>NC_137456.1:232285431-232718860 GCF_964235325.1 Thermobia domestica
TCTTATACATACTATACCGCTGTCTTCGCTTGGTACCAAAAACATCCAAAAGACCTCGTCTAGATATTTCCACCAATTCCAATGGACACATTTAACAGCATTCCTACAACTAATGAGCAAACGATTTCACAGACTTCAACACCCCCACCATTTGTAAGCGAATATTAACGCCAAATTTTAAAATGCCCTACCTCGAGGCAAATGAAGTTACATGTATAACGCACCGATCGTGCCTGTGTTTAAGGAATAACTGTTTAGTGCCTTCTTCCACTGCATTAATAGTGCTTCGAAAACTGATTTTTTCAGTGTTACTACTGCTTTTAGTGATTTTATGTGTGTGTGATCCCTTAGAGTTGCCAACCCCAACAAGAGGAAAAATAACCCTTCGGCTTATTTTTTAAAACAAGCCAGGGTGTCTAATGTCTCACGTGGTGTTGTATACAAACAACTAAACCCTTATGTTTGCAAACACCACCACATGTTTTTACAAGAGGATTCTACACACCAGATGGATCCACTAACACCTCCAGACGACGGACTTCTGGCCTCTCCCTGAAGCAGACGAAAACAACGGAGAAGCACAGCCACGGCCATCCGAACACCCCTATAAATTTGTGGATGATAGCAGACCGGTACCAGTTCTCTGGTGTCCCTCCTATTGTTTGCAACGGAACATTGGGTGTAACCTAACCCCAGGCCTCTAGTCTGCTACGGGACTCTTGGCTTATCTTCTCTCCTGGCTTAGCCTGCTACGGGGCTCTTTGATGACCAAACCAACCCTCTGCTTGTCACGGAGCGTTATGATCCCCTTCACCACTCTGCTTAGCCTGCATGGGGCTCTGTGGAGATCCTGTGGGCGACCATACGGTCAAAAACTACCTGCATCTAACCTTGCAAACTTAGAGAAATTATCTGTATATTGTTTTTTTTAATACTGTTTATAGTGGAAATTTTATAATAAAAAGCCGGTAGTGGGAATCGATTCCGGATGCTCTTTTTATTAACGCTTAACTACAACTTATATGGGACAGAGTTTTACAATATATATATATATATATTACACTATGAATTATATGATATGGAAACCATAATGTTCAGATAATGTGCTCTATGGGACATGATACAACTCTTGAGTGAAAACTCTTATGCTTAATTGAAAAATCTTTGAACATGATTTAGCAGCACAAAAAGATATCTTTACACATAGTAGGCGTCTCTGTTTGCAAAATCATAACTTTCGTGTTTTAGTTGCAATATCTACATAATTATTATAATAAAACAAACATGTTTAAACAATTCTGTCGCATGGTCTATATTGGATTGTTAAGATTGATTCAAAGTTTTCCTACCCGAAGAAAGGTCATTGCAATACCCATTAGTAGCCGCCCACAAAGCGGTCGGAAACACTGAAAAAACGGCCAAAAGTAGTTTATTCCGAAACAATGGAAGTCGACGGACGTCTCTCTATCATTCTATAAGTAATTGTTCTTTCTAAATCGATTACAACTAATGTGAAAGTGATTCGAAAAACCCCAGCTGCAATACGTGCTGTTATATATACAGGATGAATCAAAAGTGTGGAAACTCCTCTCATAAATGTCAAATACTGCAAAACAGAACAATACAAGCCATCATCTTGATATCCACCATCGTGAATCATACATACAGTTTATAAATTGAAAACACAACATGACGCCTTACGTGAATTGGAAATCGCTAGCCAGTAAAACGTTATGTGTAGCATGCTCAGCTACATTGAGTTGGAGCTGGCTTTATTTTTGGAACACCCTGTATATGCTGGTCTATTGATGTGAAATGAAAATATGGACTAATGACAAGAATATGAAAGAAAGAATGAAAAATGTATAAACTCTGATTGTATAAATTACTCCTACTTTTGTATTTCCTCGATTGAGAGAATCTATTGTGTTTACATTTTTTTAAAAAAAAGAAAAAGTAAAAATCTTAGGTAATAAGAAGAAGAGCGAATGTTGTTGAAGCGAGTTTGTTTGTAACAAACTCAAGGTTAAATCGCGTGACGTAGTGTCTGGTCGTTTGCGCGTGGACAGCTGCCTCGCTTGTGAGCGAAAGCCGTGAGCCAGGTTAGTTGCTGCGTCGAACGTCCATCTGGTAGTACCTGTCTGTTTGTGATCATCTGGTCGAATGTTTACGGAATCTAAAGGAATAGAAAGTTGGAAGTTGAAATTTTTCTCTTCGTTTGAATTACCGGATCGGAATAATATTAAGTATTTATAAGTTATCGGTTTGGCGTTCTCTAGAAACATCAGATTTCCTACCAAGCCTTTTCTATTGACTGGGAAAGGTAGAATCGAGTAGAGGTGATTGAGGACAGACGATTCCTATGGCAGAATAGAGCAGTTTGGAAATTGGTAAGTACAAATCTTGTTGTAGTTTCTAGAACATAAAACCCTGGTAACCTTGGTTTGATAAATTAACTAATATTTTGACTAACACGTTTTTCCTGTTAACGCAAGGAGAAGTAGTTACTAGACTATTAATTACTAGTTTTAAGACTTGGTAAGAAATACGTTCGTAATTTAATTCCTAAAGAAAATTGCATCTAGCGTCCCATTGAGAAATCCTTTTGAGATTTCTGTTGAGGTATTGATTTTTCGACGTCGAATTACCTTTCTTGTTTCTTGCTTCGCGAATTTAAGTAGTTGATAGTTTCGCGTTATATTGTAATTAAATTGTTTGGTCGAGTCGCGGTCGCTTTTGACTAAGTTTCGACACTTTCTATTCCGGTAAAATTTTCATTCACCTTTGTAATTGTTAATAACGTTTGGATTGTTCTTGTTTGGAATTATTTATTTAATCAAAGTATATTTAACTATTTTTCAAGTAACTTTCACCTATTATTCATTTGCATTTAAATTACTTTTTCACTTTTCATAATAAGAAGCTCATTCACAGAATTTAAATTGTTGTTCTTAGCTTGTATTTATTTCCTTGATATTTAATTAATTGTAATAAAAAGCAAATTGAACATTTTCTTTTATTTCAAATATTTAGTATTTGTAATCTTGATAACCTTGCATTTTCGTTTGGGAGATTTGAAGCCTGCATTACTTGGGGGATTCCTTTTTTTTATTTATGCCAGATATCAGAACCGTGTCAAAAGATAGTTTGGCTAAACTTAATCATTGCTTATTTGTCTTGAATAGAATTAAGGTAGGCGTCAAACAATCCTCGGCACAAGGTTCGTTACATATGACAGGTGTTAATATGCATCTAAGAAGCGGTTACATGTTCAATGTGTTCTTTCTTTAATTGTATGTGTAGCTAATAAAAAGACGGTGTAAAACGAAATTTCGTTTGGTCTTGGGATACAAAATTAAAGTTCGCGGTTTTGCATTCTCACCATCTTTGAAGAAACACTTATACTTACTGGAATCTACTTTAGTTCAGGATTACGTTGTTTTGGTAAGCTTAAAATATTCAGTATAGAATCTTCTTACATACTAATGCTCTGACGTGTAATATACAGCAGCTCCTCATGACTGATAGTTTATCACTGCAATACGTATGTGGCTTTCACTAGAACTTTGATTCAGTGATGAAGGGCAATCCAAATTACGTACAAGACAGTATGCATTTTCTCTTTATAAGTCTGAAAAAGCGGATCTCCATTGCGACCACAACAACGTTACTCATCTAGCATTTCCAGTTAGATGGAGCTGAGTCTTTCAACTGCACTTGGCTGCAGCTACTTCCAATGCTCAACCTTTATACTACTCATGGTCTACTCAATAAACCTTATTTTGCGGATAAGCAAGGATAAGGTTAGACTGCAGAGCTACTAACATCAGCTTATATCTAACTTTTCGGTAACGCTAACAAAGCTATCATATAAATATGACAATGGGTAACAAAAAAAACTCTTCACTAAACACACAGTATTTGAGTCCAATGAACTATCCAACCGCTTTAATCGACTTCAGAAACAATATAAATGGTTAAAATAATCATATTGTTAGGTTCATATTTAATAAGTTTTCGGTTCTTTTATTTGTACATGGTTAAATGCATTTTATGAAAATATTCCTATGTCCTGAAACTCCGGGCTTGGAAGCAAGAGAGATACTTATGATTAAATATCAATACCGATTTCATAGGCGGCGAAGTTGACAAATCAATTTTTGACCGCCTTTTCCCAGTTTCCAATCACTGCGCCGTGAATCCTTGGTAGAGCGTTTAACTCTGGTACGTACAGTTTTCAAATTGATTCATTTACATGAAACCAAATTTGAATGTTCTATTTTTACGTACCGTGTGCCCATCACCGGCTGTGCTCGATTTGCAGGCTACTTCTACTGAATATTGTCTGGCATCGGAGTTTCTATTTCAGGAATCTGCATTTCAGCTAGACCAAGGGTATTTCATCCCACTCCTCTCAGCTAGCTTTCCACAGGCCGGGAATGATTTGGGTTGAAGAATGGGACAGGCGTCAATTGGGTAGCACAAAAGTCAACAGTGCATTGAACTTCCATCTGAACCCTTGATAGGATATGAAAGAATGGAATTGCCGAAATCGTAGTCTCCTGTTGCATACGGTAATACCAATTCAATAGAATTGTGTTCACCGTCTGGCTGGATGTCTTGTCGTAGTACAATTTGACCCAGTTAACGTCTAACCCGTACAATGCTGGTACATTTTAGTGAGTTCATGAGTCCGGTAATACGTAACATTGGACTTGATGATTCCCTCTACCTTTCGGAGAAGCAGTTTTCCTCTGTACGAGAAACGCTACAATCATGTATCTTTTCGAGAAATGGTTCGAATGGTAGGGCTAGCTGTTTGTGATCTGCCCTGGCTATGTCTTGGTCCTTGTTCAATTCTCCTTTATGTAATGGAGAACAAATTATTTTATTATTTTCTCTGTTATAAAAATGCATTGCTTATAAGGACAACAATCTTAATGTTTGGTTGTCCATTCTTTGAATTTCCCGTTTTTCCAAACGATTTATTAAACCTGAAGGGAGGAAACAGGTAGATAGCAGTTGGATGATCAACACAATTAAGTTCCATCCTGTCCTGGAAAATACTGTGTAAACGCTATGATATCGAATGATTAGTCACGAAAAGAAAACGAAAAACTAAAATTACTCAAGATTAAGTAGTAAATATGTGATCTACGAAGACACAGAATACTAATAAACAGAACACTAAATTGATATGGATTGATTTGTACTGCCATCACCACAAATTAGGGAATTAAAGTCTTATAATAGCAGAGATAGTCAGCTCTGGAAGGTGTGTTGCTTCCTGACTGTGAGAGATACCATCTCCCGAAAACTACAACTCTCTCTCTCCCTCTTTTGACGATCAATTATTTCCCTTGCCTTTATCTCTGGCTTTGTGAATTGTAGTTCACTGTCTTGTAATTCAGGCAGCTCTCCAATTACTTCATGATGTTGGATAAATACATCAAAATGTGCTTCCAGTGAGCATGGAATCAGGTATCATGGACGTCGGTCGTACACGCAACTAAACAGGAGCTAATAATAATTATTATTATTATTTCAGTGCTGCTAGCATCTTGTGTGGTATCACAGGACTACATTGCTGTGGAATAATAATACTAATGATAATAAAGAATATAAAACGCAATGTAGATAAAAGTCAATTAGACGGAAATATTTCGTTGTCAACGCTGTAAAAATTGTTAGCTCTCTATCTGTCTAAAACGACAAAAAGCTAAGAACAACAGTCTTAAAATTACATTTTAACTTAAGGCTTCTAAACATCATTGCTTAAAACCTATTAGTCAGATCTCATAAAGTTTTCACTTGCTTAATACAGTAAGTCTAAAATGTATGTACCTAGATTCTATCAATATTTTTAAAATTTCCCATTCCCAATTCAGAGGAACTAAAATCGTGCTATTTCTTATGCTATGATTTGATACTTTGAAATCTACGTTTCCTAAACAATATTCACTGATATAAACATTATATAGTATTTTGATTGTATATAATAATAATAATGTTTATTTCTGTGCAATGAACAGTCTAATTGCAAAATACAGCACCTTATCAGAAAAAATAACACATTTTGCATATGATATAACCTACCTGCTGAAACAATAAAAAATAACGATAAAATAAAATAATATTGGATTAAACAATAATTCCTTGTCAAATTAACACCAAATATTTTCTGTCTCAAAAGAGACACATCGTCAAAATACTACAAATAATATTTGTCGAGCTTTCATATTCATGCGTCTGTATTGATTAAAATAAACTAAATTAAAAGACGGTCATTCTTCTTAAAATTACAGATTTTAGATTTACGGAAACTAATGTTGACCCATTACTCATATTATGCATTGGTACTCTTATACCTATATTATATAAGGAATATTCACTATGATGTATCTGGTCTTTCTGAATAAATAAATTTACATAAATTTTCTAGTCACCTAATACCTGTAATCGCCAAAATTGATTCCAGCATTCATAACTACGTGAGTAGTTACCTCTATTCATTTTATGGCAAAGTAGCCTAATAAAACATTTTTCTACGAACTCAATTTTGTTTGTCAATGTTATACATATACTATTCCAAATAACTGCACCAAGCTCTAGTCTTGATCTTGCACGTATCCTTATAAATATCCATATGCGCTGGTATTTTTAAACTTATCCTATTGTTTGAAAATGAACCCTTTTATTCTCCTAGTCCCTTGGACTATATCATTAATATAATAGCTAAATTTCATATTTCTACCAAACACTATACCCATTTCTTTAATCTGTTCGACCTTATGCAATGTTACTCCATTAGCTACATGTTTACTTACGTAGTATTGTGTTTTGTTGGTACATGAAACATATTAGTTTTTCTCACAATTTATTTTCTATAAGTTATTATTACACCATCTACTAACTATATCTAAATCTTGCTGTAATAAACAGTTGTCATACTCACTGTTTACTATTCTAAATAATTTTAAATCATTAGCATATAATAAAATATTTGAATATTTAATTTTCCCACGGCATATCATAAAGCGGAAGATGTTAGTATATAAATTTTCAACTATTTACTCAAAAAAATGTCTAATGTGAGGATTTGCTTGAGTTGGATGTATGGAATTCAATACATAAATTCATAATCAAAAACAGATGGACATGTGTTGCATTGGTTTCAAAAATCCCACTTCTATAGGCGATAAGAATAGTATTTTTTCAAGATCCAAATTTCCGGTTTTATATTTATTATACTTTATTCTTAATGTACGAACATACTTCAGCTTTGATTGATTATAAACATCCCTCGTGGATTGAGTAAAACAGGTTTAAATAAAACATGTTAACAGAGGAATTCCATTTGAGATATTTCAGAAGCCACGTGTTCTTTCTACCCCACTCACCGAGGTCATACCATACAGGTTTTACAGATTGGTAAATATGATCCATACATCAGATTTGTGCTACAGTATGATAGGAGAAAACAGGATTAAACACATGATTAGAAGAAGAAATATTAAATTAAATATTTCATTTTAAAGTCCCACGATTATGTTATTTAAATTAAGGGGGACGATGAACAAGGCAAGAGAATGAGGATGGAAGAATTGGTGGAATGGAAAGTGCTAGAAAACGGGAGTACCAAGAGAAAATCCACTGACACGATATCGTAAACAACAAACTTAGTTCTCCGGTTTCGAACCTGGGACTCTACTAGCCAGAGGGAAGCGCTCTACCTCTGAGTTACCGTGCCCCTGATTAGAAGAAGAAGGGAATTAGCACTTCCGTATGGAAACAATAACTTACCATGATGTCAGTCTAAACTGCATATAGAACCCAATGATCCTTAGAAGAGTAATTGATCATCACGGACGGCGATGCATGTTCTGCAACTTGCTCCCATGCTGCTCGAATTGTTGTCAATAAGTATTATTTATAGAGTTCAATTTCTCCACCAGCGTGATGACAACTGCTCCATGGTCCTTGGTGCATCTGAATATCCTGCAAGACGCCTTACTATAGCATCCTACATACTACATAAGATCATGTCTAGGGAACGAACATGCCAGTTCATTCACCGAATATCATCTGATTCCAAGAGCTCCGTCACGTAAATGCGATGACGTGGCGCACTGTTAATTGATCAGGTACTTTAGAGATACAAATGGGACAAACAAAGAAACCTATGACCTTTATACATTGTCTAAAATAGCTACGATCTTTCTATAAAAAAACAACATCTTACCTATCATAAGAACCAACAGCAGAATTAAAAGCGAAACATACTCCATACTCTGTCTTTAAAGTCCTTGGCAAATTGTATCCTGGCCGAACGCTAGATAATACTCCTTGATTATCCTGTGTAACCTTTCAAAGAATGTAATTTTAATTACTTCATTATACGTTCACAAATCTATACATATTATTAACAAAACCTTGAAAAACTATAATACAATATATTTATATAGACGCTTTATTTGTTTTAATAATTATATCCATTTTTATTTCCTAAAATGTTTGGAAAATTAAGTGTAACGAAAATTGGAATTCTACTTCCCAAAATGATTCCATATAGGTTATGCAAGAGGGGAAACTGGCCAAACTGATAATCATATAATAACTTGTGCTATAATAGTGCGATTAACGTTACTCTATTACCGATATAGTATTTTGTGTGATAGTAGCTTTAGCTAATATATAAATGAATATTATCATGTAATGCATGTTTGAAATTTTCCTAGTATAATGAAGTCTCTAGTCACCTATATTATTTTCTTTCCCTGTAAAATTTGTTACTATTTGTGTCTTTGGTTTCTTCTCACATAGGATTGGTCATGAATGAATGTGTTTTATTTTTTTTCAGAAAATGCCGCTCTCAATTTTCAGATAAACCTAGGTAAACTACCAGTAAATGTGTTTCGTCGTATTTTTCTTATCTCTCTCTACACATTTTTCCATCTTCTATACTTAGGAAAGCTTATGCTATCATATTGGAAGCAGCCGTATTGCTGTTCACACTGGGTACTACACATCTCACAGTATATTGTTTTTCGTTTTTTCGATATCATGTTTTCTCAATTATTTTTTCTTACATATATGACATATGTGAAAAGAAGTGCTAAAACGACGTGTAAACAGATGTGTTTGAACTAGGATGAACTACATGAAGCAAAAATGTAGCACTTGCCTTGTTGCATTTCACTCAAGGTATATTTTAATATGATTGTAAAAGACATATTTATTAATAGATTATTTGTAATCATAATCTATAAACTGCAGTACCAACAGCGTGCCACTTCAAGTAGCGCATTCACATCTCATCGAAGTTATTAGTCTCTATTGATTATGAATCAATCAATCTTTCATTTGTCTGTTTTTCTTTGTTAACCATCTCAGCTGTGCTGCCTCAAACGCGACTCGTTGGTAGAAGTCTGGCAAGAGGTTAGATGTCTCCTGCTAAATGAGGAGGAATATGACAAATTAAGTAGTGTGTTAAAACGCCTCTTAAAATTATTTATTTAACTATTTTACTCATGTAATATTTTACCCTATTTTATTCTCTTATACGCACACAAACTCTTTATTCATATCTAATCCTGGTTCACCCTCTACTAAGATTGTCATATTTGACATTGGTGAGAACAAGCACCAATATGCTTCAAACAATACTGAGAAATAGTTATTGCATAAAAAAGTATGCAAGTGTTATCCAAACCTTTTACCTGATTTTTAATAAATTTATAAGATGTGGGACACGTTAAGAACAATACGTACACGTTAAGAGCGTTGTGGAATACGCAAACAAACATTTAGAGTGTAATTTCCGAAAACGACCAATGACAAACAAACGGGAAAAAATCTAAAGATACAGAACAAAAGACAACTTCGAGTTTGAAATAAACCTCTGAGTTTCCAAATACAGTAGTAGAACAATACATGTTAAGTGTTCTAAATTTATTAATGGAAAAGTCAGTATAAAATTAAGTTATCAATATATTGTTGATGTAGGTTAGATCCAAAAAACTGAGGTAAACATCTTCGGACTTACATCGGACTTTTTCCTTTCAGTTATCCTACAGTTTTAGAGCTTGTGAGAAATAGATATTATTATTAGTAATTGCTCCAGTGCACTAGGAATTTTCTTTGTTCCTTAAAGTATAAGAACTTTATGACTAGGAACTATAATAGGAAAAATAATGACGTGAAGCGTTGTACAGTAATAAGCCATAAAGGCATATAAAGAATGAGGTCGATGCCTCTGGTTAATCGATAAATTATACAAATATTTAGACTGGGGCGTTCAATTCGATATATTTCCATTGCTTACGCAAAAATATCGAATGAAATAGTCTTATGTCTTTGCTGATAAATTTGTTTCCATCTGTATGCACTATTTTTGTCTCAAACTGAACTAAGTCTATTAGTAACAGAAGCATTGATTATGAAATTAGATTAATTGAAAGTAATGAGGTATGTAGCAGATCTTAATTACAAATATATTCAATGATTATAATTAGTAGCTATAACATTAATCATAAATCCAAGTTAACCTCAAAACGATTATTTGCTTATGTCATATGATTCTTCTTATATGGCGCTTATTTTGTTAACATAGTCGCTAGAACAGTCATCAGTTTATTCTTATACATTAAAAACCATTTCAAATGTGAATGAGCCACTGAACCATCTACTTTTTGTACTAGATAATATATTATTGTGCGTGAGAATATCCTTTAACTAACACTTACAAATTTGTGCATGGCATCTCCAAAGAAGTGATTCGTTTTACGTTTTGAAACTCTACATTCACATTACACAAATAATGCAAATCTAATCAGAAGCTCTTAATCTTTATCTGATGCGAACATCAATACATCAAAACTCGCCATGCAGAACTGACATAAACATAAGTAAGTATATATGTAATCGTCTTAACTGCAATCCATCGTTTCAGGTTAAACCGAACTTTCAACTCTTTTTTTTTTAACTTTCCGTTCAGTGAAATCAGAAGTATTGGACATCAAGCGAAATTTGTCTTATGCCATAGATCTCTTCTTCGATAGAACATTCTGAAAATTTAGATTTTAGAGTGCAAAATTCAAACAACTTGCCTTCTTCTCACCAGTAGTTGTCCACTGACTGAAAGTCAAAGTCAACAGCCTGTTTCATTTCATTCACTGCATCCACAGATTACGGTTCTGATAAAAATAACTCTAAATCCATCCTGATGATGCCTGAGCGTATCCATCGTTCTCTTCCAAGCATTCATTTTTCCTTAATATTATCATAAGATCAATATTGCATAAGGTTTCCTTAATCTTGCCTTTTCAGCTTTTTTTTACCCTTGTTCGAATGCGTTATCAACTTCTGTGCAATTCGTAAAGATTTTTGGAGTTGAATGTGAAATATCGGCTGCAGTTTATTTGCGTTTTCTGCTCGTTCAATGCAGAAGTTCATTAGCTATTATATGTGTCCGATACTTTTCTTCTTATAACCCTTGTGTGGGTATTAGTTGTTTCCCTTACTGATTCCTTAACTTCGAAATAAATAACGATGTCAATATCAATTATCATTAACCTGTGGCCACTGAAGGTCAGCCATTGTACTTTCTACTGCAGCAACTGTTAAATGGCCAAAATTTGAGGAAACAAAATATCGTAAGATTAATCATTCTCAACTTTACCTGTATATAATGGGTAGATTTATTGTAGGTTACCGTTATCGACGCTGCACAATATTCCCTACTATGATGTTTAACTGAAGAGTTCATTTCTGAACAATGAAATTTCATGAGAATATCCTTTCTCATTGTCTTGCTTCTGACATCTAATTTCATCATCAAAACTCAAGAGTTCATTTTTATTTTGCATTGCCATAGTTTATACTATATATTAATTTAAACACTCGAGGTAAAAGATTGAAATTGTATCTCGGTAGTAGGTTGGATTGGAGTTTAACATTCATTTCATTATCAAAGCTAATAAGGATCTACAGTTCACAATGGAATCCAAACCACTGCTGTTCGTTCAAACTTGATGACTATCAAACTAGGAATCGAAGATTAAAACAGCTTGCACCAAAACAGGAGGACTTGTCTCTCAGTATTTTCAATACACATTTGCATTGGTGCTTCCAGTTCATTTAACACGTTTGTGTTTTAAAGCAGAGTTGGGAGTATTATTCCCAAAATGTTGGTTATATACACTAAACACGATCCGGATATATGAATTCTGAAGTACATAGTAGGAGAAACATATCCTGTACTAACCTTGAAGTTAATACTGCTTACTACAACTGCAATACTGGTGTTGATATCAATCGTTAAATACCCGCTACCCAGCTGCTACTACACCTTTTCTATCAGTACAGGTGGTCCTTGGAGTTGTTAACAGGAATTGCTAACATTTCGAATAGATAGTTTTTCTTCTACTTTTGACAGAGCACAATATTTCTTGTTAGTTATTTTTCGTATAGAACCGAGAGGTTAAAATCAAATTTGAGCTGTATCGGAATGTTATAAGGTTCACTTTATAGCTCTTGCGTTAGAACTTGCAATACAGGTAAGATCCTTACTACCCCAGTCATTATTCTATATATTATTATTCTAGTATGTAGATATTATTTGAATCCTTTAACTAAAAGTAGTGGGCATTAAATTTCCTTTACTGAACAAGAAGGTTTAGGTTATTTTGAAACATACTGTTAACTAGTGTCGCCGTAAGCACATGTCTGTGTTCAAATCTTACTACGTAAAAGAAAGATGAGAGTATTTCATAACATTTGTAGCTTCTAGATTTCAGAGTGATTTTCTCATCACAACGGTGTCCCATAAACCACTGCTTCTTCTGTCAGACTGCTCGCTGTTCCCACAGCCAATGAGCGTTGTTATTTCATGACTGCATTAGATAGTTTTTACTGATATGAAATACTATATTTCTTTAATTCATGGAAATAAACTTCAACCGAAGCCACCAAGTCGAAGATGTTACACTTTTGTGTCCGAAAACATACCTTGTTAATCTCCACCCATCTATTCAGTCTGTCATGTTTCATTTGTTAAGGTAGTCCATTTGTTTACTTCACATTTTGGTTGGTTAACAATTGAAACAAAGATTCAAATTTTATAAAGAGTATGTTAAAGGCTAAAAGGAAAACTGCTGTATAGGATAGAAAAATGTAGATTCTTCAGCTAACATCTAACATACTCACTTTGAAATTTGTGCATTGCTCAGAAACGCATACTGAATATCGTAACGATATGTACTCAGAATTTTCGTATTGTGATGTATAGTTGATTTAGAAAACATTAAATAAAGGCTTCTACACAAAATTAGTGAGAAAGAGAGACGGACGGTTGGTAAGGAAAGGATATATTTCAGATTTAATAGAAAATAACAGACCATTATGCTAGCTTGTCCTGGGCTCTTTAACTCTACAATTACTTTCAAGATGTCAATGATCGTTCACTAGCTGAACGTGTCTGCCAAAAGATGAACGAATACCAGACCCTCATTGTTTAATACACTGGGAAAAGTTTTTAAACTCCAGCCTGCTCATTTTAACAGTGTTCCCCTAACTTTTTAAAGATAGGGGTATACTATGGAGGGGTAGGGTACCCCATATACTAGGATGGGGTATAATAAATAAATCTTAAATTATTTTAGGTCATGTATAATAAATGGATGGGGTATAATAAATAAAAACTAACTAACTAACTCTATGGCCTATGGAACCCGGAGGTTCAGTGCCGCGTTCACAAAAGCTCTCCACTGACTTCTATCCTTAGCTAATTGCATCCAGTTTCTACTTTGTATTCCTATCTCTGCGAGATCCATCTTAATATTATCCTCCCATCTGCGCCTAGGTCTTCCTAATGGTCGTTTTCCTATGGGTCTACCAGTCAAGACTTTGAAAGCGTTTCTACTTTCTTCCATTCTAGCTACATGACCTGCCCACCTAAGCCTCCTACACTTGACGACCCTAACAATGTTGGGTAAACCGTATAAACTATGTAGTTCCTCGTTATGAAGCTTCCGCCATTCCCCATTCTCGTTCCTCTTGGGTCCGAATATTCTTCTCAGGATCCTGTTCTCAAATACTTTCAGTCTATGTTCTTCCCTGAGAGTAAGCGACCATGTTTCGCAACCATACAGAACAACAGGCATGATTATCGTTTTATATATTTTAAGCTTCAAATTCCTCGACAGAATTCGCGACGACAAGAGATTTTGAACCGAATAGTAACACGAATTCCCTGCTTTTAGTCGACATTTAATTTCTTAATAAATAAAATTGGTAATACAAGATGATCAGATAACTCAATTTGTGACTTTATTGATACACTTCTAGTGAGATTATTCGTGCCACATCTTGTAGAATTACATTTTGGTAAAATGTACACATGACCTAAATAATTAGATAACAGTAGCCCTGAAAACGGACCACACTAAGCAGAATTTCACATACCTAAATAAAAGAAGAAAGATGAGAATAAGAAATCGAGAAAAGGAGTATTCTCCAAGAGAACGATTTGGTGCTTATAAAAATACATCAACATTCTTCGCCTATTAAGTAGGTAATTTACAAATATTGACTATGTAACTACGGTCCATTCCTTGATCTCCGAACACTGCGAAACAGAATAGAATGGTGTTGGAACGCAGAAATTTTCAAACTTAACAAAAATAATAATTCTCTAGAGATGAAAACAGATATGTTGGAAGATTAGAATAAGCAATAAATAAATAAAATAAAATAGAATAAATGACTTTTTGTGTTGATTCTTGTATTTGTGCTGAAACACTAGAACAAGCGTAAGTGAACAAGAAATTAAAAAGTTAGCTTTCTTTAAAAAAATCCATAGCAGAATTTTAGTATGTTTAAAGTTTATCTGTGTTTAGTTAGTTAGATCAGGAGTGGAATCAGGGGAATTCTTGTTTTGTTGAACTAATTTTCGAAATGACAAAAAATAATTAGTAACCGGTAAATGTTAAAAATGTCATTTTTATCACCTGCTCTTACGAAAAAATTCGGAAAAACTGACCCGTTTCAAGTATATACTTTAAAGTAAATTTTTAACATGTATTTCATAAAAAGAAAAGCGAAACTTATAGTTTTTGCGTTCAAGGTAAAGAAATTTTTAAACAATATTTTCTATTATCCAATTATACATCATTGCGTTCAAACTTATTTTCCACTGGCTCGGGTAAATAATGCAACTATCCCATTTCTATATGTTGCTACATAATTCAATTTTACTGCTTTTTATTGTCATGTCCAGTTGCATATTTTAAGTTCTATATATCTACGTTAACATAATTAGTTTAAAATGACGTCACTCCGATAGTTCCCGACGTAACGATACTAGTTAGAAAAGTACTGTTCGTATGAAAGTCTGCGTAAATCAGGATTTGTTTTAAAATCTGATGTTATTTCTAAATTATTAGACTTTAAATATAACAGTTTACAAATAGACACCGAGTTTTAGTTGTGATTTCAGAAATCTAATGATCATAAAAAATATATAAATTATTCTCATAGCCTCCTATATAACGTTGTTCTGAATATTGTATATGTGTGCTAACACAGAAACGAATATAAAATCCCTAGTTAGCACCTGAAGAGAAACACAGGTTGAAAATCTAGATCAGCGATCGCCAAATCGTCTATCGCGAGTTGCTAGTAGCTCGTGGGACCATTTTCGGCAGATTGCGTTAACGCTCTGCTTGGATCTGGTAGAAATGTAAATTTATAGACAATAAACAAATTAAAGAATTAAAGACAAAGTTGGTAGTTTTTTCGTTGGTAGTTCACAGTAGGATTTAAAAACGGTACGATAACCCAGAAGTTTCATAGGTTTGGCGACTACTGGTGTAGATAGAGTGGTGATCTTCACAACAAAAGAGCGAGTGATCCAAATCCTGCTCCTGATTAAATAATTATATTTTGTTATATTGTGGCAGTATTATCACCTAAGCATCTTACAACCTCTTTATTAAACCCACACTAGATCTATAAACTGATTATTTTTTAAAAAACAAAACGGATTACAGATTAGCTAAGCTTAACAATTTTAAAATGGTACATTGATTAATACTTTCTGTGTTCAAACTGATATGAATGTCTTGTGGTTAATTGAAGATCCTTTTGAAGACATGCTACTGTAGATTAGGTAAGAAGAACATCATGTCATATTCTTCTAAAGTGGGTGATATTCCACATGGCATCATGTGATCTAAAATTTTATTTGTTATAATCCATCCAAGTGAAAAGAATTTACATCGGTATAAAAATGGGTGCTAATATTAAGTTGAGACATGGATAAAACAATTATGAGTTCTTAAATGATTTTTGCTCGTCTATTTCGAAGGAAGGAAGGCTCTCAACATGGTTATCACAGAAAATGCCGCTTGCATCTTAGTATCAAGAGCTACATTTAAGATACAGGTGGACCTTCGAAATACTGTAAGTTAATTTTTTATTATTATTACTATTTTATTAGTTACAAATAACGTCGAATCATAATAAATCTACAGCTCGTAGAAATAAATTTTTCAAATTATTACGCGAAACACTCCCAAAATAGGTCTTAACATTTCACAATTATAATAATTTGCTCTTTTTCTATTCCAATTAATAATTTTACCACTGACTCAAACTGAATCCTCGTAAATTGTAGGAAAATTGCCTACTTTGCTAGATTGGTTGAAGTAGTTTCACGTGAACTTTATATGAATAGTAAATTATGATTTTTCTGTAGGGTAATGAATATGTTATATACAGATAATGTTAGAATAGATTTAATGTTTTGCACAAAATTTCGAAAAAAAATTGGCAAAATCGTAAGAAGGAAATTATATTGGAAGAAATCGTTTATACTTCAGTTCACTTTCTGTAAAAAAAAAAAAAAGTAATGAAAAAGAATAAATTGTATTATATAATAATTTCCTTTTAAAAAAATATTTTTTCAATTTTCAATATATTAAAAGGGTTATCGATTGATAGGTAACTCAACTACTTTGATTTAATTGCATAATAGCATTTTTTTTTATTAAATGAAAACTGATTTCCAAAACAATATGAAATTTATGGTATGAATGACTAATTTCTATTTTAATTAAATAATCCTGAATTTAGAACTAAAAGTGTGAAATTTGAAAACTGAATGTGTTTAAAAATGTAAAATTATGAACAAGCTGTAGTAATTAGCATGGATAGCATAAATAATTCATTCATTTTGAAAAGGCTATATTCTCAAAAGTATTACACGTACACACACGAAAGATATAAGAAGAAAACCACAAATTCACTAAGTTTATACACTAGGGTGTAGTGAAAAAACTTTTTTCACTAAGCAAAACGCCTGGGACCCAAAAAGTTGCGTAGTGGCCTGGTGTCAACGGCTGTAAAATATTTCCTTGATCGGTTGATATCTTCAGGTTGCGCATGTGCACTGAAGTTTGACGAAAATGAGGAAAATTTGAAAAAATAGGATATTTTAATTTATTTTTTTATTTTTTTTTTGTCACCAAGCAAAATGCCTGGGTCCAAAAAGTTGCGCAGTGGCCTGGTGACAACGGGTGTAAAATATTTCCTTGATCGGTTGATATCTTCAGGTTGCGCATGCGCACTGAAGTTTGGCGAAAATGAGGAAAATTTGAAAAAAATGGGATATTTTAATTTATTTTTCTTGTCACCAAATGTGAAATGAAATAAAACTGTTACACCATATTTTTGTCGTTTCTCATTCATTATCGAAATATATGTATTTACTATTTTTCATTTGTTTCTTATTTAAATATATAACCTAATACGCATTTTTCTTTGTTGCAGAGAGCGATTGTTGCCGTATAGTTAGCTGAGGAAGTGAATTGAACAAAGAGTCCACGCGCAACAGTCGCAGTTATATTCCGAGACAGGTAGAAGGGTAAACGGACAATTACACAGTAAAAAAATGACTGAGAAAACTTATAATCTTTCGAAAACAAGATGTCAGGTTGACTGCCCGGTTGTAGGGAGTGCCTCCCGCTTACCGGATTCAGTTCTTCCCACACATCTAGATGTCCTGAAGTACGTGGAATTCAAGCGTGAAGAAAAGAAGCAGCTGAGCAAGAAACACCCGCCTCTGTCTTTCATCGCAGACGAAGTGGCCTGTCAGATAGAGGAGGTATGGACTGAGGCATCGATTCCGACAGTGAGTCACCAGAGAGTCGTGGAACTAATTAAGAAGGATGTGGAGAAAGTACAGAAGCTGATGAAGTGTTCCGTAAGTCGAAGGAACGTCGACGCTTTCAAGAAATCGCTGGACTCATTTCTAGATGAAAATGGCAAGTTGTTCGACATCGCCGCTTGCAAATGTCAGAAATTTTCCCTCTGCCAGAGCGAGAAAGGGAAGAAGGTCCCCAGACAGGAGCAAGAATTCATTGTCACCCAGAGAACAGCTCGGCAGATGTTCATTGGGAGACTGGACGTCAAAGTTACCTAGGCCATTCAGAAACGATTAAGTAGGAAGGAATCCGAAGCAGCCAGAGCAAGATCTTTCAAAAAGCGGAAGGAAGACCCCGGTCCAAGTTCCCAATTTGACACGGAAGCTGACTATTCGGATTCCAACGATGGCGTCGATTGTGCGGAGTCTGCTAGTGCTGAGACAACTGACCAATCAGTAACCTTCGATACCCGGAAATCCACAAAGCAGTCGCCCAGTACAAAAAAAGGACAAAGGACAAAATGATGTCTGTTGAAATGATGTCTGATGGAAAATTACATTGCAGGGAGATTGTGGAGGAACACGTGTCCCTATTCAGTGAACCAGGGTCTACATATACTTTGGACACGTGACACCAAAATCCGGATCTGCTATAACAATTACGAATGCAATCCTGGAATACGCAACCGTCGTGAACATAGAGTTGTCAGGACTGCAGGCGATCGGCAGCGACGGTACTGCTGTCAACACAGGAAAGCGAAATGGGGTTATTCATTGCCTGGAAGTTCAGCTGGGCAAGCCATTGCAGTGGATAGTCTGTCAACTCCACATGAATGAGCTTACCCTACGTCATCTAATAGAGTATCTAGAGGGACCTACGAGTAGCCCACGAGGGTATACGGGACCACTCGCAAACAACCTTCATATTTGCGAGAACCTTCCTGTCCTGGAGTTCCAGCCTATCCAGGGCAGTTTTCCCGACGTCGTCCCAGACCTCAGCACCGACCAGCAGTATCTACTCGACAACTGTCGGGCTGTCGCAACCGGGCAATTCCCGCAAGGGCTGGGAGGAAGAAGTCCTGGCATGTTGTCCCATTCAGATGGTTGACTACTGCAAATCGAATCTTGCGGCTGTATGTGGTGAGTGAAATCCCATCTGAAAACCTAGTCATCCTGTCCACGTTCGTGGTCCGCGTGTACGCTCCAATGTGGTTCAATATCAAGCGCCAGTGGAAGATCACGGATGCACCAAAAAATCTATGGCATTCCATGCAGTTGTCGCAGTACCTCGATCCGGAACTGAAGAAGGTCGTTTACGACACCATGCAGAGAAACGCCTTGGCCGCACATCCCGAAAACCTCCTACTGGCGATGCTGCATGACGAGAGACCTCATATTCGTACTTTGGCCAAGAAACGAATCCTGAAGGCAAGACAAGAGACTCCTCCTGGTCCTGGCGGCTCGATTCGAACCTTCGAAGTTCCGCCGTTGAACTTCAGCGCCAAGGATTACACAGACATCATCTTTTGGCAAGACCTCGCTGTCACCGAACCGCCACTCTTTATTGGACTGCCAGAAGATAGCCTGGATCAAGATCAACTTCAAAATATGTGGTGGAAGGATCTACCGTGCCATACGCAAGGAGTCTAACGATGCATTCGTGTGGTGACAGAAGCTGCAACTCAAGTCTGTGGACAGGACAGGCGCGATAGTTTCATCCTGGCACGTCTTCTGAATCGGCACGTGATGCAGAAGTTTGAAACTAAGAAAGACTTTCGCCCCTGTTAATCATTAATTAATTAATGAATAATTAACTAATTGCTTCTTAACTTACTCTTACAAACAATACATGAATGTTGCTAACAGAACTTCAGTGCACGAATTGGGCTTAATGGAATAATAGCATTTATTGGTAAAGCGAAAAAGGATGTTACTTCAGTGCGCATGTGCAACCTCAAAATACAACCGATCAAGGGAATATTTTATACCCGTTGTCAACTTTTTGGACCCCAGGCGTTTTGCTTGGTGACAAAAAAAATAAAAGTAAAAAATAAATTAAAATATCCTATTTTTTCAAATTTTCCTCATTTTCGCCAAACTTCAGTGCGCATGCGCAACCTGAAGATATCAACGATCAAGGAAATATTTTACACCCGTTGTCAACAGGCCACTACGCAACTTTTTGGACCCCAGGCGTTTTGCTTGGTGACAAGAAAAAATAAAAGAAAATAAATTAAAATATCCGATTTTTTCAAATTTTCCTCATTTTCGCAAAACTTCAGTGAGCATGCGCAACCTGAAGATATCAACCGATCAAGGAAATATTTTACACCCGTTGACACCAGGCCACTACGCAACTTTTTGGACCCCAGGCGTTTTGCTTGGTGAAAAAAGTTTTTTTCGCTCCACCCTATTATACACCCTCTACAAATGTGATCTTTTAGTGTCACGACACGTCGAGATGATACTAGACGTCCTTTTTCTTGCTTTCTCTCAATTTTCGATAGGTAATAACCTAGTACTGCCACACTGCTACACCCGATTGTGCTGCCACTTAATACAAACTTGGTGAGTTTGTGGTTCTTTTCATATATCTTTCATGTGTGTGTACGTGTAATATTTTTGAAAATATAACCTTTTCCATACGAATGAATCATATATGCTAACCCTGCATTATTTTCCATCTTATAGATTATTTTTTTATGTCTTTGCCACTAACAAGTTAGTTTATCTGACATTTAAAATACTTACCATACTTTGAATCTTACTCATTTTGGAATCCGTTAAAAGCTTATGGCCTTGAAACTTCTTGAATTTGTAGTATTTCCCTTCTTTTGCATTGGCAACTGTTCGGATATAGTGTCTCAAAATTGCCCTGTGGGTAAAGTTTTTCTCACTGTGAAAAAAATACAGTGATGTGAAAATCTTTGCAATTGTATTGACAACTGATAAGAAATTATGTAACAGTATTTAGGACTTTGCACGTAAAATGTAATACTAATGAAGCAAATTGTCCTGTATGTGAGTACTCACGAACTTAAGACCAGTTAATCTCTAACATCAACATTTAACAATAACTGTTATGTAAGATGAGTCTGCTAAGAATTTGTTTCGTAATTTATTACCTCACCCAGAGTTACTTTGCACGTAATTGTTGATTTTTCAATCTTTAATATCTAGCGACCAATTGTAATTGTAATTATCATAGTTTTATATTTTCATTCATTTTTACTTAGCAAGTCGTAATTAAAGTTATAAATTTTCCTCAAAGAATCAAACTAACTTGAAGAATTAAAAGATCAAAAAGAAAAATTGAAGAATACATTACAAAACAGTTATAATTACCACCAAATGTTGGCGAAGGGTAAGTAGATATCTAACAGATTTCACATTATCGATAATGGCTTTCGATGATGCTTTGCTATAGAAATTGTTGTAATAATTTTTAAATATGCTGCAAATAAATGTCTTACTATCAGGTAAGTTACAAATTAACATAATGACAGCATTTTACTTTCAGAAAAATAATATTTCAAATCTACAAGGCATACAGCCTCATAACGTAGCTTGAGCAGGGTCAACAGTTCTAATTTAGATGTATTCATTATTAAATTAGTTATTAGTTCAAAGGATTTTTTATTCATCCATCATTCATTTAATCACTCTTCAACTTCAGGTTTTTAGCTTTTCCTCTTATTTGCGCTGCAGAAGTCCAAGTATTTGTATCTCTTGTTTTTGGTGGTAGTCCTAAAATAGGATGGTCCGTACAGAAGGTTGTTCGCTGTATATCCGACCATTTTTGATTCGATGCTGCCACCTCGCATTTCATATTGAAAATATGCGTTTGCTAGTGGGAGTAGTGTTGTGTCTGACCTTGTATGTATGTGAGAGTTGGTTGTGAGTGTTACCCAATGGCGCCGAAAATCAACCAGTATTGATAGGGTTACCTAATGGTGTTTTTCCAAGCTAAGTTTTCGTACGTACGATTGTGAAACAGTGTCTGGAAAATGGGTTACACTCGGGGTGACTACTGCGAAAGCTATTGAGGCACCTTAAACATAAACAGGCTATCTTTGTGAAACATGCACACACGAAAACCACCAGGAGAAGGGCTGCAAGCAAAGTGGCACCGGTAATGCTGAGAGGGGTTCGTCGATTGGCGTGTCAGGAAAATCCTCCGCCACAACGTGATATGGGCCACAAAGTTCATCTTGTACCATCGTGAACGAAACAATTCGCAGACGTCTCATCTTGGGTGTGGGGAAGGCCCGTGTACGCCACCTGCTACCACGTCACATTGCCGAACATAAGACGAACTGCAGGGAGCTATGTGAAATCTTCCAAACGAAAGAAAGTTTAACAATGGATGAATCATATGTTATGTCCATATCACTGCTGGTGGTCACATTCTGGCGATCACATACCGTAACATTGACGACAATGGCGCAAAAATTTTGTTCGTCAGTGCAGGCAAAGATTCCTTCGTGGCTTTACGGACTAGGTAATAATGTCAATATCTGATACCCAAAAAGCTAGAAATTTGTTTCCGAATCAACGAAAGTGATTCCTGTGAGCAAGTAATGAGACATTGAATAAAATATCGGATCAAACTTCAACTGGATTGACCGTTCTTCGCACGGAGAGAATAGTTTCCTTTTGGGCATAAAGAGCAATGGGGTCATAATTTGGATTCAAGCGCCATCGAAAGTGTCCCTGTTCGTCTCAACGACCCTGCAAACAATGGATTCGACACTAACATCGGTCATATTCGATCACTTTTATGTACATCTCCCTCTCCCCATCACAAAAGTTTTGGGGCTGAATTTGGATGTATACGGCATCATAAGTGTTACTGTTCATCTGAGCTTCCCCGAAAACCTTAGATCGACACAAATATCAGTTGTTTTCGATTATTTTATATAATCTTCCCGCTATCTCCACCAAGTTGTGGTGCTGAATTTGGATTTGAACAGTATCGGAAGTGGTACTGTTTATCTCAGCTATCCCCAGAACTATGGATTCGAGACTAATATCGGTCATTTTTGATCATTTTTAAATATCTCCCCTCCCTTCACCTTCAAAGTGAAATGACAAAAACCATCTCACACCCTAACTTCATCTATGTGGCAAATTTGATCGAGATCGGTTTCGTGGTTCAAGAGTTATGAAGTCACAAACATAATCACTTTCAATTTTGTATATTAGATACCTTGGACTTCCCAACAATTTGGCAAGACCGAGGTATTTACCTAAATCAACAGCAATTGACAGTACGTTTTGAACAACCAGACGTGTAGGAGGGATCTACTATAAAAGACTTGAATCTCTTTAGAGTTATTCTAATATTTTAATTTGTTTGATTTTAAACAGGATTTAATTCTCCGACTACACGTAACGAAGGGTACTGGTGTAGTCAGGAGGCTATGTACAGACATTATGCTTAATATTATAATAATACTTTTAATAATGTGTGTCCTTATTATACATAATAGCGACATAGGCGAAACAGCGCCCCTCAGCCAAACGAGAAATCATAGTTTGTACTTGAAAACAAAGAGATAACATGAACTTTAAGCTGCCCAGTTTCAATTAGTAGTCTTGTAACGTCGCCAATAGTATATTGTTAAAGACAGCTGTTCTAAGGATAGTCATTTTCGGTCGGGCTAAAACTACTTTAACAACTATAATATTGATGTATGAATAAAAAACGCAAACTTACTAAACTATTAACAAATCTCAGATAAAAACATGATTACTATATACAATGATTGTCATACTTCAATGTAAACATAATACAAAATACATCATTCGATTCAAGCAAATTGCAAAAACGGTGAAGTTGGAAGAAGTTGTTCGTTACGTGTCTGCTGCAAAGTAAATGCATTGTGTGAAGTTTAATTTTGCCAAAAAGATCGATTCTGAATTTTATTATATGCTCTTTGGATACACACTGCAGTTACTTCAGCATAGCTTAACAGGACAACGAGCAGGTATTTCCAATCAGACGGTCCTCTGTATTACCATAGTGCAATGGTATGTACGACGATCGTCGACGGTATCACTCACTAAATTATATCTAAGACGGTAAAGCTAGCACCACTGAAATTTGAACGTTGCGTCGAAGAGACCGCCAAAAACAGTAGCTGCGTTCCCTATGTCCCAACCAATCACCCATCGAATCATTTGTGGAAACATTACGTCTCAAGTTTGTGCATAAGGCAAAGGGTTAAGCGCTGAAAATCAGAAATGCCGTTTTAGAAAATAAAAAGTAGAAAATTGGCCTCCTATCAATTGATCGGTAGAACGTTTTAATCGCCCTATTTAAGGATTGATTCATTTTGTGAAAAAGTTCATTCAATGAAGTGCATAAGAATTTATGTAAAGGAATTTATGTATTTCGTTCGTCAGCGTTCTAATGTTGTCTATGTGATTTCTTCGGTACGTCTATATTTTGTTACATGAGATTAATTAAGCTATATCGCGACAACAATGTGTCAATTAATACTAAACATCATCAGAAACATGCTTTGATGGATATTAATGGAAAAAAATGCTCATGTTGTATGGAGTGGAAGTCAATCTGGTGTAACTGCCCCACAACAAGGCGTCAAGTCACAAAGTTAAGTCAAGACTGTGCTTAATGGTATTTCCATAATAATTTTCTAGTTAAATGTTCCGTTATGAGCCCAGTAGGTTGATTTCCTTTTGAACCTCTCAAACGTCTCCTTTTACACTGCTTCTAGCCTGTAGAAGGTGTTCCAACATGAAATAAGGAAATATCCGATTCTAAATCTGTTATTAAGTACTTTTCCAGGAAGTAGTGTTCTGTTCGTCAGTTGTCAAGGTTCTAGTCATCATATAAAATACTCTAAGTTTAGACTGCCATATATGTGATTATGTGTGTGTACATTTCTACGGATGCCTACAAGTCTTTGAAGAGGACTATCTTGCAATTTGTAAAATGTTTCCGAAGGACAACAGAATACAGTTTGTCCGTTAAGTCGCGCAACCCAAAGTTTGATTGCTTATATATATTTTGATCTAAGAACGATAAAGACCTGAGATTTGTAACAAACATAACCATGTTTTATGTTGATATTTTCAAGATCATGACCAATGCTGGAAATTGTAACGTGTTTGGGTAGTAACGAAAGAAATTAGTGTAAGTGTAAAATTAAAAATGTGCAAAATGAAGAAAATCAATACTGTTGCAGAAAACTGAACTCCTGCGGGTGAATTCCTGTATATATATATATATATATATATATATATATATATATATATATATGCATACAGTATGCATTAACTTTTATCTTTTGGTGCTAAGATGTGACAAGGTTGATGCAGTGTTGCCATATAAAAATCTATTTAATGCAAGTCCGTAAAATGTTTTATTTTACAGAAACTCGGCCCCTGTCAACACTGTTGTCACAAAACTACTACAACAGGTGTGGTTTGGTTAATTAATGATAAAAAATGATAATTTGCACACAATTGATAACCTGAATTTTTATTCAAACATTTGCGATATCGCAAATTTATTACGTGTTATTTTCTTAAACCAAAACCAATGGCAAATGTTTACTCAGAAAAGAATACAGGGAGCAAATTTTATTTCAAGCATCTTGTTCGTATTGTGTGATATAGATGTATGAAAGAACTACGCAAATTACTTTAAGTCTGGACAGGAAGTAAACAATTGCAATGCAATTCTATGAATATGGGTGCAATCAAGTTCAAAGTGCGATGGGCTGAGTTACAGTCCAAACACAGACACGTAGCAGGAAAACAAATGCAGTTCTCGATATTTCGATATATTCAATATTCTTGCCACTTGTGATCCAGAAGCGCAGACAGAAAGTACATGAAGAAATGTACTGATTTTAAGAAGTTCATATATCGTACCAAGGCGAATGTACAGGTGATAAAAAAAATACCTGCATGTAGTACAGCTCTGAACAACAACACAAAATGGAATGGAAAATGAAAGAGAACTCGCATATATTGTAAAATTTCCCAAAATTATACATACATATCTCAATTTTAGATATTTTAACGACGTTTTATTTTAGGGTTGTTAGTTCTTCTAGAAACTGAAAGTGGCGCCATCGTACACTATTTGACATCACCACGAATATATACATTGATCTTAAACTTCAATTAAATGTTTGTAGCGCTAGTAAACATTTTTACATTCGTTTTCTCATTCAAATGTATAGAAATACAATGTGGTCAGTGACTGACCCCCGCCATTTGTATATACAGTGAAAACTGTCAACTTGGCCACCTCTCTAAGTTGGCAACCCGCTTATCTTGGCCTAGTTCGTCTTGAACCTGCATTTTCCCATAAGGCATTCGTTACTTACTACTCTATAAGTTGGCCACCTGTCTATTTTGGAAGTTGGCCACACTGAAGCAATGTTTACCCTATGATGATAATGATAAATTTGCTTGTGTATCTTGACCACGCAAAATACCGTTTTCTTATTTTTCTTAATGCTTTCGTATTCCCATATGAGAGGCAGATGTTCTGTATTTGTGACTGGAGAAAAGAAGCGAGGATTCGCGCGATTTGCTCTTGGAGGTCAATGGCCAGAAGACTACCCTGATAAAGGGGTGGTGAAGGAAGATGTGAATAAGAAAAAGCACGTACAGGAATTCAGGAAATTGTTGTACGTATTTGTTTACCCTGTTCGTTTTGGTAAATCCATTAGCTATATCAGCTCCTCTCATCAGTGGGAAGCTTAAGTAATGCCGGAAAATTCTCAGGGTTAAAACTAACCATCTCAATTGTCAACTATTAGAACCTGTCAGCTTCTCAAAAGATAACGGAGTTTTTGAGATATGAATTCCCTTAAGATTTTCTCAAAACATCTTTTGCTCCGAGGGAAACACTTCTAGCTCATTAACAAGAGGTAGTTAACTACAATATTAGAATGTGCATATCTGCCAAAAAGAAAAAAAACAAATACGTCTAGAATGAACCACCATTCAGTAACAACTGAAAAGAAGTAATACAAATTGCATATGAATTTCTCAATTTATAACTTAGCTTTTCTTGTTTTCAATCTGAATAACTCAGTGTGCTATAATATCAATTTCAATAAACTGCGTACATGCGCTTCTATTTCATGGTTGTTTGTGTTATTGTGTTTTCAATCCGAATAATCAAATGTACCAGACTAGTTTTCAGGAAGAGAAAGGTATGCACATATATTTAACACACTATAGTAATATTTTCAAGTACTGTATATTTTTATGATTACTCTATATGCATTATTTATAAGTAGCTGTCGTGCCACTGCTTATTAAAATTTTACAATCAAGTAATACTGGAAATCCTATTCTAAAAATACAACAATCACACTTGTTTTCTGTAAGTTGGCCACCTGTCTAAGTTGGCCACTTTTTGATGGAACCGATGGTGGACAACATAGACAGGTTTCACTGTACTTACGTAAAAATAGCTTTAGTATGCTACTATTAATGCACTTAAGTGATCAATTCTGATCTCGAGGATCAACATGTGACAGTAGCTAGAATTGAAAAGTAAGATGCAAATCATACTGGTATAACTTAATCATTAATTCTTCCTTTTAATTTGAATCCTTATTACATTCACAGACCATTCAATGCAATAATCTTCTCATTCTCTTCTCACGCCTAAACATTCGAAACAAACAATTGCAAGGAATATGCTGTCACTGACATACATATTAGGATTGTTCAGGCATGAAAATATAAATAAAGCAATTTGTAATCTCGTTATTAAAAAATCTTTAAGATTTACGTCCCACTGTTATGCCGGCAGGGCTAAAGGAGACAGTAATGAATGAAATAATGGAATGAAGAAAGTGGGAGGAAACGAGATAATCCAGAGAAAACCCATGCATACGGTGTTTGTCCACCAGAAAGTTCATTTGGCGCGAGCTGGAATCGAACCAATGACTCCATGCGCCAGAGAATCGCGTTATTAAAAATAATACGTGTCCATCCTTCTAAACCATACGTCCATCAACTTTTGCCTATCAAAATGATAGTTTTGGTATTCTTTAATGTTATTCGTATACTCTTTAGTTTTATTCATGCATCTTCCTACATAACTTTATCTTATGCTAGATTGTATAGCATATTTCACTTTTCAAATCAACACATTATTTGAAAAATCATGTACCAATACATCACATAATTTACGCGTGGTTGGCAAGACACAACGTAACAAATATTACTATTAAACATTCCGTATAAGGTATTACAATACCTACATGATTTCTTACATGCTACATGTTTTAAGTTCTATACTTACTTTCCAATCAAACGTTCTATTTTCTGTGGTGACGTTATATCATGTGGACAAAAGACCATTGCAGCCAGGGGAAATTTCACACTATCATCTCCTCTGATGTAGGTAATCGTAATGGGATCTTCTTGAAACTGTGTCCAAGACGTTATAATAATTTGTAGAGCAAGGATAAGTGAAATTACATAAATGGTTGTCCAAAAGTACCTAGAAAAAAATATAGTTGGGATTTAATTCAATGTTAATTTAAAATTAAATTACGAACTAGTAATTTTAATAAAACACAAATAGTTTTTAAATAAAATTAAACATTGGGTTAGCTACGAATTTATAGACAAATATTAAAACAAAAGTTTAAATCGTTCTAAATTAATGCATACTGCCGTTAAAAACAAACTATTACATCTTGTTTCAGTAACATAATGCTATGAATAATTATGACCTATGTCACAGTCGAAATATCCAGAAAGAGTCTTTTCAAGGTTAAATTTTAATTTACTACCAGAATGCAAGGAAAAAATTCTACTTGGTTTCAAGAATATATTTAAATCATAGTAAATCGTTAACTCTAAATGTTTAATTACTTATTAAAAATTAACATGAATAAATCAGGTGTTCTTTGTCCTCAGCATTTCCTGCCTTCAGTATTGCAATCATCTTACTCTTCTGGAAGTCAAAAAGCATTTTACCTTCCATATAAATGTTATTTACTAATTAAGATACTCTGTTCTCAATTTAATATCCCAAAGTTTGTAAGATTTCTGCTGGTATTTCACCTCCACTTGACGCTTTTTCATGTTGTAGTAATATTCCGTCGTATTCTGATTTGAAAATGAAGTATCCTTTTTCTTTTTCTACTATATCTGTAGTTTCAGCTCCTCTACTAATCTGTGAGTTTCATATACCTTTTCTACACATCATTTCATATTTTAATTTTATTTTAACCTTGCAAATAATTCTTTTTCAGCTTAAAGTCATAAAATTATACTCTTTAGTTAAAGGGAAACATGTGATTGAGATAAGCAAATGATAAAGGAATAATTGGTAGAATTAACTAGAGCACCCCGAAAAATCCTACATATATCATTTTGCACACTATAAACTTATTTGGTAGCGAATCGACACAGGGACGCCAAAGGGAAGTGCTCTACTACTAAGTCACCGTATTCTCCGTCTGAATTTTCAGTAATGTATTTTCCTTTAAATTTACATTCATCTTTGCTCTTCGTGCTTTGAATTTCCTCTTAAGGGGAAGCATGTCAAGGAACAGATGTGCTCAAATCATATCAGTTTCTCTGATGCCATTAGATCATTAACTCACATGCTTCGGAAGTTACTTATGGCACCAATCTCTGTTTCCACTTAAGTGGCATCTTATTGTGCTTTATATAATCTGCATTAGATATAATAGTGAGAAACGAAGAGCATAAATAGAAATCATGTGTATGTTTCTTCTTTGAAATAGGTAGACATTTGTGTCTAAATTATAGATTCTGTTTAGAACCAGATTTTTTTATTTGAAACTAAAACTGATGAAAACTCTTTGTCGTGTGCTTAGAAATGAAGTATTATACTTAAACGTATACCAGAAAAGGAATTTTGTTTCTTCAGTTTAAGTGAAATATCCCATGCATATAATGATTCTAGGTAAAAATTATTACTTGAACAAATGTCACAAAGATAATTCTCATAGTCTCTGAAAAGATGTACTATAAAGGCATAATATCTACTTTGAGAAAAATATGAGTAAGATTGAAAGACTATTGAAACTGTGAAACGGAGTCGAATCGCCTAAAATACCCCTATCAAAATTCTAACTTATCCTCTGGTTCTTTCTACTTTTTTACATGTTATTTGATTTTTTGTCAGTGCTAACATAGGTATGGACCTTTTGTAGTAATTCTCCGATATTATTCTAGAAAAATGTAATGAAATCAGAATTTATCGTCCCATACTTATACCGCGGCATGCTTAAAGAGACGATGGTAACGAATAGAGTCCGGATTTTTATGTAATATCAACCCCCTAGATATGTACATAAATATGTAACAAAAATCGCTTAAAAATGTAAGATGTAATATTATATAAGAATATGTAATATTACATATGTTACATATTTATGAGAACGTAATATTAACACGCGTATGAGTATTCTAACGAGCCATGTTTCTCGACTTCCTGACCCTTTCGAATAATGGACACGTCTCAAGATTGGAAAATTATATATATATATATATATATATATATATATATATATATATATATATATATATATATATATAATTATTAAAGGTAGAAAGAGAAGAAATATTGTACTGTGTTTAACTCTAGTTACACTAGTTAGTGGAAAGATTACGTTTTGTCCTTGTTTCTTTCCTTAAATTAAAAAAACTAATCTTTCAAAGTTGTTTGTTAGGTTGCACAAAGTACGTGCTCTAGGAGAAAGAAAGAAAGAATTGCATTAAGGGGCTTGGTTTGTTTAGCACGAAGGTCTCCTAACAGAGCAACAGGAAATGTTCGCTGACTGGTTTCCCAGTGTTCCTAAGGGAAGGATCTTCTTGTTCGTGTTGTCTGGTGTTGTGTCTGCTCGCTCTGTTGTGTCAAAGTGGTGAATATGGGACGGTTTGGAAGATAGTGCCAGTGAGGCTAAAGTTATGTATTTAAATAAGTGCTTGTTTGTTATAACATCAGTAATTTCAGATTCTGAAATATATAAGAGAATTTATTGTGCTACATGGGCTTTTCTGTAACATTGTGAAAGGAGCCGAGTCCGGGGGCTTTTTCGTGGGCCAGTAGTATCTCGGTATTAAAGTTGTTTTTCCTTGTTACAGAGAATTATTACGTGTGAGTGCTCGTATGTTGCTTGTGATTAGAGTTTGGCGGCACGCAAATAAGCCTCTTGAGTGAAGTTTTGATTTTTGAACAAATTGAGAATTTGAAAGATTTCGATCCTATGCTTAATGCAGTTAAATGCTAGAAGTATTTCAATTTTTCTTCCAGCTAATTCTCAGTTACTTTTGCTTTAATTATTTTTGCTTGCTTATTTTGTTCAAATTACATGCGAAAAGCACACTTGCATTATACTACCAAATTCTAGTAATTTTTGTGGAAAGTCAGAAAGGAACGAGTTGAGCGAGGCCTGAGTGTTCCATTAAATCAACTATATTGGAGATAATACAGAGCGCGTTGAAATTTGCTAAAGTGAGTATCAACCAAAAAAAATGATTCTAAGTAGTGGAGTTTCGTCATTGTATGTGTTTGTGAGAGGTCGTCTGATTTGCCTCTATATTGATCGGATTAGGATTTTCAGGAGTCAAACTCCCACATTTTCATTCCAGTAATTATTTCTATCGTTGGAATTAGCTTGTTTAAGAAAGTTATTGTTCATATTTCTGTTTTAAATCAGAATACTGTCAGATTATCTTCGATATTTAATAGAGATGATTGTTCTCTGTTCGTATGTTGAGAAAAAGGAATCCAATGTGAATTGGAACTTCAGGAATTGGAAAGTCTGCTTTTAACCATCGATGTTCCGAGTCCATCGCAGATGTTATCTTTAAGAAATATGATAGAGTGTGATCTATCGAGCAATTATATTAAACCAGTTAGCAATATACCGTACAAAGACGAAGAGTTGAAGTCTTCAGTGGGTAATAATGAGAAGCTTGAGATTCTTAGGGAGCGTCCAGAAGATTTAAGATGTAATAAAGAAGATATGGCCATGATTTCGACAAATGGAGATCTCGTTGATACCAGGTTAAATCAATTACGTCCAAGTATTTCTGTTAATAAAAATCGTCCAGAATTTGAATCAAACGTCGGTGAAAGTTGTGAATTGAAATCATCTAAGGAAAAATGTTTAAATCAGAGAAAGAAGAAGAGGAACAGAAACAAGAAGAAAGTGTCAGTTAAGAAACTGAATGGTGATAATGTCGGGAATGATGAATTGGGTGATGATAAAAATACAGTTGGTCAGCAAAAGGAAGTGTTGAAATCAGTTGAAAAGTTAGCAAATAGTTCATCGGAGGCTTCAGACATATATATTGAACAAGTTGAGATTTCCATAAGCTTTTAAATAAAAATAAGAAGTACGTTGCTGAGAACATTCCACTTTGGAATCACTCAAAGGATCGATCCGAGCAGGTGGAAGACCGACCAATTATACAGGATGAAAAACCGAATCAAAAGGATACTTGGTGTTATCGGGATTCGGATGCAAATTCATTCATTGATTCGATTAAAGAAAAGTATACACATGTCATTACGGAAAGAATGGGGTGTTTAATGGTTATGTAGGTAGGCTATACTTGTCCGAAAACAAACCGCTTAAACAAAACACTTTTCCTGTGCCAAAGAATAAAGAGAAAATATTTGAAGAACAAATTCAAGATTTAATTCGGCAAGGAATATTGATTGAGGTGGATCTTTCCAATTACGCTAATAGTTGTTTCCTAATTAAAAATAAAAACAATACATATAGAATTGTTCGGAATTACGTAATGGCAAATGAATTAATAGTTAATGATCCTTTTCCTTCCCCGAACATTGACGAATGTTTGTCAGAGTTATCAGATAAGAGGTTTTTCAGGAAATTGGACATACGTCGAGCATATAAGCAAATTGTTTTGGACAATAACTCACGAGATATAACCATTATTGTTACCTCAAACGGTTTATATCAGTATACAAGGGTTCCTGTTGGGATTAAAACGGGTAGCAATATTTTATCTCGTGTTATGAACAAAATATTAGGGGATTTGGAAGAGGAAGGTGTGAGATCATATTTTGATGATGTCTTGATTTTCTCCAATTCTATTCAAGAACACAAGGTTACTATCCGTAATGTGTTGGAAAGATTTAAGGAACATAATGTTACCATTTCTCCAGATAATTTTATGTTTTTTCATACAAAAATCAATTATTTAGGGTATGTAATATATGGAGATCAAATGAAAATCGATCCGGCTAGAATTTCAGCAATAAAGAATATTCCACCACCGTGAAATCGTAGGGGGTCTGATGAAAATATTTGGATTTTTCTGTTATTATTCCAAGTTTCCTCCTGAAATTCAGGAATTAATGAGACCTCTTAATGAACTTGAATTGAATAAAGAGAAATTTGTCTGGACCTTAGAGCATCAAAGGATTTTAATCAAATTAAAGAATGTGCTGGTGGATAATGTGGTTCTTAAGATTCCCGATTTAAATAAACGTTTTGTAGTTAACGTCGACGGATCTGGAAAAAGCATTGCAGGCTGTCTGTCTCAAGAAAATAATAAAGGAGAACCCCAACCCGTGTCGTTCTTTAATAAGAAACTATCTGAGCCAGATAAGCATCGCAGTATTTATGAAATCGAGTTTATTAGTCTCGTAAAAACGATCGCCAGGTTTAGACACTATTTGGTGAGAGAATTGGATGTACTTATCGATAACAAGGCCCTAACCTGGATATTAAGTAATTCTAAAAGATTATTGAAATATGGACCTCTTGTAGAAACCTTTTGCCAATTTTCATTTAAGATTAAATATGTAAGATCCAGCGATAATTTAATTGCTGATACCTTGACTAGGGTTTACGATCTTTTTGAGTTCAATGATATTGACGGTCCGATAGGATTAGCTGCCTTTAATAACAATTTGAAATTGGTTCATAAATGGAGACTTCCGTTGATTCAGAAATTTATTGAAAATTTGTATATGCAAGATCCCGATGTAAAGATTATAATTGGAAGGTTAAAATAGAGATTCTGTTTCTGGCTATCTTTTGAATAAGAATATCTTGTTAAAGAAAACCAATTCCGTACATAATCCTTAAAAAATCGTAATTCCTAAGGGGTTACGACGTGTTCTAATAGAGTAGTACCATAATGATAAACTTATTGGTGGTCACTCAGGTACTTATAGATCATTAAAGAAGCTCATGAAGAGGTTCACTTGGGAGAACTTGAAAGAGGATGTGTCGGATTATGTGCGAAGCTGTCATAGATGTCAGCTCTCAAAAGAAGAGAATCGCAAGAAAATGGGTTTCTTAGTTTTGGAATACAATAAGCGTATCGGATCCCACTGGATGTTCGATATCATTGGTGTCCTTCCCAATTAGAAGGGCTATAAGTATATTCTTATTGGTGTTCATAACGCAAGCCGGTTTGTGGTTCTGGAGAAATTGAGATCTTTAACCTCAGCATCCATTGCGGATAACTTGTCTGATATCTTCAGCCGATTAGGTTTCCCTTAAGCTATTTCCACTGACAATGCTTCAGTATTTTTATCAGATTATTTTTAAAAAGTTTATGTTCGGCTTGGGAATAAAGCATATAAAATTGAGCCCTATCATCCAGGTGGAAATGCCGCTGAACGTTTTATCAAGACCTTGAAATCATCGATCAGGGCATATTTTGCCAATAAGCAACACCTTTTGGCGACTCTAATTCCTGCATTGCAGTATACATTAAATATTAGTGAACATTCCGGACTGAAGATGTGTCCAATCAAGATTTTTCGGACGTCCTATTTACACCCCTCTTGAGAAACGATGGAACATCTCATATTCGGAAAAAGGAGGTAAATCTACCCAAGATCTCTGGCTAGAAGCCATGAAAAATATGGACACCAGCTGGAATAGGACGAAAAGGTTTATATTGCAAATACGGAGAGATGTGTCGTTCAGTGTTGGAGATAAGGTATTGATCCGTCCGCACATAAAATCTTCGTTAAAGTAGCTAAATCACGATAAAAGGCAGGGTCCATTTATAATAAAGAAAATCTTAACACCAATATCTGACGATAGTGATAATCCAGACTTGTATAGACGAAGTTACGTCTCTGAGCTAAAAATCTATCGAGAACCTAGGAATTAGTTAAGGAAGGGAAATGAAATGATATTTATATATGGAAATAGTAAAAATTGTTATTTGTATTATTTTGTGTAAATAAGATTTATGAATATAATTTCCAAATAATAATAATAATAATAATCATTTCATATAAAATCATCCTTTTTTAGAAATATTAATGCCCTAATATTTAAACATTTGTAGAGATATTTGTATTGTATATAACCTCATCGAGAAATTTTTAATTAATTATAATCTTGTTGATTTGTTATTTTGATTTGTGCGACTAATTAATTATTTTATTGATAAATAAATTATATTATCTTATTGGATATATATATATATTTTTGTTAATTGGTGGATTTTCCTATTTTTTAGATTCCCACTGTATTTGTTGCTTGTTAAAAATTCTGCTTTCAGATTTTTTATTAAAAAGGAGCGCTGGTTGTAATGAATCATGTTTCTCAAGTTCCTGACCCTTTCGAAAAATGGACTCGTCTCATGATTGGAAAATAAAACATATATATAAAAAATTATTAAAGGTAGAAAGAGAAGAAATATTGTACTGTGTTTAACTCTAGTTGAAACTAGTTAGTGGAAAGATTACATGTTGTCCTTGTTTCTTTCCTTAAATTAAAAAAAACTAATCTTTCAAAGTTGTTTGTTAGGTTGCACAAAGTACGTGCTCTTGGAGAAAGAAAGAAAGAATTGCATTAAGGGGCTTGGTTTGTTTAGCACGAAGGTCTCCTGACAGCGTAACAGGAAATATTTCCAAGTGCTCCTAAGGGAAGAATTTTGTTTGTTTTGTCTGGTGTTGTGTTTGCTCGCTCTGTTGTGTCAAAGTGGTGAATATGGGACCGTTTGAAGATAGTGCCAGTGAGGCTAAAGTTGTGTATTTAAATAAGTGCTTGTTTGTTATAACATCAGTAATTTCAGATTCTGAAATACATAAGAAAATTTATTGTGCTACATGTGCTATTCTGTAACGTTGTGAAAGGAGCTGAGTCGGGAGGCTTTTTCGTGGGCCAGTATTAAAGTTGTTTTCCTTGTTACAGAAATTATTACGTGTAAGTGCTTCTATGTTGCTTGTGATTAGAGTTTGGCGGCATTCAAATAAGCCTTTTGAGTGAAGTTTTGATTTTTGAACAAATTGAGAATTTGAAAGATTTCGATCCTATGCTTAATGCAGTTAAATGCTAGAAGTATTTCAATTTTTCTTCCAGCTAATTCTCAGTTACTTTTGCTTTAATTATTTTTGCTTGCTTATTTTGTACAAATTACATACGAAAAGCACACTTGCATTATACTACCAAATTCTAGTATTTTTTCTGGAAAGTCAGAAAGGAACGAGTTGAGCGAGGCCTGAGTGTTCCATTAAATCAACTATATTGGAGATAATACAGAGCGCGTTGAAATTTGCTAAAGTGAGTACCAACCAAAAAATGTGATTCTAAGTAATGGTGTTTCGTCAATGTATGTGTTTGTGAGAGGTCGTCTGATTTGCCACCATATTGTTCGGATTAGGTTTTTCAAGAGTCAAACTCCCCCATTTTCATTCCAGTAATTATTTCTATCGTTGGGATTAGTTCGTTTGGGAGAGTTATATTTCATATTTCTGTATTGACCAGAAAAATTGAATTTTGATATATATGATCCAATATCCTCAGATTATTTGTTTCTTTTTCAGCTTGGGTTTTTTCAGTATTACTTCATTATTATAAAATCAAAAAAAATATAATGCAAGTCTTCAACGACTTTCTCTAACAGTTACTGAGTTCACAAAGTTGGTAGATTTTATATGATTTTTTTTGAATAATTTGTATGATTGAGACTTAATATTATCGTAAATGAAACTGTTGCACTTAGGACGGAATAATTTAAAAATAAATTTAAATTATAAGGTGAATCTTAGAATTTCTGAAAATATTTTTTGCGCGCCAATTAAATTAGAATTCTGAGAAATTTGCATGTTTATTAATATCTTTGTTTGAAGGAATTTGAATTAATGCTATATTTATTTGTCAAATATAATCGAATTGAGGTAATATTTGCATTCGTTGTTAAATACTGAATGGAACTAGATAAATTTAGAAAAAATTTGGTTAATGACAGACGTACAGATTAGTCAAGACAAAAACAAATATTTTGAGAGGAGTGTTGAATTAGCTTTAATAGTATTTCGATTTGGAATTTTGAAGAAATATTCGACCATTACGACTTTATTAGAAAATTATTAAACCGAAGAAATACTTGTTAATCTCTGTCGGTGCATATGTGCTAGTCTTACGCATTAGTGCATATTCACCCTTGTGATTTTGGTTATTTTTTTATAAAAATTGAACTTTTAGTGTTTGCTTTACAAGTAAGTGGTTTTTCCCTTGATTTATATTTTGTGATTTCTTGTTGGGTATATTGGATCATAAATTTGGAGAAATAGTGACTAAACTGAACGAGAATTGATCTGACCCGCAAGTCCCATCTGCCTCTTTGGGAGTTTGAGTCGACAGTTTTATTATTATTATTATTATTATTATTATTATTATTATTATTATTATTATTATTATTATTACAGTTAGTTTTATAAGACTCTCGATTCGGATTCACCATCGATTTGATTAGGTGGAGGTGGACGTTACAGTATGCAATATTTAAACGAATTATGAAAATAAAAACGAAAATCTACTACACTTTATCCTGCTTAATGCAAGTCCCCCAATGAAGTGAAATGCTTGAACAGCTGAGACAGCCATACGTAACCGATGTGACTCATTCTAGGATAATAAAAATCAGACGCGAATGAAGGAAGATGTGAATCGGCTAGAAAGAATGACGAAAGCCCTGAGAAAAGCAATGCATACGGCATTTGTACGTCAGAAATCTCATGTGCTGTGGTGTGTTGTGGTCCCGTTTCAAATCTAGAAACTTTTACACTAAATGCGCATCCTACTCCACGGCCCAATTTTGAATTGAATTATACGCAATATACAAATTTAAATACTAAAAGCAACTTAAGACGAAATGTATTGTTCTATTTATATTTATTTCATGAAGGGAAAAGGAGTCCTATTTCCTTTAAACAATACTAGCTGAACTAAGATTGAAGAATGTTTCCGCTAATGAACATTTTTAATTTGAAATAAAATACTTACAAAAGATGTGCCTGCAGTTCAAGTGTGTGTTGTTGCACAATGGATTACAAGGAACATTTCCAAACGATCAGAAGTAAAATTTTGTCGGCGATCGAATAAAATATTCTTGTATGCAGCGAATGATCTCTCTATATCACATGAGGTAACAAGAGCGTATTTCAAAAGTGCGATGTAGTTGGGGGAAATATCTTCAGGGGTGGTTCTGGTTTAACTACTGAGAATCTCACACACTGCCAATAGGCTGTCATAACCCGGGTTTCTTTCCAGCATTACATTTAGTTTCTTTCCAAATTTTTCTCCTACATCTCCACACACACCTTGCAGCAGTCTCTTTGCATCTTTTATGATTTCCATGGATTCCGGAAGAGGCCGCCCAACAGTTATAACGATATCGTTATATCTATTCTTTAACCAACCCTCGTATTTCCAATGCCAATTCTTGGAACTAACGCCTAGCCAGCGATATTCGCAGAAGAGCGAAACAATGGATTTTTTTCTACCCAGAAGGTGCCTCTTTCCTCAAGACATTTCAGCACCTCTCGCGGAACCGTATTTGGGAAGATATTTGTTCGTTCCCTCACTCACACCTACGCAAAGCTAAATTCCCAAGCAACAGAAGTGGAGCATACGTCATAATGTGCATTTTTGCTAATAATTATTAATTATTTACATTATTATGTGCTTCAATATGATTAATGTACTCTCAATCAAATGATAATTAATTAATTACTTCTTACTATCGAAGCAGTTATATAAAAACTAAATGTTTTGTGCGAACTATTTTTTTTATTCCAATAACGTATCAATGAGCCTCCATTGTGTCAAGGAAGAGAGCAGTCACAACTTGGCGCGAGGAGTGCAATTTAAACAACGAAAGAGATTAGAGCACTTGACGAACGACTCCAAGTTTTAGTGCTAAATGGAAGCGTCCAAAAATGTTTAATACAAACTTTTGTGTTCAGTTCATCAGTAACGTTTCAACTAAAAGTAAGTTAAAAGGAAAATTTCAATAGAAAAGGATTTCTAAGTTATAATTATCTACTGAACTCATGACAAAACATTAAAATGCGGTACTAGTGAAAATGGAAGGAGTTTATGGTTGGAAGCTGCAAGAAATATTTTTTTAGTGACGTGAAAAGAAGAAGATAAATACTGTCTTCAGAATCCTCATGAAATTCTTTGAATTTCCGTAACTGCGATATCCGTGAATTTCCATCGACATCGTTTTGTGCGCGTCCGAAGCGATCCCTAAGGGCGATAATTTTCGTAACTAAATCTATTTTATGTGAAGTGTACAAATGTGTTTCTAATTGCCAAAAATTTTAAAAAAATATATATATATATATATCAAACATATCCGTTAAGTGTTATCATTTTAAATTTATCAATAACTATTAAATAGTATTCTTGTGTGTATTTTCTCGTGCTATTTTCCATTGTGGAAAAGGATAAGTATTAGTATGTAATACATTCAAGATTTAATATTTTATTAGGTTACAGATAAGTACATTGAAAGTGGCGCAGTGCAAAGGTACATTTCTCTCTTTCTCTCTACAACCATCTGGTGTCAGCATTGTCATTTATTTCCCTCCCCCACAAGTGTTCTTTTTGCAATTATCGATGAGAGATGTATTATCGATATAGTCGTAACGTGCTTGATTTGCCAACGACGGTGAGCACACGACTCAGCCTTCGTGTGGTCATTTAATGCACTCGATCCTGATGACCGTGAGTATACATTCTTTCTTATAACTATTGGAACTCGATCTCATCATTACATGATCTTTCCTTATAGGGTGTTAGGAACGAACCCAGGATCACGACATATGACTATTCCCGAACAGGGACGAGCAAGGAACGAACTCATACACTCATACAGTCTCTAGCTTTTTAATGCTTGTAGATAGGCAACCAAAATTGCTGTCTATGTATGCGATATGACACGCTACTTCTGAGTCATTAAATAGTTTCTGAGCAAAGCCAACTGACACAGCAGACTCCGATGGAAATGAATGAACAACAGGCTTATTTTTTTGAAAATGTTCATTGTAGAAATGTACTGCCTCTATCCAAGTGCCCCATCGCGTTAGCACAGGCTCCAGAGGAAGTGGCACGTCTGGCAGTTGATCTCTGTAAACTTGAACACGTTGTGGCGCCTTAACAAACATTTTTTCGTGGAAGAAACTAGTTGATTTACTTCGCAATAGTTGTCTCTCACCTCTTCAGCAACACGTTGAAGAGCATGGGCCATGCAGGTGAAATGAATTAAGTAAGGATAAAAATCTGTAAGTGCTCTAGCCGCTTTCAACATGTACGCTGCACTGTCTGTATAGAGAACAAGGACTTTTTCTTCCTGAACTCCTCCCGGCCACAACACTTTAAGACCATTGTTTACAAAGCGAGCAATCATGGAATGATTCGTGCGTTCCAGCAATTTACTCGCAATAAGATAGGATGCAGATGGAGATGCATCACTTAACTTTTCAATCACTAAATTTGCTACGTAACATCCCAAAATATTTCTTGTTTCGTCCACAGAAATCCAAATACAAGTATATGAACTACCTATTTCTGCCCTAATGGTATCTATAGCTTCCCTATAACGAACTTTGAGATAACACTTTCGAAGAGTGGATTCGTCAGGAATTCGACGCCCGTAGTACTTCTCCAGAAAAGAACGGAATTATGCACTTGAACTTTGTTCCAAGGAATGTTTGCTGCTATCATTGCTTGGCACAAGTCTTTGGAAAACTCACTCACTGAAGTATCTTGATGCATTTGTGTCGAGGTTTTTTTTTTTTTTTTTTTTTTTTTTGCAGTTCGCAAATTTTTATTTCTTGCATGGAGTGCACTTCGTACAAGGTTGTTCTAACTGAGATTTCGTTGAACATCCAATTTTTTTATCACACACTTGGCACAACACCACTTTACCGTCCGTGGTAAACGCATCATCAATAGTTACCCACGACCGCAATTTCGCAGATAAAGTTGAGGCAACTGGAGGCATTTCTAACTTCGACGGTCAATACGGAACACGCGCGTTTTGCAACTGCAATACTAGAGTACTCTCCTCCTGTCATTCAGTTGAACATGCGAAGTTTGAAAGCTTAGGTTACCTGCTATGACATTGCCATGGTCGCCAGCTTCTTGGAACGAACTCTTGCAGTGAATTCCTGGAAGCGCACTAGCATACAGTTTTAACTTGAATTGCAGGATTTGCTTTCATCTTTTTAGGAATAACCGACCTCCGATAACAATCAAATAGACTTCATTTTAGCCTGTCAAGCTCGTCGTCTGTCTTCCTCCAGAGTTGAGAATGAATGGCGCTGCTAATGTACTCCGGAGGGAGGATTTTTACTTGTTTCTTCTTATATTTCGGCGAAAATTCTGTGAAACATGGTTTGACAAATAAAAAAGAAAAAGAGAGAGAGATTTCTCTTTCGGTAAAGAAACGACAAGATAGACATAACAAAATTGAATCTAGATGCAAGCCTTGCACAGTTGGAGAGGTTATTTTATTTATTTTAAATTAAACTTTCAGTAAACACAAAATTTTAAGACAGTTTTATGACAAATATGTAGAAACCATAGAAATATGTAATATTGGTCAAAATATGTAAAAATATGTAATATGAAACTTGAGTGGAAGCACCCTACAGGTGTGAATCACAATCATTTAAGGATTTGACGAACCTACATATGAAGGAAAAAAATGTAATTGCATACAAATCAGGACATTAATGATGAGAAATGAATGAAATGGTAGAATGAAGAAAGTGGGAGGACCCGAGGAAACTGACGCACATGGTGTTTGTCCATCACAAAGTTCATGTGACGCTAGCTGGAATCAAACCACGGACCCCATGCACCAGAGGTGCACGCTCTATTACTGTGCCACCGCGGCCCGATAATATCCTAGAAAATCAATCTTTTGTATGAAGCTTGTATCAAATTTAACCCGTTTCAAACTCCAATCCTATCAAGGAAACCATATTAAACCACAAAAAGGCTTTTTCGGCATTTATTAGTACTATATTGCACCAGAAGTGACATTGCGGGAAAGGGAAGTAAAATCAAATACCTCTAAGCTTCATTGTGGCTCCGAATCCTATCGTGAAGACAAATTTATTTAGAATTTGCGAGTTAGAAATTACTCAGGAAGTTGGATTTATTTCATTCATCACGATAGATGATAGGAAATGTTTATTTTTGTAATATTTTCCTGCAATTAACATTGTTGTAGTGTACCATACGTTCCTTAATACGATGCTGGTGAATCATCGCGTGAATTATGCCCTCTAATGCATTTGTTGAAGACCTCACATGTATTATTTCTCCAAAATATTGTGAAGATATGTATATTTCAACATATAATGAAACATTTTATTTCGGACTTTGGGCCATTTTATTTTGAAATTTTTTGCAGTGAAAAGCATCATCGTTTATTTAATGTTGAATCACATTTCGATTTTTTTTCTAAGTTCATTTCCTTTTCTTGCAAGGAAGTCTTCTTGCTGTCTGTTTATTCCTTCTACACATGTAATTTTTCAATCAATAAAAGCGACAGATTGTTTCCCTGTCATCATTCCTATCATCACCTCACCTTTGGTTAATCTATGAGCACGCAGTTTTTATCGAGACTGAAGAAATAATCAACGACCCAGGATATTAACCCTGCTACTACCGGAATTTTTTCATTACACTGAATACCGTTGGGGTCACTAGAGACCCCATTTCATTTATTGAAGAAACTTAGTCTTCTTTGTTATAAAAACACTTAATGGTGTCCAGTTTTACATTCTATCGTGTTTGTTTATACATTGTTATTAACTTAGCTTTTCTGGTCACGTAATATGCTTAATGTGTTGATAAATTGATAACATAGTGCAATTATATAAATTAAGTACAGATATGCACATAGGTAGTATATCTGAATTTTCCAGTCTAATTGCCTATTTTAGACAAACAATTCGATTCTAAAACAGTTCTCTAAATTTTTGTTTACCTGCGAAGTAAACTTTCTTTTTGGATCAGGAAATTTTGATCTCCAAGAAACAAACTGCTCACAAAAGAACTTGTACAAAATTAAACTGTCGTTTTAGTCATTGTCACATTTTACACAAAGAATACCTGAGTGTTGCTTATACACGTATGTTTCGCATCTTTGCATATGTCTTGCATAACATACCGCTCATAGAAATGACAACGACCACGTTTTGGATATTTATTGGTTTCTGAAGATATACACGGGAACTCTGAACGCCGAAGTCGGTTTTGTGTAGTTAGAGACTTAGCTAGTTCAAGAAGAAACATTCTCCATCTGTAATTACTTCTGCTGTTCCATTCAGGATTGAATAAAAACCAAATGATGAAAACGTTGAGAGCACTGAAGCTAACCACGGAGGGGTCAGCGTCCTCAAAATGACACTAATTGTTCATCAATAGTAATGTTACCTGCTATATATACGTCCTGTAACGTACTTCCACATGCATCAAAAGCGTCTCTAATTGGAAATAATTTGTCCGAACTATGATTTTTGCCTCGATGTTGAGTGTCATTGAACCGGAAACATAGAGATATCTGTGTAAATCTATTTCTCCACATTGATTTGTCGGAAATAGGCCTGTCATCTTCTTTTTCCACAAATGTATACAAATACATTCATTGTGTGTTTTTTATACTTCCTTCAGTATAAGAAGCAATATGAAATACTGAAGTTCACCCTTATCAACATACGCTCATTTATATCCATATGTAACAGAGCCTTACTTGTGTGTCCATTTCAGAAAAGTTTCAAGAATATTGGGTCTCATAAAGTGCTCGAAAGGAGATTGAACTGTATCCATATTCCTGATACTATGACGTGTAAGCCCTGTTTCCAGTCTTGATAATATTGCGAAACGGAGTCTTAGAGACGGAAATTGAGTCCTGAGAAGTCCTTAGTGGATTACTACTATAGATTTATTGTCCATTCTCCGACTTGAAAAGAAAATGCGGATTCATAAGATAAAAGAAAGGGAAAATCAACATTGCAATAACATAAGATGACTAAAAGAAATCAGGATCAAATTCAGAACAAGGATAGAAATATGTTTATCATCGTAGTTGATCGTGCTCATTAGGAACAATTTTAGTGGATTATTCAGAAACACAACATTGAGTAATGTGCCGCGGTGGCTGGCTCATTGGTAGCACCTTCATCTCTGGTGCCTGAGATTCCTGGTTCACTCTGAGCTCGCGTCAAGTGTAATTTGTGGTGAATAAACACAGTATGCATGGGTTTTCTTGGGGTTCACCCGTTTTCTCCCACTTTCTTCTATCAGCTATTTCATTTATTCTCATTATCGTCGTCACCTTTAGCCTAGGTGGAATAACCCTGGACTCTTTTCCAATTCCTTTCTCTATAATATTGAATAAGAATGGGAAAAAGGAAATAACGAAAAGGGGAATCATATTATCAAATGAAAGAACAATTCTGAAATGTGTCTTTCATGAAAGTTCAGAAAACTAATAGATCAGGACAAGAAATACAACAGATAATGCAAGGCTACGATTTCAACTAAGAGCTATTTCTCATTATTTTCAGGACTCCGCTGGATCGAGAGGCTAGCACACTTACCTTCGACCCAGGGCTGGGTTCTATTCCCGGTAGGAGTGCAGTTGAAGAAAGAAATTGGTTCGGACTCCCCTACACTCAGTACGCCTACGTCACCTTGAGTCTAAACAGCATAATCGAGTGACGTCAAACTCAAAACAAAGCAAATCATTATTTTAGAGTTTTATACTACATGAAAGTATATCGCACTGTATTTTACCATTTCCATGAAATAATAAAATCAATTGACAACAATGACTGACAAAAATACAAATGCAACAAAAGTAGAAGTCCATTAGAATATACCTACTTGTAAGTGCAGATGTTGAGGTATCATTTTTGCTTCTCTCAAGCATACAGTCATCTTCAGAATCTAGATATGAATCTGAATCATATTCATCTATATCATTATAATCCAAAATATAATCTATTTCACAATCGTCACTAGATGAAACATCATCACTTGCAGGATCTTCTGGCGAAAAGTCAGAATCAATGATTTCTTCATGCAATTTCTTTTTCTACGTCTTCGCAAGATAGATTTTCTGATGCCATTGTGTTTCTCATACATTCGAGAAAACAACTGAAGAGTGATTTGTGTCAAATTTCACTCCGAAAAATCAGTGACATGTATCGAAAAATATAAAAGTTATTAATAATTGCTGGGGTCCTATATGACCCCAATGGTACTCGGTGCAGGAAGTAGAGAAACTTGCGCTCACATTCACACAAAAAATATCACAATGTACCAAAGTGAAGTTCCAAAGCAAACATGAAAATCCAATGTTTTTCATTTTTTAATGTAATATATTACGCGAGTTACACACTGTTAAACTTAACTTGGGGTCATATAGGACCCCACGGTAGTAGGAAGGTTAATCCCGAAGGAACATCGAACAAAAACAATTGAGAGACTTTTTGAAGAGGTAGTCCGGTTTAGATTGGAGACGAGTCAACATGTAGGAACACGAGCTACAATTCCGAGTTCACGAGAAGTTTATCTTGCTCTAACCTAGAGAGCACCTTATCTTAGCTAACTTTATAGCTATCAACTACGATGGATAATTCGTTAAAGAGCGATTTCGATTTTGATCAAATTTACTGTCTTCGCAACGCGAATTTTCCTGCCTGGGTTTCGCCGACTCTTAACTCACGACTACCTGGACGCCCAGTAGACCAGAGAGAAAGGATGAACGGACATCAATCCACTAGAAGAATCGTCGAGGAGGAAACGTAGAGACCTGCAAGTAAGTGCAAGTAGATTAACCAATCCTAAAAGTTATTCCCTTCTCACTCTTTTCAACCCCTTTGACATCACAATCTGTTCCTTTTGTATATGTTTGATTTTATTTGTATGCAACCCAGGTCAGATCCCGTACTTTATGTTCTACCAAGCTCAATGTTTACAAAATCCTGGGCGCAACTTGCCAGTTCTAACATCCCCAATTACGCAATCAATTAGCACGTTATCTGAGCCTTCAGACTAACAAGGGGCGACTGCACATAGTTTTAACCCATAATCTTGTGCGCTACACAATGTGGAATGCTATTAGGTTTAAGCCTTATTTATAACTCTTAATCTTGTGTGGATGCTCACATATTTGTAATCTTCGATCTTTCTCATCTAGCTAAACATAATTAGGTTTCATTTTTGCATTAGTTTGCTCTCCGCACACCGTTAGAATTTGCTGAAATTCTATTTGTTTCACCACCCTCCCCGCACCCTCTCAATTTGTTGTGTTAGTTTGTTTAGTGTGTATTTTTAGACACACAATTCAGAAATATTTAGAGATATTTAGAGAAAATTGTGCATTCTGGCATTATGGCACAAGCTCGACTTACGTCTCTAGAGTCGATTGTACGCCCAACAGTTTTTCACGGCAAGTATGGGGAATACGTTATTCGTTTCTTTGAGTATTTTGAATCTTACTGCGTCATTCATGAGTTTAACACAGTCAAGGAGCGTCATTTGCTGCCATATCTATTACGGTACGGGCCCTGGTGTGGTTTTTAGCATTAACTAGGACAGACGAATTTGTGAACTTGTCGTATGTAAACATAAAGAGAGGTATGATTACATTATTTGGAGGTTTTGTAGTTAAGAAGGTTACGGAACACACCATTCGATCTAGAGATCAAAAAGAAGGGGAACTCATTATGACATATACTTATGATAAGCTAGATCTCATGCTTAGTTTCGATAAAGCTATGCCTATACAGTAACAAATAATTTTCCTAGTTGAAGGATTATTGCCTCAGTACTTTACACTTACATGTAATAAATCGTTTACGTCGCTTGATGCGTTGTGTGAATTTTTGCTACAAGAACAGTCAGCGGAGCTAATTGTGAATTATAAGACGCTTGTTAAAACCAAGTCTATAGACGCTTGTTAAAACCAAGTCTCTAGACGCTTGTTAAAACCAAATCTTGCAGAATAGCACACCGGAATTTATCGCAAAGATAGCTGATGTTTCGTTGCGCGATAATTCTCAGGTTACATTTCCTCTCGAAGAAATACAGCAGAGAAAAGAAAAGCTTGCAGTCTTACATCATCATGATATCTTATCCGCTGGGAAAGAATGCGGTAATCAACAGTCTGTAGATTCGATCCCACTTCATCAACAGAAATGTAACTCTTTTTCTTCTTTTTTTATTTCTGAATGCAAGAGTGACATGAATAATAATATGCACAACAGAATGAGCTCTACAACGAATACTTCTGTTATTGCTAAGAACCAACAGAACAGGCACAACGGAAATTATGGTACATCTCACGCGAATAATAGTATACACTGTCCAGGAAAAAAAACCATTAGTATGTAATATGGCTCAATTCAAGGGAAATGATAATTGTAATGTTTTAAATAGTGAACATAATTCAGAGAATATAGGGATGCTCGCACTCAAAACACACACTATAACTACGCCTATTGTTAGGGATAGGATTCTGCCTTGTATCAAAATTACTATTGGAAATAAAGTGTATAAGGCGTTGTTGGATTCTGACAGTCAAATTTCAATCTGTACTAGGGAGCTTCTTCCTTCCAACACTAAACTTGTTAAAAGACGTACTATCATCCGTGGCATCTCGGGTAAAGTCCTTGAAACTAACACGTTAGCTGTGTTAAAGTTCAAAATTGACGGCTATTCTTTTACACACACTTTTAGAGATGTAGACAAATTTGCATCTTTTGTTTTGTTGGGAAATGATTGGTTGCTTCCTCAACATGTTACTATTAACCAAGACATCCGCATAGTTCACATAGTTAGGTTTGGGAAACCAACTGATTAGGCGCTACCTGAGAGTCATGCTATAGGCAGTTTCCGAACAAACAGTGAACTTAATGCAAGCGCATTTCATAACAGCGAAATTTGTTACTTTACCACCAAAATCTAGTGTTTTAGTGCCTGTTCGTAAGATCAATGATTGAGTAGGAGTTAAGAATATTTTGCAACCCAATGAAAAAATCAGTTCTAAAGCTGAAATTTTTGTGAATGAGTCTAGAGTGGATTCTGTCAATCCTGTCATCAGAGTAGTCAACCCTACCGACAAAAAGTTGTTTAGAGAAAAATCTTCACTTAGTTGCTGCTATTGACATTAGGCCGGGTGCACATTGCCCAAACGATACAGATAGTGTTCAAAATTATGGTTTAGCCAGTAAACAGGAGAACAGTAACTTTCCTGCTGGTTTTGACGTCAAGCGTGTGAACATTAACCCCCAACTTTCTGATTATCAGAAGCGAATGTTTTATTCTGTTATAGAGGAGTATAAGTATTGTTTTCTTTGGTCAGAAGCTGATTTTGGAGTGGCTAAAGTTGACGTACATGAAGCTAAAATGCTAGGTGACGTCCCAGTGCATACGAATCAGTTTGAAATTCCTTTCCACTTAAGAGAAGTTAAAAAAAACAAGTTGATACTTTGCTCAAACAAGGGGTAATTAGAAAGTGTGTATCTAGTTACAATTCACCCATTGTACACCGTAAATAGATTCTTTAACACAATGCTATTTATACCCGTTAGCAATAAAGTTGGTGTAAGCTGAAATACAACATAACCTATTTCACTTATTCGGGAATAATTAGCAAATCTTTGGTAGATAATATTTGTATTGATGCATAGGTGTAATTGAATAAAATTCAAAAGAAGTACGAATTACAAAAAAATTATAACTTAAATATATTCTAATAGATTCATATATAGATTGGAAAGTATGCTTAATTCTCATGCATTCCTCGCAATCAATTCCGGAAACTGAGGTATGGATTTTCTAAACCAAATTAATATAACTCTACAGAATTCAAACGAAGTACGAATTACAAATGAAATCATGACAATATTCAAATTGAAACAAAAAAGAACTAATTGATTATATTTTGTCGGACGCCTTAACTTTAGCTCAAGTTACATTACCAAAAGATTCGATTAAGTTACGTTGAATAGCACACACACTCTTGTGTACAGTCAGGTATGTTATTTACTTTTCCTACTCTTTGATTTCTATTTCGAAAATTTTTGCCACCTATGTAATTACTACGAAATCTGGGAGTTTGTGAGAAATTAGCTCAATTATTTACATTATTCCTAAAAGCAGTATAATTATTATTTCTATTTCTTCTGAAATTAGGTTCGGTCATATTGCCATTACGAGACAATTTAACATTACCTCTCGTATTATGATTACAATCTTCTCTAACATTGACATTTCGAACATGGACATAGTTTGATTTCTGTTATTATTACCTTGCAATCTAGTCTGACTTTCATAATTTTGTACTATCATTACTATATGATTAAAATTAATATATTGCGAAGAGATCAATACTTGCAGTAACCTAAGCGGTAATAATATTTTTATTGATGCGATAATACGTGATTCCTGCTGATATGGATTGATTTGTTTCAAGTCATTATACGCAGAGATTACAAAATCTGTAAGGCTTTTGTTCACTTTAGGATCAAACCGTCGGTTTCTAATTTGGTCATCCCGGTCTGCTAACATAAAATCGTTCTCAAATTTCCTACCAACGCATTTTTAAAATCGCAATACTTGCGCAGACTACCTCTTATTGCTTTGTGCCATACCGAACAAGGTGATAACAAGATATGCGATAGGATTTTGAGAAAATTAACCTTATTTATTCCAATTAATTCACACTTTCCTCAAATTTCTCAAAAAGTGTACTCGCTGGGATGTCCTCAGATCTGCCGCTAAATTTAGTTAATGATCTTATTTCATTGAATTTTACGCGGCTATTATTATTACTAAAATACCTTACAAGTCGGGGTTTACGTGTGTACGGTTCCTGCGACGTGGTCTTCTTTCCTCGTCGTCAGTATTTGAGATGGTATCTCCCCTTTCAGAATAGGCTTCTGACGAGTTGTCTTCTTCACAGGGTTTTGACACATTTTTCCTATGTTCTTCATACACAACGTTGAGGGGAGGATCAGGATTACACTGGGCCGTATTGATTTTCTCTTTTTGATGGTATGAATCTCTTCTAGCAATCTTCGAATTTGGTTTGTAGGTTCGTTTACTTGCATTTCGATGACATCAACATAACTTCTCATCACTGCAAAGCTATGAATAATTTGTTCCATCCTATTGTCGATTTCTAATTTGGCATTTATCTGCTGCGTTTCTTGTTCCAATCTGGAATCCATCTGCTGTTCTATTTGTTGTGTCATTTGTTCCAATCTGGCATCCAACTTGGAATCCATTTACTTCCCTGTTTGCTGTGTCACTTGTTCCGATCTGGTATCCAACCTGGAATCAATTTGTTGTCCTATTTGCTGTGCCACTTGTTTAAATTTGGTATCCAATTTCGAATCTATCTGTTGTGTCATGGAATGCATCTGCTGTCCTAGCTGACGTAAAAAATTAATTACATGCGTTGAAGTCTCAATTGCTGGAATATCAACATCTTCAACTCATGTATTAGTATCCATTTTAGGTCTTCGGTATATTTTTTTATTACGTAGTAATAGATAATCCGTGATGCTGAGTGAGATTGTTTACTAATACTTCTGACTAATATCAGAGGTTTCACGGTTCCGGCACGATATAAATATGTAACGTTATTTACTTTCGTTACGTTACATTACCTGATTCGAAATGTATATTTATACAGTTCAAGATATTATCATAAATCTAACAACACAATTATGCACTTTTGAATATATACGGTATATATAACCTTTAAACATATATCGTGTTTATCACGTTAAACGATTATACATTCAGTTTATACAAGATAGCACTTCGTTCTGTTATATCTTTCATAGTTACCATAACTACGACATCAAACAGATAAACAAGTTGTCATACATAGCAACGAAATTAAGAAAATAACTCGATATGATACCAATATTTAAATTATTTCTTTATATTTTTCTTCTTCTTCTTCTTCTTAAATGCTCGTGCCTTTTAAATAGTACTTTGCCCGTAAATATTAACAATACTTAAACAGTACAAACAAAAATATACATTATTGTTGTAAGACGCGAATTATGCGAAACATCGGACTCTGAATGTAACTTGTTTGGTGATCCAACCCGAGACCACACATAGCAAAATTGAGTGCCATAGCTCCCACCACAAGGTTCAGGAACTTCGTGTTATAAAGTGTCAATTAAACACGGAGATGAGATACGGTAATGAAGTATTTGATCAATTTGAAACAATGTATATTGTAGTAATAATTTACTCTATTTGTTAAGATAATGAACGTTATATTCTGTTTTTAAAATTACAGTTAAAGCAGAATGTACTGGATAATAAATGAGAATTTGGAAAATTTCAAATTTTGGTGGTATTAAATACATTCGTGCTGCTATGTTTTGCCGTTAGGAGGTATTAAACAATTTTGAATCAAAGGAAGGAAATAAATGATTGTATAGTATTGGGGTTAATTTAATAGAGTTTAATATTATAGGCAGTACTGAGACTATATGAGACAAAGTCCATTGCTGAAAGTGAAATATGGATTACTATTAGGGACTTATGAAAAGCATTAGCGCTAGCAAATTAGCTATGAATAGGTACCCATACCATAATTATTCTAAGTCAAGTATACAGTACAGGCAAAAAGCAAGAAGCGAAAACGACTGACTACAATAATAATGCTTTCACAATTTTAATTTCAGACTATTTATTTCAAGACTTTCGACACGAGACCGAGACATGGTCCTCAAGACCGGGAGCGAGATCGAGACAAACATTTTTTGACCGAGACGGCGATTTTTAACTCGAGACTGAAACCGCTATTTATCAACAGACTGTACAAAAAGTATCGTCTCGATACCATCCCTATCCACACTACCTTCCCAACGAGCCAAGTGAACAACTTCGTCACCCGTAAGATACATTTTTTTCTTCCACCTACTCGCAACACGCAAATATACTACACAATCCAAAAAGTGACTTCAAAATGCTAACTTCTGTTTTGACATTCATATTTAATTGTTAGCTTATTTTGATATATATAAACACCATCCATTTTAGTGGGAAAAATTTTGTCCATTTTAGTTACATTTTCATAGGTAAGAAAATTTAGCAAAATTGCCAAAGATGTCCCATGTAATTTTGCTATGTTAGAAACAAATGTTAATTGTTTGTGCATTTGAAGAAACCAATAGAAAGAAGTGAATAGCCAACCATATTTAAAAAAAAAAAAATAATCTTCTGGACTTCAGTTGATAGCAAATATGACGTCGTTAGATTTATGAATAAAAAAGAGGTAAAGGACAGGATGACATCCAGATAATAAAAGAACAATTATAAGTAAGAAAGGTAAAGAACCTATATTAAAATCAGGTGATAAATCAGAACAAAGAGCCGAATGCCGAAATTTGTAATGAGGCGTGTTTTTATGAGGCGTCTGATTTACGAGGCGTGTTTTTTTAAATAAGGTCCGTTTTGTTGCAGACACTAGTAATTCGCGCGCATACCGCAACGAGCGTGTGTGTCGTGTACTGGCATGCCTCGGAAACAACTGTGCTCTGTTTTAGCTCTGTAGCTGACCTGTACGGTTGTGTTCTGTGCTTTCATAATGCTGAAGACTATCAAGTCGCCCGCCGCGTGTGAGGTTCGCTCAGTGATACAGTTTATGTCAGCATGAAACCCGCCTGCTGCAGAAATTCATCGACAGATTTGCGAAGTGTACGGCGATACTGTTATGAGTGCAAGCAAAGTTGCGTAAGTGGGTACGAGAATTCAAAAATGGCCGTGACAACGTCCATGAAGAGGACCGCTCCGGTCGCCCTTATTCGATTACAGACGATTTGGTGGCTTCAGTTGAAGCGAAAGTTCGTGGGAACAGGCGCTTCACAATAACAGGTCTCTGAAACGAATTTCCTGACGTGTCGAGATCAGTGCTTTACAAAATTGTTTCTGAACACCTAAAGTTTAGGAAACTAAGCTCCCGTTGGATCCCGAAACGATTTGAAAACGGCAGTGAACTCATGGTTATCGGAGCAGGCGGCAAGTTTTTATGAAAAGAGTATTTTGAAATTGGTTGAGAGGATGATAAGTGTTTGAACAAACATGGCAACTATGTCGAAAAATAGAGTAAAGTATGTACTTGCTGAAAATACATTTACTTTTTTGAAATAACCTTTCGTTGTGTACTTATGTTCAAACGGATCTTACTTAAAAAACACGCCTCGTATATGTAAATACATATTTTTTTTCAAACTCATACAAACCCAAAACAAAGTTTATTATCAAAATTAAGTCTGCAAGTGAAAATTATAAGTTTTATTTCACATAAATATACAAATTTTCAGAAAATATTTATGTATATTAATATCTGGTCATATTTGTAATAAATATATATTTTTAACAATTTTCCGTTATGTTATTCCAAATTTCACAACGAATTGTTCTTTTCTTTCTCTCGAAAGATATTAACATCGGGAAAAGAATAGGCTACATAATGACATGCTGACATATCTCTGCATATGATAAACAATCCCGAGCTCCGAAATTTTCTTAACAGATATACGAACTTAAGTCCTCCAGATGAGTCAACGTTTCCGAAAAACTATCTACCCAAATGCTATAAAGAAACATTAACACACATTAGGTCCGTATGTGAAAATGGTAAAATTTGGGTCAGCATTGATGCAACTAGTGATTCTGTTAGTGTTGGAAAAGTGCGAAATGTTATGGTAGGTGTACTGAAAATGATGAAATACTTTCCAAACATTTTTTGCTAGCCTCTAAAGAACTTTCAGTTACAAATCACGTGACAATTGTCAGGCTGTTCAATGAATCTTTGCCATATTTTGTGGCCGAATGATATGAAATATGACATTGTTTTGCTTTTTCTGACTGATGGTGCTTCTTATATGAGAAAAGTTGGTGAAGCTCTTTCTGTATGCTACCCTAATATGTGTCCTACACGCCTTACATCGATTGTGTGAAACAATTCTAACACTTTACCCTAAAGTAGACAAGTTACTCACAAATGAGAAAAAACTCGAAAAATACCCAACTAGAATTGAAATTTCAAAGAAACAAATTCCGATCCTTTACTTCCTCCAACACCCGTAATCAGTGGTGGGGTGCCTGGCTTAATACAGTACTATTTTATGCCTAGAAGTTTCAAGCATTTGTATCTGTAGTAACTAAACTAAACCTAGACGATACTTTATCCATTGAAATTGTTCAAAATTTAGTAAATGACAGTGGCTTGAAATGTGACTTGACTTTCCTATGTGCCAATTTCGGTTTCTTGACACGTTCTATAAAGAAACCAGAAACTACAATAGATTTATTGAGTACTTCGGTTAAAGAAGTACAGTGCGTTGAAAGAAAGCTGAATGTTCTTTTTGCTTCGAATGCTGAAAGTAAGACAAAATTTAAGGATTTGTTTGAGATAAAGATTGGCTATAAAACCCTATGTAAAATATCTGAAGTATTGGAAGGCCAAAACACAAATGAAGTTGATGGTGTGAATATTCGTGATATGCCCATTTTCAAATACGCGAGGTTAACATCGTGTGATGTGAAACATTCCTTTTCTCAATATAAGGCATTATTCCCTGACAATAGGCATGGCTTTACGACGGATAATTTGGAAAAGACGTTAGCTATTCACTGCAATGCCTATGGAATTTCGACATCTGATGAATAGGGGCTATTGGTGAGTACCAGTATTTATTTTTCTTATTTTTGGCGTATTTCCATACTTTTCCTTGATATTTTCGTTAAATATTTTTTTTAATTTTAGTAAATATTTTTTATCATTTTAGCACATAAAAAGTAAATATTTTAAAGTTTTTAGCACATAAAAATCCGGGCTCTGGTAGCAAGATTCTTTCCATATAACTGGTAGTTCTAGGGTTAATACAGTTAAGAGTGCAATTGATTTCCATAATAATGCTAAACTTGCGATAATTATTTGCGTGCGCAGGACGATATACTACACGCATATTACGGAGATAAAACGTAAAGGAAATAAAAACTAAATGTTTAAATATGTCAAATCAATTTTTAAATTCTACAGCTTCAGAGTATTCTTCGTAGTACGAGAATTTTTGAGGTTGCAAATTCTGCGGATGGCTTTTAGATAGGGAAGAAGGTCATTTGGGGAACTGACACAAATGAAAAAGCAGTTGATAAATTATACTCACTTTTGCGTTTGATAACTTACGAACGACGATAGAGACTTTAGGACAAAGACAGCGCCAGGGATGTGAACAATAATAACTAAAACATGTTAATAAAACTTATGCTAAAATATCTTTAAATTTATAATTAACTGAAATGCATTACCTATCGAATTTTGATCTATTTCCTTTTGCAATATCTGGCACAAAACCGAAATAAACACACCTACGCAAAAAGCGTAACATGATTTATATGCAGATGTTTCAAAAGTCATAAGATATTAGTTGTTTCTATGGAGTTAGGTTTAGAAACAACTGAAAGCTGCGCATTTAGTATAGAATATGGAACAGAAATAACACATTTCTTAATATCTTGCAACTACTTTCAATCTATTAAGTGCAATGTCGAAAGACCAAGAAACGAATAATTAATTATTGGGAAAAATAGAAGTAACTTCAATCATAAACATAACAACAAGCCTTCATCACTTACACAACATTTAATCTATCTAAGTGCTATTTAGCAGAGTTTTGCAAGCTAAGCCTATCAAAAACAACTACCACCATAATTACTCTATAATGATGATAAATAGTAATTTATATGAAATAATAATGAGTGCATAAATAAGGGTTATATCTAAATTGTAAGTTGTTTCTTTACTATTACGAAAATTTAGGTTATTAGTAATTTGCGACTTATGCTATTGCAAATGTTTGAATTGAATTACTGTTAACATGCAAATTGAATAAAATGCAAGCTGTTCCAATCACCTATTGCATGATGAAAATTTATTGTATATAAATTAAAACACAATTTCCTCCAGTTTCAGGTAGAAGATTTGCTGTTAATGCGAATCGTTTAACGCTCGGATACCCATGATATTTTTAAATTCCGGATTCCTAACAGAGGTATAGTTGTACCCCAATACAATTTTTTGTAATTAGAAACATCCTTATTTGTGACATCGATAATATTGATATATTAGTTTATGTTATGTTGTGCTATGTTAGGTTATGTTGGTTTTGTTAGTGTAGGTTAGCTTAGGGTAAGTTTATGTAGGGTTAGGTTAGCGAAACGGAAATATGTTTATACGCTTTAGAACTGAATTAATTTTCTAATATTTTTGTGGCAGGAAAAGTTGCAACATCTGAATATGAATGCAATACTGCTTTCAACATATGTGAGGTTCAAACCTGGGAAGTTTTTTATCATTTCATTTTGACAGTACATCTTAGGGGAGGGGAGGTGGGGAAATATGTCAAAATGAATAAAACTTAATAGCTCTTGAACCACCAAACCGATCTCGATCAAACTTTCAACATAGATAAGGCTCGGGCCTGGGATGTTTTCTTCATTTCACTTTTACAGTGCAATAAAGGGGTGGGAGAGAGGGAGATATATGTAAAAAGAATAAAAATAAAAGTGATTGTTTGAGACTTTATCACGCTTTAACCACTGTACCGATCTTAATCAGATTTTCAATATGGATCATGTTCGGGCCTGGGGTGGTTTTTTATCATATCACTTTAACTGTAGAACTTAGGAGAGAGGGAGGGAGTGGATAAATCTATAAAAATAAATGAAACTTAATAATTCTTGAGCTACCAGACCTATCTTGTTCAAATTTTAATCATAGATAAGGTTATGGTCTGGGATGTTTTCGTTATTTCACTTTTACGGTGCGAGGGGGAGACATACATACATATATATATATATATATATATATATATATATATATATATATATATATATATATATATATATATATATATATATATATATATATATATGTGTGTGTGTGTGTGTGTGTGTAAAAATAATAAAAACAAAAGTGACCGTCTTTGTGACTTCACGCTTAAACCACCCGACCGATCTTTAAAAAATTTCAATATGGATGAAGTTCGGACCTGAGGTGGTTTCTACCATATCACTTTGACGGTAGAACTTACGGGAAGAGGATGAGAGGGGACAGATATATAAAAATATATGAATCCTAATAACTCTTGAACCACCCAACCGATCTCAATCAAATTTTCGACATAGATGAGGGTCGGGCCCTGGGTATCTTTTATCGTTTCACTTTGACAAGCCACCGTAGAGGAGGGGGAGGAGTGAGATATATATGTAAAAAAAAATCAAAATCAAAATGACTTTCTTTGTGAGTTCATCACTCTTGAACCATCCGACCGATGTCAATCAAGTTTTCAACATACATGAGTTTAGAAGCAGGGATTACTTTAGGCTATTCACTTTGACGATGCAACATAGGGGAGGAGGGGGAGGAAGAAAGGGGAGAGAAATTTTTAAAATGATTAAAAATGGCCAATATTAGTGTTGAATCCATAGTTTTCGGGGTCGATGAGAGAAACAGTGACACTTCTGATGCTGTTTCAATACAAGTTCGCTTCTGATAGTTGGAGAGGTAGGGGAGGGGGATGAACATTTTAAAATCATCAAAAATGACGAAATTAGTGTTGAATCCAGAGTTTTAGGAGTAGCTGAGATTATCAGTGACGATTCTGATGCGGTGTGTCGCAGCACGGTGGTGGGGGAGAGGGTCTATATATAACAATGATCGAAAATGACCAATATTAGTGTTTAATCCATAGTTTTCGGGATCATCCAGATGAACACTGACATTTTCGATCCAGTTTAAATACAAAATCAGCTCCGCCACCTAGGGGAGGAGAAGAAAGATAGATATAAAAATGATCGAAAATGGCCACTATCAGTGTCGAATTTATAGTTTCTGGGTCCCTTAGATGAACAGTGATACTTTCAATCACGTTTAAATTCATATTCAAACCCACAATTTGGGGGAGGGGAGGAAGAGATTTAAAAATCATAGAAAATGACCGGTATTAGTGCTGAATCCACATTTTTGGGGTCGCTGAGATGAAGGGTGACACTTCCGATGCCATGGAACGCAACATGAGGAAGGGGGAACTATATATTTATGGTCAAAACGGTCCGATATTAGTCTTGAATCTATAGTTCTTGCGGATGAGGAGGGGTGACATACATTAAAATCGAAAATTATCAATATCAATGTACATTTAAATTATTTATTTCAACCCAGCGAAGCGGGTAATATATGCTAGTATATTATATATATAAATTTATATATTTCGGGGAAACGCGTGAGCCCGATAACCAGCCCCCTAAATACGCCACTGATTGTGACACAGTCTTTCTGTCGATATTTCACATACAGAAGAGTTATTTCACACCAGTCATTCATCCCTCAGTTTTACCCATAAGAGCAAGTGCGAACAGTCGGCACGTTTCGATAGTGTATCATCTCGAGCAAACTTGGCTGGAGCAAGATATTTTATCAATTGACTGAGGATCGGAGGAGAAAATGAAGATTGCTACCCAATTACTTGTTTGGAAATATCAGCACCAAACTCTTTTTTTGAAGCTGGTATACTGCAAATGAAAAACTCTCATGTGGTTAGTCCAACTGTTCATGTTCGAGATTGTTTTACTCATATATGTGCATTAGTTGTAGAGACATGACAGTTTGGGAATCAAAAAACAACAGGATGAAAGGGATATATTGGGGCTATCTAAGTGTTGAACTACTCTCGAATTAAACGTTACTTCTATGAATCTTTCGAAGTTCCTTCTCTCTCTTTCTTTTTAGTTTTTCAATGTAATAAGTGCCTTTCCTGTTCTGAAAGAAGCAGAGTTTATTATATGGAATGTAAATTACTAAAATGTAAACGCTCTCCTTGAAACGAATTGTTTCAATGACTTTTTTCATTTGAAGCAGCAGTGTGTCTGATCCAATCCGACCGTATCGTTTCTGTTTCAACAGTGCACCGTGCCAGGGATTTTTTCTCTTTTATGTACTATAAATTATTTCTATGGAAAACGAGAGATGAGCGTGGGTTGCGCTAAAGAACGTGAAAAATTCTTTTCTGGGAAATCTGAACAGTATGCCCAAATTCACTGAGTTTTCAAGAAATGGGTTGCAACGTGTGTTTGAAACTTCATTTCCTCCACAACCACTTGGACTTCTTTCCCGAGAAGTTAGTGCAGTATCAGATGAACAAGGTGAAAGATTTCATCAAACAATGCGTGTGCTGGAAGAAAGATATTCGGGTAAATGTGAAGGGGTCTCTATGCTAGATGACTATTGTTGGACCGTGCAAAGGGAACATGAAAGGGCTTATAAAAGTAAACTCTGATAAGAAATTTTATCAATTGTGAAGCAAGAAGTTTTCTTATTTTGTTTTGAGTGACAGAGAGCAGAGAGCGTACAAAAGGTAACACCGATAAGAACATTTTGTGAAGCACTACAGTACTCTTATTTTCTTTCACTTCGGTATGTTGTGTTTAACTAATTTTCTATCAATACATATTTTATGTGCGTTTTAAGTTAATGTTTATATTTACGTTCAGGTCCTTGACTCATTGTAATGTAACTATGAGGTGCGTTGATGAATCTACTCCCCCCAATCGTCCATCAAACAAACAAACAAAAAGATCAGGCGCATGGACGCCCATACGATCTTTCGCAAGGAAACCAACTCCTGAAAAGTAGGCAATTTTGTCACAAAATCATTCAACTGTGGATACAATTGCATAAAATCAGTTTTTCTAAGTGACAGTCCAGGTGGGCAAATGCTCCCTTGAGGCAGTAATGTTTAACTTAGCATATTAATCATTTATTTATTAAAAATTTAATCAGCTATTTCTCAGAATTGAAGGCTGATACAGAAATTCCAGTTACATCATTCTAATCAGAGTAAAAAGTTCTGTAGGAATGAGTCATTCTTTTTTTAGGAAAGAGAAAAAAGTTGAAAATTTGTTTCACAGTGTTATCAGTTTTCCATCAAAAATCTATAATTACAGTGTGTATATATATATGGAAGAAATAGGAAGTCACTAAGAATTTTTATGTGGCGAGGATTATTCCTCCTCAACCAGTAACTTGCGATATTCAGCCGCGGATACACGACGCACGTTACAACATGGACCTATCGCTTCATATACAGGGTGTTACAAAAATGTGGCAAAATATTTTGGGAACAGATTTATCACATCAAAATAAGAAAGAAAGTTCATATGGATCTGTGCTCAAAAGTGGATAGTTTCGGAGTTACAGGGTGCTGAAAACGTGAAACAAGTGAAATTTATAAGCTCATAGCTCCATTACTATGGGACCTATCGTAGTCGGGTCAAGACGTCACTGAGGAACTGATATGTGAACTATCCAAATATTCATGTTTAAGAATGCTCCAGTACTTGCATACCAATTTTTACAGAGGCAGGTGGAGAGTAGGGATGCGCACGAGACAAGATTTGAGACTGTCTCGTCTCGAAAATGTGCTGTAAAAGTGATGTCTCGACTCGAAAAATATATATTTTTCTATTGGAAGAGCTGTGTCTCGACTCGAATTTTGTCAGGAAAATTCTGTCTCGACTCGTTTCGTGCGCATCGCTAGTGGAGAGTGATCAACAACCTCTCTAAAAATGACTAAAAGTACCGGAGGTTCTGAAGGATGGATATTTGGATAATTCACATACTAGAACCTCAGTAATGTCTTGACCCGACTACGATCGGTCCTAAGGTATATAAAATAACAGGTAGCCCCAGTTCGCGTTTAGCGTTCTGATTGGATCCCTATCCGTGACTAGTGATGGGTAAATTCCCGGGAAGATATTTATCGGGTATATTCCCTGGGAATATTCCCGGGATGATTCCCAAAATGGGAATTTATCCGGGAATTTATGTTCAATCAGAAAGATAATTGCATTCTGTTACTATATTATGATTTCAAATGTGAATTAATTTTTATATCACAGCATATTATTACTGTTGTCATACACTTATGTTCACTTACGTTGTGGGTCCAGATAAATGGCAATGCTGCATTTCTATTTAACATTGGGCGCATAAAGAGTGTATAGCTAAGACGGCTCGTCTGATTTAAAAAATTCCTTCACTTTAGATTGAAAATACCATATTTGGAGACGGTTTCCCTCTTACACTGCAAAAAATACAGAAACTACTTTTAGACACAGTAGGACACTGTACACACTACCGACACTCTTTGAACATCTCCAGATGACACATATTCGCCCTTTGTAGATATTGTTATCCAAGTACGTCCCAGATGTATGTACAAAATGTGCAAAATGTATATCATCACTAGAGCCCGGATTGTATGTAATTACATATTATTTCCCCTTGCATGTAGTTACGAAAAATTTTAAATCTTCACGAATCACGTGAACATCTAGTTTTTGCTTTACATATTTTTACATATGTTACTCAATATTACATATTTTCAGGTATTTTATATAAAATCAAATATTTTAGCTGTTTCTTGTAATATTATGATTTCAAATGTGAATTAATTTTTATATCACAGCATATTATTACTGTTGTCCACAGAGTATTCTTTAATGTATATATTGAACGGTACTATGTTACTTTATTATATTTAGAGAGTACCCATAAATGTATATTTATTTACAATATGTTCTATCGATTAATTATGTGTGAAAAAATTAACTATGAAACCACTAAACAGTTTAAATTTATATGTAAGTGGATTTGCTCAACTTGACTTTATTACTAACATTATAGCTAAGACGGCTCGTCTGATTTAAAAAATTCCTTCACTTTAGATTGAAAATACCATATTTGGAGACGGTTTCCCTCTTACACTGCAAAAAATACAGAAACTACTTTTAGACACAGTAGGACACTGTACACACTACCGACACTCTTTGAACATCTCCAGATGACACATATTCGCCCTTTGTAGATATTGTTATCCAAGTACGTCCCAGATGTATGTACAAAATGTGCAAAATGTATATCATCACTAGAGCCCGGATTGTATGTAATTACATATTATTTCCCCTTGCATGTAGTTACGAAAAATTTTAAATCTTCACGAATCACGTGAACATCTAGTTTTTGCTTTACATATTTTTACATATGTTACTCAATATTACATATTTTCAGGTATTTTATATAAAATCAAATATTTTAGCTGTTTCTTGTAATATTATGATTTCAAATGTGAATTAATTTTTATATCACAGCATATTATTACTGTTGTCCACAGAGTATTCTTTAATGTATATATTGAACGGTACTATGTTACTTTATTATATTTAGAGAGTACCCATAAATGTATATTTATTTACAATATGTTCTATCGATTAATTATGTGTGAAAAAATTAACTATGAAACCACTAAACAGTTTAAATTTATATGTAAGTGGATTTGCTCAACTTGACTTTATTACTGACATTATAAACACATTAAATTTATAAATGTTATAAACCAATTAGATTGGGTAAACGCTAGAAGATACATGTCTCATCAATTTATCAACATTTGCGCATACAGATTTATGTTCACAAAATTTTTAAGATTCTTACTTATCTTTATATTTTAGCACGTAACATTGCCATACACGACCTTTTATTCTACCTATTTCTCGAAATTCCATACGTCAATTCACATGTAATAGAAGTCCGAGTACCTTTTCAGAAATTCGAGTCAGAGAGAGGAGACAGACCGACATCTATTACTAATGGTGGCTCAGGGTTTATTAATAGTACTTCATCTCTATTTCTACATAATTCTAAATTACTTTACAAAATGGTTCCTTTTCATCATTTGTAAATTAGTACTTTGCTAATTTTGGCTGTTCTTTATCATTGGGAGCCACCTTTTGCACCTACTTTTTTTTTGCGATACTCTATTCCGATGCGTTTGTTTTATGGTTTCATACGTTAAATTACGTTACCAACATTAAATTCAGACAGCATTTATTTATTTATTTATTTCATTTTCCGCCGTAAGAACTTAGCGTTCATGGCTTCGTCAAGAGATACAGTTACTATTACAATTAATAATAATAATAATTACAAGAGAAACGCTACAAGTAATAATACAATTATTTAAAAATATATATAATAATATATTATATATAATAATAATACAAAATATATACGTAACAATAAAACTAAAAGTGTATTTTTAGAGAAAATATAAATTGTATCTTGTTTTATATATTTCAAAATTCAAATAAATCTTAATATTTACATTACAAAGAAAGATCACACTGAAGATATTCATCTAAACCGTAGAAAAGATGTTTAAGTAACAATAACTTGAGGTGTCTTTTAAACTGCAAGTTTGGCATTCGTTTGACACGATCTGGTAATTTATTATAAAGTTTTATTCCTATGTGGTGTAACGAATTTTGAGTTCTTGTAGGACGGACATTTTGTATATGAATATGACTGGTTGTTCTTGTGTTGTATTGGTGTAGGTCCGAATTGAGTTGAAAGTTTCTTTTATTCATATGTATGAATGATGTTGTTTCGAGAATGTATATACACGGCAATGGTAATATTTTAAGTTTCTGAAACAGTGGTCTACTTGGATTATGAAACGGAACTGATAACACTATTAGTATCATTTTCTTCTGCATTGTAAATACTTTCTTCGCATAACAGGTATTACCCCAGAAAATGATTCCATACGATAGAACTGACTGGATCAATCCGAAATAAATTGTTTTCAAGGTTTGTGTAGTTAGAATCTTACTAACTTTACGTATAAGATATATTTTCGCGCTTAGTTTCCTCAACAAATCATTCACGTGATCATCCCATGTTAACTTAGAGTCTAATTTTAACCCTAAAAATTTACAAGTGTCAGATACTTGTATGAGATCCCCGTCTGTACGTATTTGATGTATATTTAGAGAGTTCAGTTTTCCTTCATTGAAACTCATGATAGTTGTTTTCGCTGTATTTAAGTTAAGTTGGTTTGCTTTTATCCATTCTGTAATTTTATCTGTCGTATTCTTAAATATGAAATCCGCGGTGCAAATGTTATTTGGAATTTCAACTAAAATGTTTGTATCATCCGCAAAATGTACGGTACGCTTTTGTTTGGAACTTTATAATCGGGAAGATCGTTAATGTATATAAGGAAAAGTATAGGACCTAATCTTGATCCTTGTGGAACTCCGTACCTAATGTGTCTTACCTCTGACTTGGTTGCACCTATTTCTACATATTGCATGCGGTTAGTCAAATAAGATTGTAACCATAAATTAGCATGACCTCTAATACCATAACTACGCAATTTATTCAATAAAATTTTGTGATTAACAAGGTCAAAGGCTTTTGTGAGATCCAGAAAAATCCATATATTTTATTTCTTCTCTCTCTCGCTTTATATATATCACTTAGAGCGAGCGAGCGTTAGCGCATTGCAGAGCGAGCGTTAGCGAACGAAGGCGGGTTAGAGCCCCGCATGGCACGTTGTTTTCTATCTTCGTTGCCATCAATTCACTTTCTTTTCTCACGTAAATCACTTCTACTTAACTTTCCGTTTTGTATAAATCCCCAGCTGTCCTAAAAAAAATGTGTTCGATACTTTCTTGACTACTTGAACATCACTATCAATTCATTTCTTCCGTAAATCATCCTACTTTTTGCTAGTTTTGGCCTCCTAATACTAAACAATTACCTTACTTTTTAGTGCAAATGGAAATGGAACTTAAAATCTCATATTATTAGTTATATAAAGTACCGTCAAATAATTTTAAATTTTTTAACCTCCAAATTCTTTAAAACCTAGAAGTAAATCATAATATATTTAAATAAAGTAATTAGACATTTGGTTCTTATAATTTGGAAGATAAAGTAGAGAAATGGAAATAAATTCCTTCCCGGGAATTTATAGGCCAGGGAAAAAAACGGAAATATTCCCATTTTTAAATTCCTTCCCACCGGGAATATTCCCACTGCCCATCGCTATCCGTGACGTCTTGTGGAGGAACTTTTGCCCATCTTGAAAGTATACCAATTAGCATAATTGTTTATGAAGTATTTCACTTGTTCTCTTGATACCCAAGGATGTTATAAAATAGTGGATCTATCCATGTGTATCTTCATCCCATTAGGTAACTGAATAACTGCCATATATGTTGGCTCAAAACATTGCGATCTTCATTTATAGATATGTAGTGTGTTTGCCGTTTATTTTTACTTAACCCATTGCTTCAGATTTGTATTATACAATAGTTACATGCTGCATGTATGGATGTACAATAGGAGTGAGAAGTTACCCGAAATAACCTTTTAGAGCTAAGAAAATCATCAATCATAGGATACGTATGGTTGCGACGTATGGCTTCAAGATTTTGTGGTACGGGCAGATCCTCTAACATTCTTGGCGATACCTCCACATGACGTCATCGACCACAAAGCATCCTGGGTAAAATGAGAGCAAAAAGGCTAAATCAAGAGTTCCCTGGATCGGTCCTACGTTAGTGGAAGTAGGGACTTTTAAAGTTCTTTTTTTTTCTTTTACGTTTTCGGCACCCTATAACTACAAAACTGTGCACTTCCGACCACTGTAGAATGTAAACAACACGTATTCTCGCAGAGAATCAAACCTATGATTATCATACCATAGGCGATGAAACTTACCATTAAACTAACGATTGAACTATTGTGTCTCTACCAAATAGCCTCTTTCAATTCTCTCTGAAAACTTATTATTAAGTAAATAGTAATAAAAATGACAATTTACAGGTAGTCTATATCAGAGTCCTTGAATCTTAATTTACGTGTACTCAATCTCTAAACTCCATAACTATTATCGTTTAATACAATTTTTCGATGCTTGGGTTACGCGATCTAGAAGTACGCAATGATTGGTTTGTCGATGAGAGTTTAGCGTTCCTTGCAGCAGTAAGACTATATGAAATGTAATCCTACAGACTAACGTGGGATCCGAACGACGTGTTCCCACCGGGAATCGAACCCAGGCCTCGAAAGCCAAAGATTCGTACGCTAACGATTTAGCAACGAGGGGAGCCCACTAGATGCGAGTGGACTTTTTTACCCTTATTTCTCCTTCAAACTTGTTAATTCATTGGTTGTTTTGTGTTTAATTCTAGCAGTAAGCAGAAAGACTATAGAATAAGAACGTAAGTTTAAGGAGGGACCTAAAAAAGTCCAAAGAATTTGACGCTTCCTGACTGGAAACATCTTTCTCGTGGCTATATGGTTAGCATATACGCCTTTGTTGAAGGAGACATATTTCGATTTCCGGCAAGAACATATGTGGTTCGGATCAACCCATAAAATGTAGATCCATGTCTCCTACAGCCTTGCTTCTGGATAAGGCGCTCAACTCACAACCTCAGCCTAAGTTTTCAGGACACTCGTCAATCACCATACAACCTACGAACAGCCCCGTGCCCCTTGATCAGTTGAAAGAAAAATGAAATCTTTGAGTTTTGCGTCCCACGGTTATGCCGGCTAGGCTAAAGGAGATGGTGATTATGAGAAATGAATGAACTTGTGGAATGAAGAAAGTGGGAGGAAACGGGAGAACTCCGAGGAAACCCACGCACACGGTGTTTGTCCACCACAAAGTTCACATGACGCGAACTGGGATCTAACCAGAGACTCCAGCGGTGAACGCTCTAGCACTGAGTCCCCGCGGGCCCCGTGATCTGTTGAGGTTAAAATTAAATAAGTTTCAAGAAAATGCCTGTTTCATGGATTTTCGCACCAGGTTTTGTCCGTTTATTGCTGTTTCCTTTCTCCATTTAAATGTTATTGACCATTTCGGTTATCTATGTTGAAATTATTGCAACATTGTTCCGTACTGTGAGTGATTAATCACATGTAATCTACTTCCTTCTTTTTAAAGAAGAAGAAGAAGAAGAAGAAAAACATTAATTTAGCAGAACACGAAGGAAGACAGTGTCAATAGATTTATGGGACCTTAAAACAGATAACTTAAAAATTCGTTTTTGTTAATTTCAGATAATATACTTAAATATATTAGAGAAAACAGACAAAATAAAATGCATTACAGTGTTTTTTGATATGGTAGGTAACGTACTTGTTTGAAGGTGAAAGTTATGTCGTTGAGCTTACATGTACTTTACAGTTACTGAGAAATAATTTATGAGAGAGAAAAATTAATAAAATGCAAATAAGTGTGTAAGTTATTATTCTTTGTATAAGTATTGGAAAGGATTTAATGTATATATCGAGAATTGGACCACGTAATCTTTATACAGAGTGTCTCAAAAGTCCCCTGACAAAGGATAACTCCGTTATTATCAGTGTTAAATAAAATGTAAGAGTAGAAACCGTCTCGAAATATGGTTTTCAATCTAAAGTGAAGGATTTTTTTTAATCGGACGAGCCGTTTGAGCTGTACGTTCTTCATGCGCCCAATGTTATATAAAAATACAACGTTGCCATTTACCGGGAGGTGGATAACTTTTACAAGAGTATGGTGAATGGGGCATGTTTGAAATGGGTACTGGTCATCGACAAGTTACCGTAAAAGACAGTAACTTCATACACTTATGTTCACTTACGTTGTGGGTCCAGATAAATGGCAATGCTGCATTTCTATTTAACATTGGGCGCATAAAGAGTGTATAGCTAAGACGGCTCGTCTGATTTAAAAAATTCCTTCACTTTAGATTGAAAATACCATATTTGGAGACGGTTTCCCTCTTACACTGCAAAAAATACAGAAACTACTTTTAGACACAGTAGGACACTGTACACACTACCGACACTCTTTGAACATCTCCAGATGACACATATTCGCCCTTTGTAGATATTGTTATCCAAGTACGTCCCAGATGTATGTACAAAATGTGCAAAATGTATATCATCACTAGAGCCCGGATTGTATGTAATTACATATTATTTCCCCTTGCATGTAGTTACGAAAAATTTTAAATCTTCACGAATCACGTGAACATCTAGTTTTTGCTTTACATATTTTTACATATGTTACTCAATATTACATATTTTCAGGTATTTTATATAAAATCAAATATTTTAGCTGTTTCTTGTAATTCCTGACCATTCTCTACTTGTAAATGTTATAAGGAATACAAAACAACTTGCAGAAATGTTACTTGAATTTCCGAGAAATTTGTCCTGTCCTGTTCTGCATTCCAAGCTTTAGGAGGAGAAGGAGCAGAAGAACAAACCAAATTTTAGATGTCTGGCATTGAAGATTTCACTGCTTGAGACAGTTTATTCCGCCACTCTTTCAAGGAAAGTCACCCTGCAGGAGAAGATGAAGGGCCGTGCAACCAGGGCAACTGCCCGGGGCGCCAAAACGAACCTCAAAGGTAAATTTTAAAACGTGTTCTTCCTGACTTTTTGGTTTATATTCTTGTAAAGTAGCGTTAATTACATAATCTATTTCCATTCCATTCCATCGAAGAAGAGAGTTTCATAGTACTAAGGGGGTTGTATCGACAAGTGGAGACTCGCATGTAGAAAAAAGAATGAAGATGGAGTTGGAATTGTTTATAGAGTGCAATGTTCTTTGTGAACTTTTCCCAGGCAATGTGAACTTTTCCCAAAAGTCATTTTGAAGCAACGCGAACTGATAGAGGGTTGAAGAGCTACTGGTGGATGCAAGAGAAATTGCAGAAATTCTCGAAATGACTCCTTATTTCCAAGTGAGTTACAATTACGATTTGATTGAGCAACGTCGGAGAGGGGGTGGAGGGGGAAATATAAAAAAATCAATAAATATAAAAATAAAAGTGACTATGTGAACTAATAACTCTTGAACCACCCGATCGATCTTAATCATATTTTCAACATATGCAGAAGTTCAAACCTGGGAAGTTTTTCATCATTTTATTTTGACAGTAGATCTTAGGGGAGGGGAGGTGGGGAAATATGTCAAAATGAATAAAACTTAATAGCTCTTGAACCATGCAATCGATCTCGATCAAACTTCCAACATAGATAAAGTTCTGGCCTGGAATGCTTTCGTTATTTCACTTTTACGGTGCAATGAAGGGGAGGGAGAAGGGGAGATATATGTAAAAAGAATAAAAACAAAAGTGATCGTCTTTGTGACTTCACGCTTAAACAACCCGACCAATCTTTAAAAATGTTCAATATGGATGAAGTTCGGACCTGGGGTGTTTTTTTGCCATATCACTTTGACGGTAGACCTTAGGGGAAGGGGATGAGAGGGGACAGATATATAAAAATATATAAATCCTAATAACTCTTGAACCACCCAACCGATCTCAATCAAATTTTCAACATAGATGAGGGTCAGGCCCTGGGTATTTTTTATTGTTTCACTTTGACAAGCCAACGTAGAGGAGGGGGAGGGGTGAGATATATATGTAAAAAAATAAAAATAAAAATGACTGCCTTTGTGACTTCATCACTCTTGAACCACCCGACCGATGTCAATCAAATTTTCAACATACATGAGTTTAGGAGCAGGGATTACTTTAGGGTATTCACTTTGACGATGCAACGTAGGGGAGGAGGAAGGCAAGAAACATTTTAAAAATGATTAAAAATGACCAATATTAGTGTTAAATCCATAGTTTTCGGGGTCGATGAGAGAAACAGTGACACTTCTGATGCTGTTTCAATCCAAGTTCGTTTCTGATAGTTGGAGAGGTGGAGGGTACAACGTAGGGGATGGGGATGAACATTTAAAAATGATCGAAAATGACTAAATTAGTGTCGAATCCAGAGTTTTAGGAGTACCTGAGATTATCAGTGACGATTCTGATGCCGTGTGCCTAGCACGGAGGTGGGGGAGAGGATCTATATATAATAATGATCGAAAATGACCAATATTAGTGTCTAATCCATAGTTTTCGGGATCATCCAGATGAACACTGACATTTTCGATCCAGGTTAAATACAAAATCAGCTCCGCCACTTAGGGGAGGGGTAGAAAGAGATATATAAAAGTGACCGAAAATGGCCACTATCACTGTCGAATTTATAGTTTTCTGGGTCCCTTAGATGAACAGTGATACTTTCAACCACGTTTAAATTCAAATTCAAACCCGCAATTTGGGGGAGGGGAGGAAGAGATATTTAAAAATCGTACAAAATGACAGTTATTACTGCTGAATGCACATTTTTGGGGTCGCTGAGATGAACGGTGACACTTCCGATGCCATGGCCCGCAACATGGGGGAGGAGGAACTATATATATATATAGTCAAAACGGACTGATATTTAGTGTTGCCACGAGACGAGACAGAAGCCTTCTAGACGAGACACGAGACGAGACAGACTACTTGTCCGGTCTCGAAAACGAGACGACACACGAGACTTGACGAGACGTCTCTTAAAATGTCTCGTCTCGTCTCGTGTCTCGAAAATGAAAACGCTGGCGGGAATGGCCAAGATTGAAATTGCCAGTGGTCATATAGATTGCAAAAGGAAAATCCCCTTAGTGAGAAAACATGTTGAAAAACCTTCATAGAAGAGTGTCCTCTGTCTATTGAATGAAACAATCGTGATACATGAGCTTCCAGGAATATCATCCTTAATGTCTTGTCCCCAATTCCCCTTGCTGTAAACTAAGGAATTCTCATTTTTTTTTTCATTTCTGGCTGGAATGATGACAAACAAAATCAAAGACAGGGAAGATTTTTACAAGGTCAAGAAACCGAACTACCACCACCATCTATTCAATTTGAAAACTGGGTAAGGTCTACACTCATAAAGTTCTGGCTGAGACGGCGGAAGAGAACAGAACAGACTACACTTGTCTTTATTCTCTGGTGGCGGTATTCTTTTTGTTATATGAACCGAAAACGGCAATTGAAGTATGTCATCTTGCAACTAAAATTTTGTCTTCTCTCTCCCTCCCCCCCCCCTCTCTCTCTCACACACACACACACACATACACATAAAACACACTTTTACCATTTTACCATTCGCTCGGTTATTATACAGCAGTCATGTTGTAAAATTCACCTCTTCGTTTGGATGGCGGGCGAAGGACAAAGTAAGGAAAGATATTATCGACGAACCCTTCAAATTGTTTGCTTTCAGCAAATTTATGATACTAACAATAACACTTTATGTGAAGAGGTTTTACTGGGGGACCTTCGTTTTGTTACGCGGAAATGTTTGATCTGACCAGAGTGTGAAATTGCCCTCTGCTTTCATGTTGAGAGGAGGGGAATACTTCCCTTTCCTAGTGAATAATATTCATTAGGACCTGAATTATCTTCAGAAATGGTTTCTTACAGAGTGTAAAGAACATTTGGTATAATATTCATGGAACTCCGTTGAAAGCAGAAAATATCATGAGAATGATCAAAATTCGAACATTGAAGAACATAATTAACAGAAAAGAAATAGGATACCGAAACCATATTTTTAAACTTGCTATAAAATGTATATCCTATATTTTTACTAATTCCTTACTCCCATGAAAGTATCCTGGGGAGGATCTTCTCTCCAATTTTTTCAGACTGAAATTCTTTTATCCCGTACGATTTCGCGCCCTGACACAATATGAAAAAACAAATGCTGTTAAAATCCATACACATGACCCTTCCGGGACTCAACCCGGGGCCTTCTAGCCGATGGTCTATCGCCGCAGACCGCTCGGCTTGGTATGAAGATGTACGTTGTATGATTGCGAATAGATCACGACAATATAAGAAACTTTAATCCAAAATGGCCAACCAAAAGTCAGCTTTTTTTTTAGACCACTAGCTAATCTGGGTGTACTGTCATAAGTTTGTTACACTAACGGGGCAACCACCACATAGTAGCACACACCCCGCGGTTATGAGAAAAGATTTGAACCATGGAGGTGAAGACTGGCCCCAAGCATTCTTTCGTCCGATGTGTCGTTCAGCTCCCATTACTATGGCACTTTAAGTAGAGTTTACTGTGCATTAACATATAAAATTTCAATCAAATACTTTCCATTACTCAATAAAACTATTTGATTCCGAGGTTTTTTTTTAAAAAAAAAATTGCAACAAATCTAAAGATGCTAAAATGAAAAGTAGTTTTTAGATTGGTATAGGTTAACACTGTGAAACCTAAAGGCTGGAATATATGAAATCAAAGTGTACACACATATCTATCTCTCTATTTATCTATATATCTTTCCATCTCTCTCTCTCTCCATATATATATATATATATATATATATATATATATATATATATATATATATATATATATATATATATATATATATATACTATAAAGGAAGTGGGCTGATAGTATACGATAGTGTCGGGATGGTGACACCTTTACATCGAACGTTGCTTGTCGTGTAAACATTATTTAACATTAGTGTCTTCATCTTCGACGTACCTATGAGCAATTTACTGTATATTCGCGTATTGAAACTGATGAAACAAATTTCAATGTTTCAGAATGTGAAAAAAAAGGCGAGAAGCCTCAGACAACTAACAGCAGAGATATATCATCTTGTAAACTATTTGTCCTTGCCTTGTGAGCTTATTTGAATTTATTTTTAAGACCTTTAGGCAACTTTGGCCGAATGGATCATGATGGGAAAATTAGTGGAATGAAAAAAGTGGTAGGATACTAGAAAACTTCGAGAAAACACACACATTCGAAAAATGAAATGAAATGAAATGAAATGGAATGAAATCTTTGAGTTTTACGACCCACGGTTAGGCTAAAGAAGACAGTGATGATGAGTAATGAATGAAATGGTGGAAAGAAGAAAGTGGGAGGAAACGGGAGAACCCCGAGAAAACCCACGCACACGGTGTTTGTCCACCACAAAGTTCACTTGGCGGGGGCTGGGATCGAACCCGAGACCCCAAGCACCAGAGATGAACGCTCTACCACTGAGCCACCACGGTCCCCCCAACACATTCGATGTTTGTCCACCACAAAGCTCACATGGCACTAACCAAGATCGAACCGACACGAGAGGTGAAGGCTTCAGTGTAGCTACCGTGACATTTCTTGTCTTGTGTGTTCTGGGTAATACATGTAACTTAGTTGTATCTTGATTAGCATGGTGCAGCCTGCTACATTTTACTTTCGTTCCCATGGTATGCTGCTATATTTTTTACGAGACAAACGAGACGAAACGAGACGGGAGAGAACCTCTCGAGACGAGACACGAGACGGGACGAGCACATTTTTTCGAGACGAGACACGAGACGAGACATGCTTTGCACGAGACGAGACGAGACAGCCTGAAGTCTCATCTCGTCTCGTCTCGTGGCAACACTACCGATATTAGTGTTGAATCTATAGTTCTTGCGGATGAGGAGGGGTGACATATATTAAAATGATCGAAAATTAGCAATATCAATGTGCATTTAAATTATTTATTTCAACCCAGCGAAGCGGGTAATATATACTAGTATACTATATATATAAATTTATATATTTCCGGGAAACGCGTGAGCCCTATAACCAGCCCCCTAAATACGCCACTGATTGTGACACAGACTTCCTGTCGATATTTCACATACAGAAGACTTATTTCACACTAGTCATTCATCCCTCAGTTTTACCCATAAGAGCAAGTGCGAACAGTCGGCACGTTTCGAAAGTGTATCATCTGGAGCAAACTTGGCTGGAGCAAGATATTTTATCAATTGACTGGGGATCGGAGGAGAAAATGAAGATTGCTACCCAATTACTTGTTTGGAAATATCAGCACCAAACTCCTTTTTTAAAGCTGGTATATTGCAGATGAAAAACTCTCATGTAATTACGAGGAAACGGTCCCAAGTGTAAACAACCGATTTGGCTGGGGTCCAGATATGTGTTACGGGAGATCAACGTAGGAGAAACGTATTTTGGTGTTTGGGCCCATACGCAGAAATTTCCGAAATATGGGGTCCCAAACTGGCTCTACATGCTACAACTAGGAAGCGAAAATATAATTATACTTATTAAACAAAAAGAATAAAATAAAATATATTTAAAATATATTAAAATAAAATATGACTAAACTTTAATGAAACACTAGTTAAGTAAACCATTTACCCGAATAGTCTCTGGAAGTAATTTGTAGAAAATGGACAGAAATAGTGAACATAAACTATTAGTTGACAATTAAAAGTGTAGCAAGTGATAGTTCTAAACCCAAGTAGAATAATCACTCTGATTCATGAAAATAAAAAACATTTTATAAAAATAATGATCTTTTGGCTGTATCGTAAATATTTTAGTAAATAAATAAATAAAATACATATATATAATTTAATTAACGCAACTGGGTACCTGATTGCATGTGTGAAGATAATAAATATTACGGAGGAAGTTAATTATCTGTCCCTGATTTGAAAACTGTTCCGCGAAGACATCTTTAAACAAATCCCATTCTTTATGAAACATAGTGAAATTGATCAAAGACAAGCGCTACAATTCGACTCAACTGACATTTGTGAGTATTTGCGGCCGATTGCCTGTTTCACAACTATCTTTTATTGTTTTGGATTCATTTTAATGAAAACTGTTTTATGGTTTCAACTAATAATCCTATTGTTTGGGATTTAACTCTATCAAGAATAAGGGGTAAAAGCTAAAACACTCACCCTTTGCACATATACATACAAAATAATTTTGTGTTATAGGCAAAACAACGTGAAGATCATTTGACTAGACAAAAATAGCCTATTTTTACTTTAGGCCATCCGCATCATTCTAATTGGTTGCGGGTGAAATTGGCAATGGATAAGCACGTAAAACGGACCAAGTTCCTCTGAACTTCAAAACTTCGTTATTTAAATATTATAATAAAATATTTTAAAAATAACTTTCACCATATTGAGTCAATTTCGATTCAATATGGCGTATATTTTCGTTGGGGCTTCTCGATCATCCCTATTAAACGAAGTCAACTGGGGTCAAGAGATAGAGATTGAAATTAACTTTTTCAGTTTTACGTCCAAAGATTATGCCCTGTAGACTAAGGGGAACGATGATTGAGAGATGTGAATTATGATGGTAGACTTGGTGGAATGATAATGTGGGAGGAGACGGAAGTACAAAGGTTATCAAGAATTAGAGGTTGAATTACTTTACCCTGCCGTTTTAAAAAGATCCAATATAACTTATGTAAAAAGTATTTAGTTTTTAAAGAATATGGTGCGAATGGAATTTAGAGTTTATGAACAAGCAACACTTTTAGGGGTAAAATCAGTCAAGAATGAGCAATCGCCCATCCCAAACATGTTCCTTTACAAAATTCCAAATATTATTTTGTAGGTTCCCAATTATCTCCAATGTTTGCAATTATATTTGGTCAATAATAAAGGAGTAAATTTCATTCCTCTTGTCATGTAACAAGAAATATTTTGTCCAAATTAGAGTTTTGTGAAACATAATGTGTTTTGTTTGAAATTACAGGCATAAAGTTATTGTTTGGAGTTGAAGTTGGAGGAAAACAAGGTGAATTAATTTCATTTCGTGAAACTGTTAACAATATTTTTTCTCGAAAGTTCCCAATTTTCATATGTTTTCTTTCAGGCTGTAGTTAGGCCTATTGTTTATGCTGTTACGCATGACAGTTGGGGGAAATTAAGCCAACTTCAAGATTACATTTTACGATAACTTCTGTGCTTTTGTTAAAACTGATTCATGAAAGACCTTTTTTTTTTATTTTGAAAGTGTAAGAACTACTATTGTTGGTAGGGACTGAAACTGATGAAGAGAAAGACAATGTAAATGTAAAAGTTGAAAAGAAATCCTCGCTTCTTTAACAAACAGCACAAGCAGTAGTGATAAAACGTTATTTTGTAAAGATGAAATAAAATACATAATTCTAACCCCAAATGTCTTTTTGGCATTAATTAGGAAAAATAAAATTAAAACTATTTTTTCTAAAAACAAAATAAAATATTTAACTTTAGCTCCAAAGGTCTCTTGGACATTAATTGTGATGAAAATAAAATCAAAGTTGAATTCGATGAAGAAAACGTAAGACATTTAATCCAGCTTCAAATGTCTTTTAGGTTAATTGAGAACAAAAATGAACTGTATAAGTTCTTTACCATTGAACAAAAGAAGAAAAGATCAATAAATGGCAAATATTTGGAAATGAAAGAATTCTAGTATTTTGCGTAGTCACCTTTTGCTTCTATAACTTCACCCAAACGATTAGGTATACTAGCTACAAGATTCGAGAATATAGTTGGATGTTGGAAATTATTCCAGAGTTCTATTACATGTGCCCCAAGAATTTCTTTGTTACGGTCTTGTCGACGTTCTTCCCATTCTTGAACCATTAACGCCCAAAGATGGTCTATGGGGTTAAGGTCTGGCGATCGAGGAGGCCATTCTATACATATTAGCTCTGGATGATCTTCCAACCATGCTTGAGTTTGCCTCGAAATATGAACTAGTGCTGTCGAATTTTTGTGACATTTGCGGTTTTCGGTTTTTGAGAAAACCGGTTTTCTGAAAACCGAAAACCGCAAAAGCGGTTTTCAAAACCGAAACCGCAAAAACGGTTTTCAAACCCGAAACCGCAAAAACGGTTTTCAAAACCGAAACCGCAAAAACGGTTTTCAAAACCGAAACCGCAATAGCGGTTTTCAAAACCGAAACCGCAAAAGCGGTTTTCAAAACCAAAAAGGCGGTTTTCGAAACCGAAACCGCAAAAGCTCTTTTCGAAAGCGAAAGCCGCCCGAAACCGTATTTGCGGTTTTATAAGCGAAACCATATTTGTCCTTTTCAAAGCAGAAACAATGTATGCTGTTTTTAATTACACCTTTTAACAATTGTGAAAGCATCTATCGATCGAGACAATTGTATTGATTTATATGTGTGTTTTAACTTTTTTATTATTTGCTCCAAGACTATTACGGTAATATGTGCAGCACTGCGCGAAAGGGATAGTTCGATGGTTGTACAAGTCACAGCTAAATTAGGGTTGCCATATTTTAAAATCAGAAAAGTTGCGGGTTCTAAACCATACGGACTGATCTGAACTTGTGTGTTACAAATACTGACCTGGGATCCTTCGCACTTTTTTTTTTTAAAGTTATTTCTTTGATGACACTTCCAATGTACTTTTCGGCTGCAGGGAAGCAAACTAGACCCCTGCATATATTTTGCAAATTAGGCCACGAAGAACACGAATCATAAGGAATTTTGACATTTCGAATGTCGGAACTCGAGATATTCGAACATAAAGTGACTATGGAAAAAAACTGGACTCCACCTGATTTTTATATATTTTGTAGACCACGAGGAACACGAATCTTAAGGAATTTTGACATTCCGAATTTCGGAACTCCAGATGTTCGAACATAAAGTGACCACGGAAGCAAAAAGGACCCAATTTGATTTTTATATATTTTGTAAACTAGACCAAAATGAGCAATAATCTGAAGGAATTTTGACATTCCGACTTCCCAAACTCGAGATACTAGAACTTATACAGTAGTTTTATATAGTATGTATAAAAGTAACGAAGAAAGTTCTGTCGCTTTTTGAGCTATCACCTTAGAGCATCGATATGTCACCTAAGACGTATTTGGAAGATTAAAAAGTAGTACCCATCAGTATCAACGACCTTCTGCCAACGTTCAGGATGGGCATGGATTCCTTCGCGGTAGAACTTGGTTTGCCGTGAAGTGAAGAAGGTATCAAGTGCATTTCGCACCTCTACTACGGAGTTGAACTGGAGTTCTCTAAGGTGAGTATGCAAGTAATGGAACAGGTGATAATAGGACGGTGCAATGTCCGGAAAGTATGTCGGATGCAATAGTGTTTCCCATCCAAGGCGTAGGATGGTGTCCCGGGTCATTCTATCCATGTGGGGCTTAGCGTTGTCCCGTAACGGGAGAACCCCTTAGCGATTGAGAAGTGCTGGCTCCAGGCTTTTGAGTTTTTCTTGAACACGGCTCAACTGTTGACAGTACACAGTTGCATTGATGTTCTACTCTGACCAGCCGGTAGCAGTTCCCGATGCACGATGTCGCGAGCAGTCCACCAAACACACAGGAGAACTTTCTGCTGCATTACTGGTTTCAGCTGTTTTGGAACCGGTTCATGGGATTTTAACCAATGATGACGACGTCGTGGAACTTCGTACAGGACCCACTTCTCATCACATGTCAACATCCTGTCCAGAAATGGATTCGTCCTCAGACGAGTCAGCAAAGAAACACAGGTGTCTGCTCGCGTAGCCTTCTGGACCGGAGTAAAAATCATGTGGGGCCCATAGACTCAACTTGTAGTGCTTCCCAAGTTGATGGAGGTGTTGCTGAATGGTTTCTCCCCTCATATTGAATGTTAACCCCAGTTCCTCACATGTCTCTCCATTGTTCGCCTCAATTGCTACCTGAAGATCTAAATTTTGTACATGTGTTGGTCTTCCGGCACGTGGTGCGTCTTTCGTGAGTGTTTTGTCACCGTTCTTAAACTTTCTAAACCACCCTTGGACTATCTGCGTAATCACGACACCCTCCCGAAAGGCCTTGAGATATCTTCCGCCCCGCTGCAGTGGCGTTTGACCCAAGTTTGAACTCGTACAACATACACGCCCTTATGACGCTCTGTGGAGGTTCTATATTCACTTTGTCCTTACACAAGTTCACGTTGTAACTGAACTGCAACAAGTAGGTAGAATGTTGGATATACCCACACCAACATCTGACCTTCGCCTTTTCTCCATTCGCATTCAACTCACGGTGTGAGGACCAATTGAGCACAGACCTCCACAAAAAGCGACAGAACTTTCTTGGTTACCTTTATATATCTCACAGGACATAATATGTTTCGTATAGAGAATATAGTATTTTTTCATATAAATACATAGCGTCTATATCATGGGCGCCCGCAGGATTTTTTCCAAGGAGGGGCAAGACACACACACACACATACATACATATATATATATATCCCACTCTCACATCAAAAGACGTATGCACGTAATCCTTCATGGCGAACTGATCAATTATTTTAGCACATAGTATATCTTCATTAACTAGACTATATAGTAAACATATATAAAAAGTCAACAGATTAGAATTAGGATAGCATTGACAGGAAAAAGACACAACACAAATAATCTACTTAGCCTACTTTTCATTCATTGGTGTTTGTTGAATAGAAATTCTAGTCGACGAGGATCCTCCTTAGCGAATCTTATAATTGCTTGATGTATGAACACTTTTTTGTTTACAAGCACATATTTTCGGTGGACACAATATACACAGTCCACTAGGTCTTTTCTCCTACATTCTTAAGCGTAACCAAGCTTTTACTCTCATTAAAGTACCAAATGGACGTTCTACTGTGCAAGTAATCGCTGGGAGGGGAAGGAATATTTCTGTTACACTCCCAACAGCGACAGCCGAGGCTTCGGTAGCTGCGTGTATAGTTGGAGAAAGCAAATGAAATGAAATCTTTTTTTACGTCCCACGATTATGCCCGAGAGGCTAAAGGAGACGGTAACGATGAGTAATGAATGAAAATGGTGGAATAAAGAAAGTGGGAGAAACTGGGAGAATCCCGATAAAACCCACGCACACGGTGTTTGTCCAAAACAAAGTTCACTTGGCGCGAGTTGGGATCGAACCGAGGACCCCATGTACCAAATGTGAAAGTTGGTGAAAGCAGTTGGTGACTTCTGGATGATTTTCAAACATGTCCAAAATAATTTCAATGTATTCTTGTACCTTAGAAAGATCTAGAGCATTTGTAGTTGGCTCTAAAATAGCACTGTATTTGGCCATGATGTGCATTGATATTAATGTACCAGATGACGGTGAAGAATTAAGTACATTATGAGTACTTTGTTGCGAGCTTCTGTTTTCACCAGGAGACAGCCGTTTTAGGGAATTCACTATTTCTGAGACTTTTCCAAAAATATTGTGATGTTTTTGTTCTTTGCAGACCACCATGTTTCACAGAAGAGAGGCACTTTTTTTTCTGACAGACCTTTCACGAAAAAAAAATGATTAAATTTTGCATATTTGAAACTGAATTTCGAATGTGTTTAAGTTCATTAGTGTCATAATAACCAAATTTAATTTATCGTTAGCACAGTGAAGAAATAACGCCTTAGGATATTGTTTTTGTGTCATTCTGTTCACACCACCTTCCGCTCCTGCCATTGTGTCGCATCCGTCATAACTCTGTCCACATAATTTCAACATATCAAGGTCACATTTCGACAAAAAGGATAAAACTTCAGTTACAATTACCTTTGCATTAAGTTCCTGTAGAGCCATGAAACCAAGGAATTCTTCTATTTTGGGTTAACTAAAGCTATTCCTTTTCACAAACTGAAATCAATTCATTTTGAATTCATTGTGAAGTATATTTCGCATTGCCGATGTGTTCTTTAAACACAGTGAACTCAAGAGTCAGTGAACATTTCAACTAACATAGACCTATGTTTCCTGCAGTAGTGAGGCGTTTAGTATGGCGCTAATCATACGTCAAAACTACTCTGCGCAAGGCGGAGTGTCTCCCGGGTCGACAAGAAAGTCTAACACATCAAGGAACACACCCGAATTTGATTTATCACCTCGAAGAGATATATCATGTGTTGTGCAGAAAAAGATGGAAGATAATATAGGACCTAGCTTTCTTTCTGTTACTTTCAACTTGCTTGATTCCGGAATTCGGACAACGCTATTCTGACATTTTTGCCTCTTAGTAAAAAAAAGTCATATCCATTCTGAACACTACACCATTAACAGAATTTTTTTTTTTTTTAAAAAAAAAAGCATCTTCGGCTTCCGAAAGCAATTAAACTCAAACTTTTGTCACCAGAGGAGCCTATAAAAGTTAACCTTTTTCGAAAATCCAAGGGGGAGCAATTGCCGCCTCTTACCACCCCCTCTGTGGGCACCCATGGTCTATATTAAGCTTTAAGCTTTAATATCTCAAATTCCGGAAGTCGGAATGTCAAAACTCCTTCAGATTCGTGCTCCTCATGATTCAGATTACAAACTATATAAAAATCAGGTGGGGTCCGGTTTACTTCCGTGGTCATTTTATGTTCGAATATCTCGAGTTCCGAAATTCGAAATGTCAAAATTCCTTCATATTCGTGTTCCCCGTGGTCTAATTTACAAAATATATAAAAATCAGGTGGGGTCTAGTTTGCTTCCGTGCTCACTTTATGTTCGATATCTCGAGTTCCGAAATTTGGAATGTCAAAATTCCTTCATATGCGTGTTCCCTGTGGTCTAATTTACAAAATATATAAAAATCAGTTGGAGTCCAGTTTGCTTCCTTGGTCAATTTATGTTCGAATATCTCGAGTTCCGAAATTCAGAATGTCAAAATTCCTTCATATGCGTGTTCCTCGTGGTCTAATTTACAAAATATATAAAAGTCAGGTGGGGTCCATTTTGCTTCCCTGCAGCCTACTTTTCAAATGAAACTGAGTTTTCCAGAGTGTACATTTTGCTTCAAACTGAGTTCTGCCCTGGCTAACATACGTAAATTCGCATCTATAAGAGTCTTTAAAGTTACACTTCAAATTGTCGTTCGGCATTCTTGTAGCTTATGAAGGCATGAATAATTCAAGTATGTTTGTCACAACATCTACATTCGTATAGAACCTCCAATACATTACATTAAAAACACATGAACTACACAAAGAAAACCATTGTGCATTAGACCAGATCTCTTTTTAATAAATGTATCCTCGTCGCCATAAGTGCCTTTACATCGCAGTGACGGGTATGTGACCGCGCAGTACTCCAAGGAAGGGATGGTTGTATAAGAATTTGTGATTAATTTTGAAGAGTTTTTATTTTGACTAGGGAATTAACATAGGTGAAGGGAGTAAAGACACAGATTTGAAGCATCAGTGCACGAAAAGATTCGTATTCTCAGTTTTTCTATTTATTGTTTTATATGTTAAGTTAAACACCACAATATGTATCACTGATATCGCAGATCGTATTATTTTTTAAAATCGTGTTTGTAACCTATTGTCAAAACATTCATCTCCAGACATGATGTAGAGAGAAGAGAAAGAGAAACGACATCTGTAATATATGTATAGGTGATTCACTAAGTAACTGTAGAAATTAGTTAAAGGATACATAAGAGAGCGAAAAGGAGCTCTAGAAGTCTGAACTTTTTAGAAACGTCCTAGATAGGTAAAAATATAGTTAAAAATTGCAAAAGGTATCATGTAAATTACCTCTCTTTTCTTATATTCTAGTATACTTTTTCTTTCACATCCAAACATCTCTATACAGAATTACGAGATAAAGGTGAAGAGAGAAACATACCCATTTCAAGAATTATATCAGGAAAAAAATCTTTTGGCTTAGACTAGATTCGAACTCGCGACCGTTAAATCCACGGCTCAGCGCTCTACCGATTGAGCTAACAACTACTGTTGGAAAAGCCAGATTTCTACAACTACCGGTTGCTGAATGGTGTGTATTAACCAAGTTTGCCGAGATAATTGCTTCATATAGCTATAATAATAATAATAATAATAATAATAATAATAATAATAATAATAATAATAATAATAATAATAATAATAAAGCAGAACAAGAACAGAATCTAAAAAGTCACATATGTTAAAAGTTTGACGTGCAGAGTAAGTCCTAATATGAGATTTTATTAATTATATATAATAAATGTAAGCGTGGTTTATTCGTGTGTGCTACTCAAACTGCGCAACTCACTACCTAGTCCCATAAGGGTTGTACGCGTATGGTACAGTAGCCTTGCGTCCTCCAACCGTGAAGAATGTTTCTGTTTGAACCTAAGAGGAAGGAGGAGATTGAAAGAAAGAAAAGTGGTTTAGAAATTATGCAAACGTAGAATATGTCACGAGGTGAGGTGATATAGAATTCAGCGTGTCTTTCAGCTACTACTCTATACAAGACGTGCATCTACGACTTAACGTGGAACCCGAACCACACGACTCCTGACGGGAATCGAAACCCGTATCACCTCTAGTTCTATCATGGGAAACACAGGAACATATAAAAATAATCGAAAATGAACGATATTAATGTTAAATCCATAGCTTTTGAGTGCATGAATTATGTATGATACCCTCTATACCGTTCACATCAAATTTTAGCATTATCTGCATGGAGGTTTAATGGGAGGGGTGAAAATTAAAAATTCCTAATTGAAATATATGAGTGTCTATTCAATAGCTTTCGGGGTCGCTGAAATGCATAATTACACTCCCGATACTATTAAAGCCCAAAGCTTTACTCTTTCGTTGGCAGGAAGTTTATTCATTTACTTAACTCAGGACACCTTAAAGTTAAGGATATGAAACTCGATGCATATATTTCTAATTCAAAATTATTAGATACGTATTGTAGCTTAGACTTTTAAGGAGGGGAAGGGACAATTCCTTCACATTCGAATAAAATACTGCCCCATTATATTGCAAAAACTTATTTCGAGTGGTGTCATTGCTAATAGTTTTCCGTATTTGTTTATATCCCTACTCATTTATAACAGTATCTCACTTTTCCTGTGACGGGAGCAACACCTAAGCGAGCATTCAGTAAAGTAAATGCCATTAAAATCTATATTCATAGCACAGTGGTGCAAATAAAGTTGAGCTCTTTGGCAATCTTTAGCATGGGAAGCGAATAAAGCCACCACATTGGAAAAGCAGCTAATGAATTCCTCTCCGAAAAAGATCACCCGCACATTTATTTTACAGGTGGTGGTTTATAGCTATACTTAAGTTTGTTGAAACTGCTCCAGTGAAGCGAGACACTGAAGTCATTCGTAATAAGGGGGAAGGGACATGTAAAAGTAGTCAAATATGAACAATATTAGTATCGAAATCATAGTTTTCGTGGTCGCAGATGAATAGTGACGCTGTTGATGTTGCTTAGGTAGAAGTTAAGCCTTGGTTGGCATGGAGGTCAGAGTGGGAGGGTGACAGGCAAAAAATAAATAAATAAATAAATAAATAAAATAAAATCGAAACATCCTATATTTGTGTCAAATATATATTTTTCGGTATCTCTGACATAAATAGTAATATTCCAAATGTGGTATATGACCAAGGTCGGCCCCATTCGCATGCGGTTTCAGAGGAGAGAATCGGTGAAGATTTCAGAACAGTTCCTTTGACTTAAGTTTCAGTACACTGAGAGGGAAGAGTGGTAACACACAAATACTGGTGTCACATCCGGACCTATCAGAGGTATGATTTCTGGGGAACTGTCGTTGCTCCAGGGAGGCATTACCCCCTGATCAGTCCCTAACATTCTTACTGCTTTACAGGGGCGTAGGCAGGAATTTATTTCAGTGATCGAAAGCATTTTTAGGGGTAAATTGTGCACCCTCCAGGAGCCCATGTAGCATCGTACGTTCAACAGTACTTTTTCTGAGTCAAAACTTTGTCTCTCTCTCTCTCTCTATATATATATATATATATATATATATATATATATATATAACAGTAACAGGGTCGGTTGTAGACATTTCGTAATAATATTTAGGCGCCCCGCCTATATGATAATAAAAGAATTGAATGCTGTAATGGGCAAAAATTCTTCAGATAATTGTTACAGTTACAAATTTCTTCAATATATAATAATTCAGTCTTCCTGTGAGTATTAAAGGAAAATGGCGAAATTAAACCTAATTAACTGTGGATGAATCATGACCAAAGTTCCAGTTTTAATAATTTATATATTTTTTTTTATTAAATAAGCACAGGAAACAACTAAAATGTATACCTAAGATGTATTTTGACAAATACAGTTGAAACATAAAAGTCGAAATAGAATAAAACTAATGAGCTTCAAGTCTAACATTATCACAGGTTTGATTTTGACAAAGAGATATGCTCTTACACTTCATTAAAAGCATATTTAAATAGTGTTTTCTAGTGATACAAATATGGTAATTAGCTTAATTTCTCGTTTTCTTTGTTACTGTAAAGTTCATGTTATAAAGACACTTTTCTGGCTTTCAATTTTTCAAAATCTCTTATTATTGCATCCATATCAATTTCATTCAGAATGTCATCTTCAATGGCCATCAAAGCTAGTCCATTTAATCGTTCTTGAGATATACTTGATTTCAAATAATTCTTTATTAATTTTAGTTAAACTAGTTCAATACACAACAAATGACAAAAGTGTGTCTTAATTTATATGTAATTTGTCCCCGATCAGTGGCAGAACTTTAAAATCATGTTTCTCCGCAAAAATTCTTTTCAGGGCCCCTTATGCCTATAGAACAATTCAATTCTTTCATGTTTCTTTCCAACATAGACGTTCGAAATCAGGCAGTAACACAATGTAAACACAAGTAATGATGCACCCATTGAGGTCCGAAGATTTTTTCGGAATAGCCTACAAAATGCAAATAATTTTGTGTATTTGCCCCCTGAAATAATGCTAATTGGGGGATCCAGACTCTCAGACTGCCTGTTCAGTGTTTCGTCCACACATATTTTAGGGGGCCACTCCCCCCGGGAGGAGATCAAAATAATACGTCTATAATATAATAATAAATAAAAGAGTACCAGCAGTGGCCCTACTAAGTGTGCCCCCCGGAAGATGTTTTCTGAATAGAAAACTGCACCTTTTAGGGATGCGCACGATACAAGATTTGTGGCTGTCTCGTCTCGAAAATGTGCTGTAAAAGTGATGGCTCGACTCGAAAAATGTATATTTCTCTATTGGAAGAGCCGTGTCTCGACTCGAATTTTGTCTGGAAAATTCTGTCTCGACCTGGCCCCTTGCGCATCCGTAGCACCTATGTCGGTACATCCCTGAACACAAGTAACTAATAATCAAAACTCTACTTTGCATTAGAATTATTACTAATTTAAAATATCGCTCCATCTAAATTTATTAGCAGAGAATGGATTAATAATTATTGTTATCTGTCATAATAAAACGAGCATCTGTATAGGCTGCTGTGATTGAAAGTGAGAGTACTGAAAAAAAAAATACTTGTCATCCAAATGACCTTTAGTCGCTTTCGATTATATCCTTTCAAGTTCTATACTTATATGCCACGTGAAAACTAATTGTATTCAAACAAATTTTGAAATACATGAAATTTAATTCAGACCCGTAACCGAAATGACCGTATCGTTCCATTTTAATTCAACAATTAAATTACTGGAATCAGGTTAAAATAAATTTGTCAGCTTCAAAAGAATGTCGACCTGCAAATGCTTCGTTAACAATGACTGATATTGACAACTCCCCACCTCAATATTTGTCTAATTTTGTCCAGCACTCGAAAGAAACTTTTTTAGAGCCTTCGGTTGCCTCTTATCTTCTTTCACGTTTTGTAGCTTTCTTTTCCGATAAAATGCTCACTTGGTTTTATATCGTTGGTCATTATTATTACATGAAAAACAAAGTACTATTAAAAAGTGAAAGCACACATCATTATAAATTAAAGATATAAACAAAAACGAAATGACTTAGGATAGAAATGAAAATGTTGACGAATGACAAATGACTAATAGATATTAACAAAGTGAGCATTAAGCACTGGACAGCGATTGTGAGTCATTAGGAACTTAAGTTAATATTTCCCTCAGAAATGATTTTTAAAGAACCGATTTGTACCGCCCGTCTTTTCTTAGTATTCGCTCCACTCCTTGGACGAATGGACAAGAAAGCCTAGTTGCTTGCATGGGGGCACGAAGAATGTTTTTAGGGTGGTCATCTCCCTCGTTACTATATTACGTTTGGTATTTTTATTTGTATTAAGAAAATCTTAAGAAATTATACATATACATTATACTTGTCGTAAGCCAGGTGGGGCCTGGCCCTTTCGTCCCCTTTTGGGTGCCCATGCTTGCTTCAACTTTGATAATGTGCATTTCATTTACGGTGATCTTTCTCAACCCTTAACTGTTGAGAAAGGAATGAAGAGTCTGTTATATTTGTATTTTGTGCATATGGTGGGATTGTGGAAAGAATACCAGTCTTTAGCTCTACGGTCATAGTGCTTAATACAACATATATTGGAAAGCTAAATTTACATTGATTTTATCTCATATTCGTAAAATATCCCTTTTCCCTCTTTAAAAGATCTATCCTGTGCCATGGAAATTTTCCTCAAACTAGCATCTCTTGTGAGTGTGGCATTGGCATCAATTTCTAGAGGATATCAGGCTTAGCGCCTATTTTGAATTCTCCCTGTATGTTGTTATTGTTCTTCAAACAAGAAATTGTAATCATTAAATAATAAAGAAGAGACTTCCCTATGTTGTCACCTCATCCCAATACAAATTCATGCTTACCATTCTCTTCCTAGTTTCCGTAACTTCATCAAAACAAGCTCAGCCACGCCGTTTCAGCAATTAACAAACTTCCCTATTGACCAAGATAATTGTGATGAGCTAGTCATCCACGTGCGGAGCACCAGGAAGAAGCGAAAGCAAAGAAGTAGAACAAAACCAGGGGACACGGGACCCTCGAGGTGAGAAGTGTGACAGAAGCCGCCAGAAACACACTTTGGACCCCTATTCAGAAGAGTCGTCGTAGCAGCAATTGAAAGACGGTCGGCACGCCTGGGCCCTCACCAACCATTGCATGACAGAGGTGTCATTCTGAAGAGGCCAGGACATCTGGGAGCTGTTGCCCTGAGGTCGAGAGGTTCTTCACTCTCGAACGTGAGGTCCGGGATCGATACCAGACGGAAACACTCAACGAATTGGAGGATAAGGCTTCACCCGCTATTTGAAGAGGCTCATCATATCGAAATGGCTGAGGTACAGTAAAACTCTTTCCTTTCCTAACCTTTGTGTCTCTGTGATTTCTTCTATTAGAAAACATGCATTTCATTTCATTCATCCCCAATTAAATACTTCAGCGCTGTACTGCTCAGATCCCCACGTACTTTCTCTCTTGCCATACGAAGTGCTATCCCCACATTCTTTCAGTAAAGAACTGATAATTGAGCAAATAACTGTGGTTGTAACGCCACAGTACAGTACAGCAAGAAATTGATGTGCGAGTCCATTTCATTTGTAAAGGGGTGTTTTACAGCCAACCAAGCGAAGATTCGACTTTATTGTCCTTTTGATGTATTTTATCTGTATCTCAGTCTGTACAATATTTATTCGAAGCTATATGAGGAAAATTTTTCATCATAACATTTTTAAAATGAATATTTACATTTAAAACAAAATTCATTTTTCTAATTTGGCGCCCTGTTCACCTGGCGCCTCCTGCGAACGCGTAGTTCGCAGGATTCAAGATCCGGCCCTGCAGTAACAATGGAATTCTGTATTACCGCCCGACTATCGTTGTTGTGAAAACATTCATCATAATACGACGTAGGAAAATGATTTACATTAAGGTCTAAGATCTAATATCAAAGTTGAAACATCGCAAGTAAAACAAAAACATATAATAGCAAAAACTTTTGAAAATAATTTCAGTTTAAACTAGCTGCGACTACATTTAATTCAAAATTGAACTTCTGGAGCGCAACATATGAGCGTAACTAAAAGAAAAAATCAATAAGAACAGTCGGGATTTGAACGTAAAGAAAACAAGTAGGAGTCCCTTATACTAACCATTCATCTACTATATTTTGTTTACTAAAAATATTTTCCATGCAGCAAAATGCCATTTCACACTGAAACATTAACAACATAAGAACAAAGTTTTCAAGAAAATTTGCCAAAGCTTATGTATTAAAAGTATCCCGGTATTCGCCCAGTGGTACTGCAAAATCACTAGTCAGGATGCCTCGTATTGAAATTTGAACCTGGAGACTCCCAATTACAAAGGTCAACGCTAACCAGAAACCTACGTTCGCTCAGTAAATGTCATGAAATTACTTTTCTGTAATTATTTTTGGAAAATGTTTATTATTTTCATGAAGCAAAGAGTGCATCTTCTACTTGGTTTGAGAATTATATACTATACTTCTAAGAGTCAACTAATAGTTGATGTTTATTATTTCCGTCGATTTTCTACGTCTGCTAAGTTATTTCAATTTTTTTTAAGTTTTCCCTTCCGGTTATGACAATGATTAGAAATGAAGAGTCCTCTTCTTATACAATTCTTGATCATTGTAACATTTTTAGTCTAAATTCTGAAATATTGAAAATATTTAAATTAGTTAGAATGAAGAGGATAATACTAAGAAACATGATTAGAAAAAAAGAAACACTGTTGTTTAACGAATTGATAGAATCAAGCTTTTTCAAAACATAAAAAATACTGTATGGTATGGGAAGATCATGGAAAAAGTAAAAATAGCCATCGAGGACACACTAACCAACCACTGTACGCAGGTAAGTCAAGGTTCGTTAACTTGAAAATGAAATGAAATGAAATCTTTGAGTTTTACGTCCCGCGGTTATGCCGGTTAGGCTAAAGGAGACGGTGATGATGAATAATGAATGAAATGGTGGAATGAAGAAAGTGGGAGGAAACGGGAGAACTCCGAGAAAACCCATGCACACGGTGTTTATCCACCACAAAGTTCACTTGGCGGGGACTGGGATCGAACCCGTGACCCCAAGCACCAGAGGTGAACGTTCTATCACTGATTCGTTAACTTGGTAGACGTATATGAAGAAATCACTAACAGAAAATAGCTGATAGCTTTACGCCTAACCATCTCAGCGACCTCGAAACTATGAACTCTACATGAACATCGGTTGTCGTTTTCAATCATTTTATATGTTACTCCCTTTCCAAGGTCGCAAGGTGTCTTGCCCCTTATCCCAATGCATGAAAAGCAAATAATATTTTCGCCAGCCAGGGGCAGGGAAGGAAGAACGCACACAACTCGCTGTATAGCTTTAGGGCAAATACCTAAAGGCACAAGCAATAAACCACTTGACCAAGAGCAATATTGCCAAACATAAGACAGGGTAAGCCCACGCTCAGCCTGTTCGACAAACAATCACTGACCCTTCGAACAAGATAACATTATTGCGCTCTCAGAGTCAGGTTTTAATTGCATTTGTGTTGAAGTACGTTTTCTTTGATTTTTAAACATTTGATGATTTTCTTACACACTGTTGTGTATGATATTTTCTATGTGTATGATATTTTCTAAGCTTGTGCCCTTAGTTTTATGAATTTTACCAAATGAATGAATATCTACATATTTTAACACAGTATATGAGTTCTTTGCTATATTGCTTTTGTAGTAATATTTTTTGTCATTAATTTGCTTATTATGTATCTTTCTATATAAAATAACAAGTTCTGGCTGGCTGATTGATCAACGCTAGGCCAAACCGCTTAAGCTAGAAACTTGAAGTTTAGAAAGGGCATATGATTTGTAATGTAAGGTCCCACTAAAAGAAGAATATTTGGAAATTTGAAGGGAAAAGGGAGAAAGAGGAGTGGCAATTATCTTAAAATGCCCATACCTTGGAATCTTTGAGTGTTAACGACATGAAATTTGGTATATGGACTTCTCATTTAAAATAATTAGATATGTATGTAAGCGTTTTTATGATATTTGCCCTAGAAATGAAGAAAATAGGGTAAAGTTACAATTGTTATAATTGGATGGTCATAACTCGAAAATCGTTAAGGTTATTGACATGAAAATTGGTTGAGTTGATTTTGAGTTTAACGTCCCATTCAGTAGCGAAGTTATATGAAACGTTAACCTACTGACTAACGTGGAATTCGAAATACATGAGCTCCCGCCGGGAATGAAAATTGGTGTTTAGGTTTTGCAAGTAAAACAATTAAAGACATGTTTCTGCGTTTTTTCATTTTTCCTTAGAAAAAAAAGGTTTAAATTGTAATTGGTAAAATAGAATGGCCATATTCCATAATCCCTTAAGAGTAGAAACATCTTGATTAAAGATGTATTTCAGCGTTTTATATATATATATATATATATATATATATATATATATATATATATATATATATATATATATATATATATATATATATATATATATATATATTACGGTTAGAAGAAAAACAGCAGGAAGACAAAGTTGGGAGTTGAAATTGTTACAATAAGATAGCCATATCTCGAAACCACTTACGATCAGAGGTCTTAGGGATATGAGAAGTGAGAGGTCGGAGAAAGAGCAAATGCAAGCGTCTGGGGGCGGACTCCCCGCCTAGCCGAAAGCAAGTTATGCAATAAAAAAAATGCATCAGTTAGACTTTACACGGCGGTTTCTAGGTGTTGGTTTTTGAAGCTCCAAGTTAATCACATAACTTCAATTTACATGTCTTTATTTTCTAAAATTCAGCAGTTGTTTATAAGTGGGTATTTTGGACTCAAATTTTAAATTTAAATTCATATGTTTTTTCGTTATTTATATCTGGTATCAACTTTGTTTTCTTTATCAGAAAGATAGAAGAAATTTTCGATTATTTTTACATTTTCCTGTGTCTCCCATGATAGAACTAGAGGTGATACGGGTTTCGATTCCCGTCAGGAGTCGTGTGGTTCGGGTTCCACGTTAAGTCGTAGATGCACGTCTTGTATAGAGTAGTAGCTGAAAGACACGCTGAATTCTATATCACCTCACCTCGTGACATATTCTACGTTTGCATAATTTCTAAACCACTTTTCTTTCTTTCAATCTCCTCCTTCCTCTTAGGTTCAAACAGAAACATTCTTCACGGTTGGAGGACGCAAGGCTACTGTACCATACGCGTACAACCCTTATGGGACTAGGTAGTGAGTTGCGCAGTTTGAGTAGCACACACGAATAAACCACGCTTACATTTATTATATATAATTAATAAAATCTCATATTAGGACTTACTCTGCACGTCAAACTTTTAACATATGTAACTTTTTAGATTCTGTTCTTGTTCTGCTTTATTATTATTATTATTATTATTATTATTATTATTATTATTATTATTATTATTATTATTATTATTATTATTATTATTATTATTATAGCTATATGAAGCAATTATCTCGGCAAACTTGGTTAATACACACCATTCAGCAACCGGTAGTTGTAGAAATCTGGCTTTTCCGACAGTAGTTGTTAGCTCAATTGGTAGAGCGCTGAGCCATGAATTCAACGGTTGCGAGTTCGAATATAGCCTAAGCCAAAAGATTTTTTTCCTGATATAATTCTTGAAATGAAAATTAGGGATGCGCACGAGACAAGATTTGAGACTGTCTCGACTCGAAAATGTGCTGTAAAAGTGATGTCTCGACTCGAAAAATGTATATTTTTCTATTGGAAGAGCTGTGTCTCGACTCGAATTTTGTCAGGAAAATTCTGTCTCGACTCGACTCGAACGCATCCCTAATGAAAATGTTTCTCTCTTCGCCTTTATCTCGTAATTCTGAATAGAGATGTTTGGATGTGAAAGAAAAAGTATACTAGAATACAGTGATGAAAATTTTCCGATTCATAAAAACATACTCCACTTATTCCTACATCGTTGTTTAGTCGAGATGTGAGATGGAAAATTTTCTTCTATATTTTTCCGGAAAATTTTCCGTTCTTAACAAATATCAGTGATTAAGTAACAATTCATCAGTATTCATAAAATTGATTGAATTCATATATAGAAATGTTAAAAAGCAAAAGATCGTTTAAAGAATCTGAATATTTTCATAGCTTAGAAAATTTTCAAATTTTTCATGAACCGAAAAATTCTCTCTCCTGTACAGTGATGAAAATTTTCCAATTCATAAAAACATACTCCACTTATTTCTACATCGTTGTTTAGTCGAGATGTGAGGTGGAAAATTTTCTTCTATATTTTTCCGGAAAATTTTCCGTTCTTAACAAATATCAGTGATTAAGAAACAATTCGTCAGTATTCATAAAATTGATTGAATTCATATATAGAAATATTAAAAAGTGAAAGATCGTTTAAAGAATCTGAAAATTTTCATAGCTTAGACAATTATCAAATTATTCATGAACCGAAAAATTCTCTCTCCTGTACAGTGATGAAAATTTTCCGGAAAATTTTCCGATTCATAAAAACATACTCCACTTATTCCTACATCGTTGTTTAGCCGTGATGTGAGGTGGAAAATTTTCTTCTATATTTTTCCGGAAAATTTGCCGTTCTTAACTAATATCAGTGATCAAGTAACAATTCGTCAGTATTCATAAAATTATATTGAATTCATACATAGAAATGTTAAAAAGTGAAAGATCGTTTAAAGAATCTGAAAATGTTCATAGCTTAGACAATTTTCAGTACTATGTAGGAACAAGTGGAACAATTTTTCATGAATCAAATGAATAAGTGGAGTTTGTGTTTATGAATCGGAAAATATTCATGACTTTTGATAAATTGAAATTTTAAATAATAGAATGGGATATTTGTACTCTACGAACTGGATGTGTGTTCTCTGCACTTTGCATACACACACACACACACACACAGAGAGAGAGAGAGAGAGACAGAGACAGAGAGAGGAGTTGAATTGAGTTGATTTTAAGTTTACCGTCCCTTTCAGCGGCGAGACTATATAAAACGGAACCAACTTATTAACGTGGAATCCGAACTTCATGAGCTCCAGCTGGGAATCGAAGCCAGGTTTTCCATGCCAAAGGCGCGTACGCTAACCGCTTAGCAACGAAGGAACTCGCAGAACAAGAGAGAGAGAGAAACACTGTGTAAAATTTTATTTCCCAACTTGAAATATTAGAAAATTTTCCGGTTCCCGAAAGCTAATTGGAAAATTATAATTTGTTGCTGACTAACTTTTCTCTACTGAAATTCAATTTTGTAGCTCTATGTGCAGTTAAATATAGTGGAAAATTTTCCACCTAACATCACTATACATAATATCCAAAATTGTAAGGCCTATGAAAAGTGTTTTCCACTTGTTTCTACATTGTGATGAAAATTTTCCGATCTATGAAAATTTCTTTCACTTGTTTCTACAGAGCAATAAAACTTTCCGATTCACAAAAAAGTTGTTTTACTTTTTGCTTCAAAATAATGAAAACTTTCCGACTAATAAAAAGTTCTTTAATTTTTTCATATAAGGCAGAAAATATTTCGATTTATGAAAAATGGTTTAACTTGTTCCTACGTAGTACTGAAAATTGTCTGAGCCATGAAAATTTTCAGATTCTTTAAACGATCTTTCACTTTTCAACATTTCTATACATGAATTCAATCAATTTCATGATTGCTGAGGAATTCTTACTTGATTACTGATATTTTTTTAGAACGGAAAATTTTCCGGAAAAATATAGGGGAAAATTTTCCGGAAAATTTTCCGAAATGGAAAATTTTCCGCGGAAAATTTTCCACCTCACATCACTACTAGAATATAAGAAAAGAGAGGTAATTTACATGATACCTTTTGCAATTTTTAACTATATTTTCACCTATCTAGGACGTTTCTAAAAAGTTCAGACTTCTAGAGCTCCTTTTCGCTCTCTTATGTGTCCTTTAATTAATTTCTACAGTTATTTAGTGAATCACATATACATATATTACAGATGTCGTTTCTCTTTCTCTTCTCTCTACATCATGTCTGGAGATGAATGTTTTGACAATAGGTTACAAACACGATTTTAAAAAATAATACGATCTGCGATATCAGTGATACATATTGTGGTGTTTAACTTAACATATAAAACAATAAATAGAAAAACTGAGAATACGAATCTTTTCGTGCACTGATGCTTCAAATCTGTGTCTTTACTCCCTTCACCTATGTTAATTCCCTAGTCAAAATAAAAACTCTTCAAAATTAATCACAAATTCTTATACAACCATCCCTTCCTTGGAGTACTGCGCGGTCACATACCCGTCACTGCGATGTAAAGGCACTTATGGCGACGAGGATACCTACACACGCGCACTGCTCAGATAGCCCACAGCCTGAGCCTGAGCGCGAGTCCAAATTTAACTCAATCGCGATTGAGATTATCAGAGGTGTGGCGGTTTACGTTGAATATACCACCATTTTATCAACTAAGTCGTCTTAGATTTTTCTCCAATCTCAAAAATCGGGTGGTTTTTCGTGATTAAGATATGTTTAAGCGCGGGACGAATATAGAACCTGAAAATCGGGTGGTACCCGTTAAAATCGGGTAATATGACAACACTAAGCTAAATAGAAAATAAGGTATATCCCTACTTAAGATCCCTCTACATGCAACTCATAAAATTCAATCTGAAATCTCATCCACTTAGACTGAGATCTTTTATATTATCTTTACTCTTTCACCTTGTTTTTAAAAATAACACTGCCACTCTTTCTTTTCTTAACAAAAAACACAACATCCCTTTCTTTAAAAAAAGAAAAGAAAGAAAGAAAATTTAGATCGCAGTACACAATTGTTGTCTTGTTGCCACTCCGATAAATGTGAATGTTGTGGTTTTGCATGTGTTGACTGGTTTCTTATCGCAAGTCCCAGACACTTGCAATAGTTCATACGTGACGGAAACACCGATCATGTTTTATTCTGTATTTTTTTACTTCCCAATAATGATAGCCGTGCCTCTTTGTGAGAAATTGCAACTTATTTTTTTGTTCTGCCAATTGTAAAAGTATACTCAACAAGCCTACACTTTAAGACATTTTAAGAAAAAATATATTCTTTCCCCTCTGCAAATTTTGGCAACTGTGAGACGAAGTGGGGAAAGATTCTTAGCTGTTTTCTCGTCGTTACTTGATATTAGTGCTGTCGAATTTTTGTGACATTTGCGGTTTTCTGTTTTTAAGAAAACCGATTTCCTGAAAACCGAAAACTTCAAAAGCGGTTTTGAAAACCAAAACCGCAAAAACGGTTTTCAAAACCGAAACCGTAAAAACGGTTTTCAAAACCGAAACCGCAAAACGGTTTTCAAAAACCGAAACCGCAAAACGGTTTTCAAAATGTCGGTTTTATGAAATTTCACTTTTTTCAAAAACCGGTTTTCGATTTTTTCAAAAACCGATTTCGACAGCACTAGTATGAACACCACTATTATCTTGCATAAACACGAATACCTCTTGTTCTGGAAACTTTTCGTGTAGAGACGGAAGCAGTGTATTCTCCGGTACTTGGATATAAGCCGCACTAGTCATCCATTCAGGAACAGGAACGATCTCGCCCGGACCTTCAGCTGTCATATAGCCGCAAAAATGAGCTGAAACTCGTCTTGAATGTTCGGTGCGAATGACATGTTGTGGAAGATATCGTGTCCCGCGTGGCCTGTATAATATCATTTTCCCTTGCTGATCAAAGACCTTCTAATCAGACCAGATGACGAGATCCCAATAGGCTTGTGGAAGACTCACGTTCTTCTTAGCCCATTCTAAACGCCTTTCCTTGTGGTAATCTATCAAAATAGTTCTCATAGCTGGTCGTGCGTGATGGAGTCCAGCCGCAGTAAGAAGCTGCCTTACTGTCTTGTGTGAACATCCTAGTTCAACAGCTTTGTCTCTCAACACCGACCGATGACGCAAAAGATGGTTCCGTACTTCTTCAACGAGAACTTCATCTTGGGTCTTTGATGTTGCCCGCGGTCTTCCACTTCTGTGTCTTGACTTAGTCCATTCTCTGTTTCCCTGCTCCCCATGACGATCCAGCCACTTCCTCACGGTTCTAGGATCACACCCAAACTCTTTAGCAATGAGAGGCAATTTCTCACCATTAGCAGCACGGCCAATAATCTCGCCTTTTTGAGCGGCAGTTAACTCCAAAGCGCCTTTAGTTCTAGGCATTTTTGCTGACACTAGAATTACAAACGAAATACTCCACAGGATGTATGAATGTGAAGGCGTGTGTTAAGGATCAGAGTAATATTATGTGTTGATTTATTTATTAATACATGTTCATTGTGGGTATTATTAATTTTATTTTTGTAAAGAAAGAAAGTTAATACCCGTAAATATAAATATAATTCTAACTATATTATTTTTCTATTTTTGACAAAATAATATGACGAGTCACAAATATTGGTCACGAGTCACAAATATTGAAATATTAGTCTGTCTGTGAATACAAAGAGAGGAAAGGAAAAAATATGGGCTATCCGCGTCAGTCTATTAGATCTTTAAATCTTTTTATTTGTTTTTGGGTGTGAGACTGTTGACCAGGGTGAAAAAAATCATGATTTTTAAAAAACTATATATTTTGTTGATTTTTTTATTTAAATCGATTTTTTTAATTTAAATAAAAACTTTGTCCTCGTGTAATACAAGTCGCGAACTGCAGAAAAGACATTAGGAATTAGTATTAAATGTTAATTATGTCATTTAGGTGGAAGTATTGGGATTTAATTTTGAATTAATCCCCAATCGTTAACCTATTTCAATCCCAAACAATGTGTCTCAAGCATTAAGGAAAAAACTTACAGCAACGTTTATCAATATGGCACTTTCCTTTTCACGAAAGTTACTGATATTTGGCAGGGGGATATTTTTTTAATCGAAACTAGCTAGCGGCACGAAATACATATAAAGTACATAAATTTCGCCTAAAATTAACTAACTCAATGGCCTATAGAACCCGGAGGATCAATTCCACGTTCTCAAAAGCTTTCCACTGACTTCTATCCTTAGCCAACTGGATTCAGTTTCTACTTTGTATTCCTATATCTGCGAAATCCATCTAAATATTGCCCTCCCATCTGCGCCTAGGTCTTCTTAATGGTCGTTTTCCGATTGGTCTTCCAGTTAAGACTTTGAAAGCGTTCCTACTTTTTTCCATCCTGGCTACATGACCTAACAATGTTGGGTAAACCGTATAAATTATGTAGTTGCTCGTTATGAAGTTTCCGCCATTACCCATTCCCGTTCTTTTTGGGTCCGAATATTCGCCTGAGGATTTTGTTCTCAAATACTTTCAGTCTGTGCTCTTCCCTCATAGCAAGCGACCATGTTTCGCAACCATACAGAACAACAGGCATGATTATCGTTTTATATATTTTAAGCTTCAAATTTCTCGACAGAATTTGCGACGACAAGATATTTTGAACTAAATAATAACACGAATTCCCTGCTTTTAGTCGACATTGAATTTCTTCGTGAATATCATTTTCGTCTGTTAATATTGACCTTAGATATTTGAAAGTATCCACTTTATCAAAAGCATTATTCGATATTTTAACGCATCCAAAATTTGCAGTATTACGATCTCGAATAACTTCTATGTATTTAGTACATAAATTTCGCCTGAAGTTTTAAAATCTACTATTTTGGTTTTTCGGAGAGGGGCTCGAGCTCCTTTAAATACGACCCTAATACCTGAAAACAAACAAATAAACGTGGACACAAAACAACTTTCGTCTTAAATTTCCATGCTAATTTCTGCGTTGGAATAGTTTTAACGATTTAAAAACCCTGTGTTACAAAGAGAAGAAAGCAGGGTTCACCCGTTACCCGTTCGAAATGGGATTTTCTCTTATCATCCTCTGCATGATACTCGTTTTCATATTGTGCTTACATACATTTGAGTCTCATTGTATTTTATTATTATCTTCCATAATCGCAATAACAGAACAGTAACGGGATTTTACTTATTTTCACTTTAAATTAATTTATTTCGGATTTTGATTTAAACCAACGATTTTTATTCAAAAAATCAAGTGATCTAAATCTTGATTAAAATCGTGATTTAAATCAGACTGATTTAAATCAATCCACCCTGCTGTTGACCCAATGAAATTTCCTTCAGTAGTAAGCAACTGCTTATTCAATGAGTCATCACTAAACGCTATAGGCAAAGAAAGGCAAAGCAATATCGCCTGAAGGTTGTATGAAATGCGTGTCTTGTCTTTGTTTTACCTGTGAAGTGAAGGCACTTTGCTTCTTCTACTAAGTTCTGACACATTATGTCAATGAAATGTTGGTCTGTCTGTGAATACAAAGAGAGGAAAGGAAAAAATATGGGCTATCCGCGTCAGTCTATTAGATCTTTAAGCATGTTGGAAAAATAAACCATGTCCTGTATTTAACCAAAATATGGTTAATAAACTAGCGTTATTATCATTAAAGGCCGTATGTGTCCTGGAACCTTGTATTATACCTGGAAAACTTCGTGTCAGATCCAGAGGAAATGTAACATTTTATGATTATGCAACGATAAATGAAAAAAAAAAAGGAAATACACTCTGTCTTAGTGTTCGGTGCGGAAGACCTTGGTTCGATTTCCAGTGTGAGTTTATCTGGTTCGGTATAACACGTTAGGCTGTAGGCCCATGTCTCATATAGTCTCGGTGCTGCAAGTTAAGTTAAACTTCTAACCATCCAACCCATGAGTCTTAGAGCTCACAGGATTGTGAGAAAGTGATTGGTGTGATCCGTGATGCGTTGCAATTAAAAAAGCCACAATGAGAATCACAATGCTGGATATAAAAGTTGATCTCTCGATGAAGCATTGTGACTTATAATTAAATTTCAGATTTTTAGCTTCTAAAAATTGGGCCTATGGGTCCCTAATATAAGCTTGGCAAAATAGTTAAATATATTCTAAAACTCATGAAATAGAATCAACAATTAATTTAAAATTATTGACTTAGTATAACTGTAAACCCAGGGTTTAAAAAGAAATATGTAAAAATAATTAGACACATAGTTGCATTCGTCTGGATTTTCAAAGCACGTTTTCACTGTTCACATCAGTTTAAAAATTATCAACCAACTAATTACAATTTCCATTCTCCACACGAGAAGAATAAGTGTACGAAAATGTTATTTGGGAAATATTTAAGCCCCTTTCCTCCCCCCCCCAGAAAAACAACGAATGATAAAAGCTATCCCAGTCAATCCACGTGTTAACTACGTATGTTCAAAATTCATTGTAAACAGTTAAATTACTTCCTTGCTTTGATCATTTAATTAGGATCTTGTAGCAATTACCCCCGTTCCCCACCCCGTAGATTCTACACGACAAATTTTCCTGGCTCGCTTGATTGAATTTCGACAATCCCTTAAAATCAAATAACTTATCTTTTCTGCTATTGTAGAGCGCTTATACTCTTACAGACCTTGCAGTTATCTTTCAGTGCAATGTTTTGACACACACAGACGCACACATCAAACAAGAAAGGCAAATATACATTTAGTAAGAAGAGAAAGCAGAATCGTGTTGTTATAATTCCATTTAAAAATGAAATTAACATTAATGAAAAATTAGTTTCACGTTCCACGATAAAGTCCTTTAGTCTAAAGGACACGGATCATCAACGAAACTAATGTTTCTTAAAGTAAAGTTTTAATGATCTCCTAACGAAAGTCGAATCCGAGACTACACGAACCACAGGCGCACACCAGAGATGGAGTGGGTCAGTTGGTCGGTGAGTCAGTGGGTCAAGCGGGTCAAGTTTTCTGAGTGGGTCGTGGGTCAACAGCATGTGACCCACCGTGACCCACTGTGACCCACCACCCACCATGACCCACTGCGACCCACCACCCACCGTGACCCACTCCGACCCACCACCCACCATGACCCACTGCGACCCACCGACTCAGTATGATCTACCGACCCTCACTGCATTGTAGACAGTATCTTCTGAAGACTGGTAAATTTGTCTCCGTTGTACTTTCAAGACCTTCATTTCCCTTCCTTTTCCACTTGTTCCTGACTACTTACCTGAGGTGAGCATATCTAACCAAGTGAAAAAAGAAATTCAGATACTTTTGGTTATTGATATTTTTAATAGTAATAATAGCAATAGGACTTACACTACAACTTGCCTTTCGCGACCTGTGAGTTTTTAGAGCTAACTACTGGAAAAAATACATTTTTGAATCACTGTAATATATAAATTATTATATAAAAAATTAAATGTAACTATGTATGCCTGATTATCACGGTGAAATTGCAAGGTCAAATGAAATTACTTTTGGTATATAGTTAGGCCTTAATCCAAATTGGGATGTTATATTGCTTTTATTATAATGCATAATATCCTAAGGAGGTAGTGAGGATCCGAATTTTTGCGAAAAAAAAAATGAGTATCTCGCAAGCCGTTAAACTTACGGAGCTGAAATTCAGTGTATTAACTCTTTATTGAAAATAAACAGGATGTGTCCTAGCATTTTTTTTAAATTCTCCTTTATGTGTGTGTGTGGGGGGGGGGCTTTCTATATATGTAAAATTTGTAGTGAGTTGGTTTGTAAAAATGATCGATGTTATTTAAGAAAAAAATCAGAAACAAAAAATACAGTGCTTGGCTTCATATATCCATTGCTTACTGCTATAATAATTGCTGAAGCTTATGTTTATTATATGGAGTGCTTACAGCACAGTTCAATCAACCCATAAAGTTGTGAGAAAAATAGGCATAAAATTTGTACTGTAAGCTTAATTACACGGAAATTTGAAGTTTGGAATTGTACGCATAATTGTATGGAAAATTTTACACTTTTTTTTCCTTTACGTTGGTCTACTTACTTTGATTTGGAACTTTGAAATTTCATTCTTTTTTCCACTGAAAAGTATTGATAATTCAACAAGGAAATAATTATACTATGATAATTTAATTGAAATTCATCGTAATTTGGCACATGGCAAACAGCAGTGTGGTAATTGAAGAAGGAGGGAAATTCCCATTGACCTCTGAACACTTTCCAGGAACCTCGTTCCCTTTCGCTTTCTAGACGGGGGAGGGAACTTGGTAATGGTATCAAACCTTCATGTGTAATTACAAAAATTAAATTTATAAACAAATAAGAAATCATCATTTTATCGGGCTTTAATTGATAATTTATTCACAAGATTCCCTATCAAAGGCGTGGTAGATGAAGTTTCTGTTCTACATGGGTCGACATTGCCAACTGACATGGTCGATATGGAAAAGATGTTGTATGGCGATAGAGAGATGATACTTCTTGCTGAGTATTTCAAACCTGACCAAGAAAAATCGTTATCAGACTTAAGTCTAACAAGTAGATTGTCGATGATGAGTTGCAGAAATCGGGCAGAAGTATTATCAATTTCCACGGGGAGTGCGAACGGGGATTTCCACTTATGCATTTACAGATGACTGATATTAGAAATAGACTAAGTGTTCAAACATTGTCTAACTTGTTGCTCATCAATGTTAATGGCCCACTGCTAGATATGCTCAAAGTAGACGAGCTAGTTATTTCTTGGCAAGGATGGACATCATTCCGCTGCGGATGATTTACCACGAAAAAGTTACCAACAGGAAATAAACCCTATTTCAAATTTATTTTAAGGTGGAAAATTACGAGTTATGGAAAATGTATACTTGTATTACTAATGGCTTATTTGTGTTATTCAACTTTGTACCTAATTTTTAGTAAGTCTCTTCTTTGCTTTAGGTAAACTGCTTTCAATAAACATTCATAATAATTGCAATTATGCATATTTGTAACTTAAATTTAACGTGGTGTTTTAGTGATTACACAAATTACAATTATGAGCATACTTTATGAAAATGATCTCACATAGGGTAGCCGAGCACCTTTATACCCTATAAACAACTGATTTTTCAAGTCTTTTGTGAAAAAAATACTGTGAATTGAGAAACCATAACCTTTTCCATATTGTACAGGGGTATTTTCCTGCGAATAGAAGTTTCTTGTGGAATGCGTTCAGAAATTAACACTTGCAAGATTACTCTCTTAGTACAAGTATATTTTAGGCACACACTTATTTCCCCCAACCTCGAACTGTTTCAATTTCCTCACTGACAAACACTTTACCATTTTATATCGTAAAGGCAGATCCACCGTTAGCGATTGACTAGAAATTCAAACTCCGATTAGCGACAATTTCAGTCTTGTTTTATTACAAGTGTAAACTCTTTAGTCACTTCAGAAGAGGCCGTGGATCGTGTTCAGAGTTGATGACGATGGATTTTGGTGAGTCAGAGTAGGTCAAAGTGGATGAGAGTGGTTCATGGTGGGTGGTGGGTTACGGTGGGTGGTGGGTCAGAGTGGGTCACGATGGGTGGTGGGTCATGGTGGGTCGTGGGTCAGAGTAGGTCATGGTGAGTCGTGGGTCAGAGTAGGTCATGGTGGGTGGTGGGTCAGTGGGTCGTGGGTCACGGTGGGTTGTGGGTCAGTGGGTCGTGGGTCAAGTTTTCATTGACCCACGCCAACTCTGGCGCACACGCTACCTACTAGATCAACAGGAACGGTTAGGGCTCCTTTAACTATGTCGTAGACATTTTCATTTCCATCGTCTCCAGGTTTGTTCGGTCATACCAGTTCCAGGTAATGAAATTCTTATCTAGTTTCATTACTATTTTCCCAATAACAAATATATCACAAGGTTTGTTGCAACCCAAACGGGTAAGAACTGACTGTGGTCATATACTCTGTTCTAGAAGCGGAGTTTAATTACCGTCAAGAGCTCATGCGGTTTCGATACCACGTTAAACTGTAGGTCCATGTCTCATATAGCCTCGCTGCTAAAATCAAATCAACTACAACAACTAATAACAAACATTCTAGAAAGAGCTCTCCAGACCATTTTCTTCATAATAATTTTTTTGTCGTATCAAACAGAACAAACATAAATGTATAATAACAAGCATGCTGTTAAAATCTTCCGAAGTATTCAGAAACCTAACAAAACAAAACAAAGCAAATTAATGTAGTAACTTCTACCAAAAATAGGTTCTACCACACAAAGTAGGCTATTTTTAGCATTATTCAATTTGATGAGTTGCTACATTTGCTAATGAAATGTTGACGTTACATATTTTCCCCGAAATTTATGCAAAGGAGTAAATATCTTGATCGCATATCCGGCTTTAGATACGTCGATTTATATAAAAAGATCGGCAAACAGTAGCTGGTTTAGTAAGCCACTCCCGGGATTTATCGGTAGTAAAAATTAAATACATTTTACAGAAGGTATACTGGATCTTTTTAAAACGGCAGGGTAAAGTAATTCAACCTCTAATTTTTGATAGCCGGCGTACTTCCATCTCCTCTCACATTATCATTCCACCAAGTCTACCATCATAATTCACATCCCTCAATCATCGTCCCCCTTAGTCTACAGGGCATAATCTTTGGACGTAAAACTGAAAAAGTTAATTTCATTTTTCTCTTGACCCCAATTGACTTCGTTTAATAGGGATGATCGAGAAGCCCCAACGAAAATATACGCCATATTGAATCGAAATTGACTCAATATGGTGAAAGTTATTTTTAAAATATTTTATTATAATATTTAAATAACGAAGTTTTAAAGTTCAGAGGAACTTGGTCCCTTTTACGCGCTTATCCATTGCCAATTTCACCCGCAACCAATTAGAATGATGCGGATGGCCTAAAGTAAAAATAGGCTATTTTTGTCTAATCAAATGATCTTCACGTTGTTTTGAGTATAACACAAAATTATTTTGTATGTATATGTGCAAAGGGTGAGTGTTTTAGCTTTCACCCCTTATTCTTGATAGAGTTAAATCCCAAACAATAGGATTATTAGTAGAAACCATAAAACAGTTTTCATTAAAATGAAACCAAAACAATAAAAGATGGTTGTGAAACAGGCAATCGGCCGCAAATACTCACATATGTCAGTTGAGTCGAATTGTAGCGCTTGTCTTTGATCAATTTCACTATGTTTCATAAAGAATGGGATTTGTTTAAAGATGTCTTCGCGGAACAGTTTTCAAATCAGGGACGGATAATTAACTTCCTCGGAAATATTCATTATCTTCACTCACGCAATCAGGTATCCAGTTGCGGTGATTAAATTATATATATGTATTTTAGTTATTTATTTACTAAAATATTTATGATACAGCCAAAAGATCATTATTTTTGTAAAATGTTTATTATTTTCATGAATCAGAGTGAATATTCTACTTGGGTTTAGAACTATCACTTGCTACACTTTTAGTTGACAACTAATAGTTTATGTTCATTATTTCTGACCATTTTCTACAAATTTCTTGGAGAGACTGTTCGGAGTAAATGTTTTACTTAGTTTAGTCAAATTTTATTTTAATATATTTTAAATATATTTTATTTTATTCTTTTTGTTTAATAAATATAATTATATTTTTCTTTCTTTTTCTATGGGAATTAACAATTCTCATTTTCTTCTTTTTATTATGGAAACCAGGAAAAATATTCCGAACAATTTTAAAGCACTTAACGCCAAGGCGTAGATAAATATGCTATTTTATTTCGTTATCTGTGTGATATATGATATATATTTTTCTTTCTCATACATAGGAGAATTAACGTTTCCCTTTAGGAGAATTAACGTTTCTCTAATAAGGAAATTAGAAAAATGGATATTCATAACAGCATTGGTTTCAAAAACTTAATGTCAAGGAGCAGATAGACTATTTTATTTTGTTCTCTCCATGAAATAAGCATACCTTTTTCTTTCTTTCTTTCTTTCTTCATGGTGGCCCTTAAGACTTACCAAGTCGATAGCCAGTAGTTTGCCTGAAGGCATAACGTCGCGTAGCAAACAACTCGGTTCGACACGTGCCAATATACGTACACCTTGTATCAAAAAGGTTGAGCGCATTCTTTATTGCTGTTTCGAGGCAAAAATTTTCTAGGTCCAACTTCGGGTATCTTCGGAAAAAAGTAAACCAGGTTCGAACCTCGAAGCCAACTTTTGCAATCGGAAAAAAGTTTGCAGATGTGTTTTTATTCTTTTAAATGTAATAAGACTTGTTATCAAGACTATAAAAAAGCAACATTGATTGAAATACTTAATGATATAATATTTCGAAACTTTGTATTAATGTCAGCACATGCTTGTTAGTCATTTTGCTCTTCATACTTAATGGAATATTTAGATACGTAAACGAATCTTTCCATATGTAAAAGAATGCTGAAAGTTAAGACATAGAACATAATTCTCGCCTGAGTACTAAAATAAAAGTCAAAGTAGAACAAAAACAGCGTTTCCAGTGGATATGAATGTCATTATTATCTTAAATGCCCCTATACATCGCTAGAAGTATTTTCCGAACGCCGGTTGTGTTAGCTCAGTGGTAAGCCGTTGGATTTCAAATCGTAAGGTTGAGGGTTCGATTCCCATCTGGGTCAATGCTTCTTTTTTTATATAAAATTCTATTTTCCGCATTGCATGAAAAATTATATAAAATAATTACATTAAAATACGAAAGTTGTATATATATATAACATATAATCATTGCAAACATAGTGATTATTATGATTAAATATAACAGGTGTTCACAGTACGTTGGTATTCTATGATATATGTGAATGTTAAATACAAATTAAGAAAATAATATCATCGCAATAAATAAATTATGTAGTGTATTTATTTGCAGCTATTCGTCATCGGAAATTACTTCTCAATTTTCTATAACAGCAAGTGATTTACGCTTTCTGAAAGGCAAAGAGACTATTTGGGTATGAACGGAAACTATTATACAAACTCCAATCTTCTGCGGAAAAACGATTTTAGGGGGCAAAAGCCCGCATCCAAAAGTTTGAAACTTGAGTCCCGAAATGTCACAAGAAATGAACCAAAGTCAGTGAAATTGTGCAGAGATATTGTAGACATGAAATGAGGGAATACAGGTTTCGTATTTTCCTGAAAACAAGAAAAAGGTTTGGGTGGGACACAGACCCCTACAAAACTTTGATCGTGAAATATCAAAAGTGCTAATAACAGTATGTCAGAAGTGCTTAAAGGACATGAAGAATTGGGACGACACATTGTGTAGGGACAATACGCAAAAAATAAACGAATGCGAGTTTATTTTCTGCGGAAAAACGGTTTTAAGAGACAAAATCCCCCGCCCAAAATTTTGAAATTTGAGGCTTAAAAGGCAAGAAGAAATGCACAGAATTGAATGAAAGTGTGCACAGATATTGTAGACGTAAATTGAGGTAATTCAGTTTCGAAAAAAGGGCGACAAGTTTCAAAATTTTGGGCGAGAGTTTTTGCACCCTATAGCCCTTTTTTCGCAGAAAATAAAAAAAACGTGTTCATTTATTTTTTGCGTATAGTCCATACACAAAGTTTCGTTGCAATTCTTCATGTCCTTTACACACATCTAACATACTGTTACTAGCACTTTTGATATTTCATGAGCAAAGGTTTGGAGGGGTCCGCGCCCCACCCAACCATTCTTTCCAGGAAAATACGAAATCCGTATTCCCTCACTTTTCGTCTGCAATATTTGTGCACAATTTCATTCATTTCGGTCCACTTCTTCTTGCCTTTCAGGCGACAACTTTCAAAATTTTGGTTGGGGGCTTTTGCCCCCCAAAACCGTTTTTCCGCAGAAAATGAAAAAACACGTATTCCTTTATTTTATGTGTAGTATCTGCCTGCCAAATTTTTATCAAAATTGGAGTGTTACACTTGGGAAGTGTTACTTGTCATAGCTTCTTATTTCAAAAGGAAATTTTAAAATAGAGATTTATTCCGCAATTTTCTTTTCGATAAAACAAATATATGCTGAGATATTCAGAAAAAACGTAAACGCCTGAAAACTAAATGTCATCTTTCTTTGCTTTCATTAATAATTTTACAAAAAATACAGTTTTAGCTTTGCAGAAATAAAGTTGTAGCTTCGTTGAATAAGGAATTCACTTCCCAAAATGATAAAAACCCTTTGAAGAGCAAACTCCGTCTTCATTTGCGGACAACATTGCCTCCGCATGGTCATGTGAATCTTGTATTTGGTTTGAGACTTTGCAATGGATATCTTAAATGTACTTTGCTGTACCGAGAAAATTAATATGAAAGCAAAAGTATATACTGTATTTGCATAAGGAGTAACACTGAAATAAAAATACAAGAAAAGTTAACAATTCTGGTTTGTCATACAACTCACTAATTATATAGAAACGTCTGCCGAAGTTACACACTGTCAATAGTCTACGAATAGAAATCAGACTTGTGGTTAATCTGAAAAGATACGTATATTCTACACGAAATGTTCCAACTTGTCAATCACTTTTCACAATGTTGCAGCCAAGAATGTGACTGTTTAAGAGTATTATCTTTGGACACTAAGAATATATTTCACACATGTGTATTTTTCTATTCTCAGTATTTCTTCGGATACTTGACATAATTTTTCACTTTTCTAACACAAGGGTTTGAATCCTAATATTTAACTTAGTCAAATATAAACTCCATTAATTTTAGTTACCGGTACTTATTTTAGAACTATTTCATTCACAACATGAAAATTTTAGATGTCATGTTACCAGTTATTACAGCAACATACTTCACACTGCAACCTTTCCCTCACTTCTGTTGTTCAGCCATTTTGTTTTCAGGTGTTTGCGTTTTTTCTGAATATCTCAGCATTATTTGTTCTATCGAAATGAAAATTGCGGAATAAATCTCTATTTCAAATTTCCTTTAGAAATAAGAAGCTACTGAGTCGTAATGTTATATGAATCACTTTTACTCTTGTAATAGAAACAAACCCTTGACTCCCAAGCATTACCGGACCAAATGTTCTTTCGACGAAATGTGCTTTGAACTAAACAACCCTGGACGAAATGTCCTTTGGACCAATTGTCTTTTGGACAAAATGTCTTTTGGACCAATTGTCTTTTGGACGAAATGTCGTTTGGACCAATTGTCTTTTAGAAGAAATGTCCTTTGGACCAATTGTATTTTGGACGAAATGTCCTGTGGACCAATTCTCCTTTGGACGAAGTGTCTTTTGGACCAATTGTCTTTTGGACGAAATGTCATTTTGACGAACTGTCCTTTGGACAAAACGTCCCTGGACCAAATTTCTTTGGATTAAATGTCTCTGGACGAAATGTTCTTTGGACGAAATATATTTGGACTAAAAGTGTGGACACCCGGTGGGTCAGTGTGAGTCATGGTGACTTGTGTTTCGCAGTAGGTCACGTCCTTTCGACCCACGATCCACTGACCCACTCACAAATCTTGACCCATTTCACCCACTTACCAACCGACCCATTCCATCTTTGATTTTAACATGTCTTGTTTCATTTAAAAGACGAAACATACACCCACATAATTTTTTCATCGATTACGGAGGTTGGCTTAATATCATAGTTGAAATGGTAATTTCTTCTTAAGGTGAGAAATTGATATGATTAAAAAGCCCATCTTGCAGTGGGTACAAATTACCTTCCAAAGTTATTAGAAACGCTTTCTCGCCCCGAAAACTATGATTTCGACAAATATTTAAGTATATTTTGAGATTTCATTTTTAGCTCTCCCAGGCCATCATCCTGTGAAGATGGGGATGAATTTGGATGTCACCTCCATTGGGGGCAGCACTATCCATCTCAACGACCGAGAAAATTATGGATAAAACACTAAGATCAGTCGTTTTACATTATGTTTACATGTAACACCTCCCAAGTTGCATAACTTCATACTACTACAATATTTTCTTCTTAGATTGAAAGTAATATGTCCTCACAGTTTGGTAAAGGTTGTCCCAGACATTCCAGAAATACGCTGAAATATTCATTTATACAGAAACATTAAAATATATAGAGCTGTGCGAGCAATGCCTTCGCTGCTGCCCTTGTAAATTCAAAATCCAGCAGACATGTTCGTTCAGAAATGTTGCTATTTATCTCGGTGATAACGAAACCATGGACTCTACACTAATATCGGTCGTTTTGAATCTTTGTATATGTTGCTCCCTTCGACTCTCCTTATTAGATGTGCTGGGGGATCTTACTCCTATGGGAAGTTAAACTTAAACTTAAAGGTCATCAGAACTACTCGCAATGAACTTGGGGACCACGAGAGATATGGATTGTATACTAACATTAGTCATTTTCAATTATTTCTACATGTCACAAATTTCACACACTCCTTCGGGGTGTTAATGGGGGCATAACTTACATGGCATCTGGAGTGACACTCTTTATCAAAGGGACCCCCAAAATTATAGATCCGACACTAATGTCGGTCCTTTTTATAATTTTGATGTCAGCCTCTTTCATTCCTCCTAGGACAGCAAACGGATACTGCCACCGCTAGGACTAAATTTGGTCTTATATGGCATTAAAATTTCTAGACTACCAATTAATTTAGCGAACAGTGCTTCACTTAGAAGATCGCCGTCCCCTCTCTCACGGCGCGCCCCCAATAACTACATATTTCTCCGCCCCTTGATCCCTAACTTCCAAATAAAACTTAATTCGAATATGCTTAATTAGTGAATTTATTGCAGTTAAATACCACTCACTAGATGCTACAGCTACAACTACGTAATAAAAAATAAATGGGATACATGTTCTGAATTATTTTTAGATTTCTTACGCTTTCATTCAATATATTAGAATAGTAAAAGAGGATTGCTCATGAAATAGTATATTTGCTCTCGATTTTTTTAACTTTTTCATACGAAAGAAAATCAAAATCTTAAACTTTGTGCTCTTCAAATATGTTTCCCTCTAGGCACGGGCTTAGTTCGACTAATGGGAAATACGGCACTGAAACTTACGTTTCGACTCAAATATCGGTTGATTTCGATATTTTTATGTCGCTACGTAACCACCCTGGGTGCTAATGGGAGCTTAATTGGACTTGAATTGAAAGTAGAACTGTTTACCTAAGCGACCACGAAACTATGAATTCGATACTAACACGTCAGTACACGCCCCCCAATTGTAACATGAGAACACGCCATGACGGCAATTTGCTCACGAAAGTTTTGATAGTTAATTTCAGTATTTGTACATTTTTATTGAGAGTGATAAATTTATTCTATGAAATTTTGGCTTAGCTTATAGACACTTCCAGTACCTAAAAAAGATTAACCTAAAGATTTTGAGAAAATTTTTGTTATGTTTTCACAGTTTTTGAATTTTCTATTACTACACGAGAACACGCCACGTTAGCATATTGCTCTACTCTTTGATTTACAAAGTAACGCCAGAACACGCGCTGTGAGCAAATTGCCGCATTAGCTATTTGGGCTATAGGAAATTTTCTCCGTCATATTGACACATGTTTTATTATTACAAATACAAAAAAAATGTACAAAAACATCATTGATGTACTAGAATAGTGATGTTATGAAACTAGTCCAGTGAAATTTAGAACGTATATTTGCATGTCACCTTCTCCGTCCTTATCGTTTGCAGCTAGTCCTTGGCCACCCTCGGTGCAGTTTATACATGATTGTCTTATGTTCCTTGCATTTCGGAGTGTTGCAGTTGATGCATAAGACAGAAATTTTCCTGTTCTTTCTACGAAGGCAGATACCACAAACTCTATTGTGACCTCGCTGATCAGATGCTGCTTGAGGTTCTTGTCTAGTTGGCTGAAGTTGGAATATTTCAACTAGCCGGTTCTTTATTGACCTTGCGATTGGATAGTTTGCAGCTATTCTTCTTTGAGCATGATCCAAAATAAGCTGTCGGCCAAGTGATTTCAAGAAGTCTTTTCTTGCAGGCTTGTTGAATTCATTATCTCCCTTGTTGTTGGCTTTCCAAATAACAAACGAATTTATTCCACCAACATTCAATTCAAAGAAAAACATTGTTAGTGGCCAGCGATTTGATACACTCGACAACAACAACAAACGGCCCTTAAAATACAACACTTAACACTAGAACACGCCCGTTAGCAGCCTGCTCACAACAATCTTTACGTGGTCACACGCGCCGTTAGCAATTTGCTCACGGTGACCAATACATACCCTTTAACTCCCGAACCACGCGCGTAATTGGCAAAACCGGTCAGGGTCAGGTGGAGGTGGGGTGGATAGGGGATAACTCGGTCCCTCCGCCCCTATTGTCTTAGAATAAGGAAAGTGCAGGTGTTTTTGCAAAACTGATGCAATTTGCCGCGGGTGCGTGTAACGACGTGCTAATATCGATCCTTTTCTAGCATTTTTGATACGTATCCCGACAGTACTCTTTTCCAGATTGTAAGAAATATGGTTAAAATTGCTCTAGACATATCAGAATTATGTTCAAACACACACACACATCCACTTTCATATATATAAATACAGAGTGAGCGAGCGAGAAAGTGAGAGAGCGACCAAAGGCATCACGACTTCCACATTAGAAAGCATATATCAGGTATTGAATTGAAAATCTATGTAAAGACCTTCTGCTGTGGCATGCTTCATAAGGACTATTCCAGTCTGGTCACGTGACCTTTGGGGTTCATGAATTTCTTGCGAGCGTTCCGACTTTGGATTCTCTGTTTAAACCCTCCTTTTATGCCTCGGATAATTTTTCAAGAACATCAATGACATGCTGTAAGACGAATGTTGAGAAGTAACCTCTATATGACAAATAGCTGCAAATAAATACACTACATAATTTATTTATTGCGATGATATTATTTTCTTAATTTGTATTTAACATTCACATATATCATAGAATACCAACGTACTGTGAACACCTGTTATATTTTAAACATAATAATCACTATGTTCGGCAATGATTATATGTTATATATATACAACTTTCGTATTTTAATGTAATTATTTTATATAATTTTTCATGCAATGCGGAAAATAGAATTTTATATAAAAAAGAAGCATTGACCCAGATGGGAATCGAACTCTCAACCTTACGATTTGAAATCCAACGGCTTACCACTGAGCTAACACAACCGGTGTTCGGAAGATACTTCTAGCGATGTATAGGGGCATTTAAGATAATAATGACATTCATTTCCACTGGAAACGCTGTTTCTGTTCTACTTTGACTTTTATTTTAGTACTCAGGTGAGAATTATGTTCTATGTCTTAACTTTCCGCATTCTTTTACATATGGAAAGATTCGTTTACGTATCTAAATATTCCATTAAGTATGAAGAGCAAAATGACTAACAAGCATGTGCTGACATTAATACAAAGTTTCGAAATATTATATCATTAAGTATTTCAATCAATGTTGCTTTTTTATACACTTGGTAACATGTCTTATTACATTTAAAAGAAGAAAAACACATCTGCAAACTTTTTTCCGATTGCAGGTTGGCTTCGAGGTTCGAACCTGGTTTACTTTTTTCCGAAGATACCCGAAGTTGGACCTAGAAAATTTTTTCCTCGAAACAGCAATAAAGAATGCGCTCAACCTTTTTGAGACAAGGTGTACCTTTGAATAAACTTGGAAGTCTTTTTTTATGTTCATGATTTCATGGAAAGATATATATATATATATATATATATATATATATATATATATATATATATATATATATATATCTTCGCTTCTGTACTACTACTACTACCACTACTACTTATCTGCACAAAAGTAAGCAAATCGCCTTTTTGAGTACATTTTTCATCATATTTTATTGAAAAAAAAAGCGTTATGAACGATTTAGAAAAATTAGAAAACTCTCCTTATGCCGGGTCTGAACCCACGCCAAAAGCAATTCTTGTTACCAGCCTACAGCGCTAGCACGAACAGCCACGAGGACACACAGCAACAAGCGTATGATTTCTGTTATATACATAGGTATAGGCTACGCAGCAAGATACGGATAACGCCAACTAATCAGAATCGTGTGTTTAGTTACTATCTTCCGGAGTACTCTCCTGAGCTAGATCTCAACAACCTAGTCAAAGCTAGAGATTAACTATGTCAATAAAATACATTTCAAACGGTTCAGCCATTTTTCGTTATGATAGACAACTATTTTTCATTTATATGCTATGTAAATACCCGTTAATAGTATTGTTTCTGTCTGTTTGTTCCACGATAAAGTCCTTTAGACTAAAGGAGACGGATAATCAACGAAACTAAGGTTACTTAAAGCAAAGTTTTAATGATCTCCTAATGAAAATTGAATCCGAGACTACACGAACCACAGGCGCACACGCTACCCATTAGATCAACAGGAACGGTTAGGGCTTCTTTAACTGTGTCGTAGACATTTTCATTTCCATCGTCTCCATGTTTGTTCGGTCATACCGGATCACGGGTCTGACTGATTCCAGGTAATGAAATCTTATCCAGTTTCATTACTGTTTTCCAATAACAAATGTATCACAAGGTTTGTTGCAACCCAAACGGGTAAGAACTGACTGTAGTAAGATACTTTGTTCTAAAAGCGGAGTTCAATTACCGGCAAAAGCTCGTGTGATTTGGATCCCACATTAAGCTGTATATCCATGTCTCATATACCCTCGCTGCTGAATGGGACGCTAAAATCAAATCAACTACTACAACTAATAACAGACATTCTAGAAAGAGCTCTCCAGACCATTTTCTTCATAATAAATATTTTTTTCATTTCAAACAGAGCAACCATAAATGTATAATTACAAGCATTCTTTTAAAATCTTCCGAAGTATTAAGAAACCTATGAAAACTAAAAAAAAAGAAACAAACAAAAAGAAAAACGATTTGATGTATGAACTTCTACCAAACATAAGTTCTAGCAAGCAAAGTAGGCTATTTTTAGCATTATTCAATTAGATCAGTTGCTACATTTGCTAATAAAAAGTTGATGTTACAAGTTCTCCCTGAAATATACGCAAAGGAGAAAATACCTTTTGATCAAAGATCCGGCTTTAGATTGGTTGATTTATATAAAAAGATCGGGAAGCAGGAATTCTTTTAATGAGCCACTATCGCTAGTGAGTTTGTAACGACACTATTATAACCATGGGATTCAAACTTGTGTTGCGTTATTCAAGGTTTAAAGTTCTTAACATATTTCAGATTCTATCAAGAATCAAATTCAAGGTGTATATTTCAAGGTGAACTGTCCCTATCTGTTCAAGAAACTTGTATTTCAGCATATACTGGCAATATTATCGCTAACTTTAAATACCCTGCATTTCATTGCAGTTTATTTTATTATAAACAATTGCTTAGTTCTATTATTAAATTGTTCATATTTGTCATATTATTTTCGATATTTTAAGATATATATATATATATATATATATATATATATATATATATATATATATATATAGTTAGTTAGTTTCATTTCTTTATATAATGAAATGTAATGCCATAGTGACAGTTTGAGCAATAATCTCTGTTTTGTTAAGGACTAAAAGGTGAGAATTTTATATATAAACGAATAAAAAACAAAATTGGTGATATTAATTGCAGAAATATGGATGATGGAAGTCAATGTGCTTATCACACACAAAACAGCTGAAATCCACTTCCTTGACCATAGCTAATTATGGACTACAATTGAAGAGAATTCAGTTTATTTTGAGCTGTAATCTTATTCATAGTTTCTATTAACATTCAAATCTAGAAGTTTTACGCTTGTAAAATTCTACTTCATTTTTTTGCTTGACAAGAAATAAATTATTAAATACTTGCAGAATATCGAATCACACCTTGAATTGTAACCATATGTTTCTTTCTACTGGAGTCCTACCTGATCAATAAAAAAAATAAAAATAAAAAATAGCGGCATGAAGATTCAAACATGGGTCGCGGAAATGGGAATTCTGCACGGATCCAACGAGCTACGAAATAAGATACACGTCACATCTACGCTATAAATATATGGCAATAATCGTAAGCTTCACGCTGTGAAAGAACTTTTTTCTTCTTTTATTAAGTTTTACGATATTTCTATAGTGTCTTGGGTGAATTGCAAAGAGATAGATCATGCAGTTATCGATTTGGCTAGGGATTGAGCTTTAAAAACTTTTAAAACATTTAATTCAATCGCGATGTGGTAGCAAGGAAGTTGTAGCGATTTCATTCTCATAGTAAGGGGCAAAAGATAGCATCCCACGGAAAACATGCATTTTCTTATGTGACAGAGAATATATCACTTGGTAGCAGGGGCGTAGCCAGGATTTTTTTCAGGAGGGCCGCTGGCTAAATAATCATTTGGGGTGTGTCCGGGGATTCACCCCGGGAAAAAGTTTGAAAAAACCGCAATCGTAGGCCTCATATTAACAACTTTTACAAATGTTGGGTGTTCCAGACCTCCTGGCTACGCCACTGCTTGGTAGCATCCATTGTTCTTGATCATAATCAGTCTGTTCACTTCCACCTTCAGCTAGAATTTTATTCTTCCAAGCCAAAAAGAATGCATTCGTTCTACGCTGTTCCAAATAGAAAATTTAGTTTAGGTATTTTCTGCAAAACTATTCGCGAGATATAGAATTTCATACTCAGTACTTCTGTTTACTTGGTACGGGAATTCATAGAATTGGAAATAATTCGCTTGTGTAGGTATAATTATGCAGAACAGCGATGAATAAATGTTCTGTGTTGCTAAAAATGTATGCAAATTTTTAGGAAATTTTCTAGAGGTGGAAAATATTCTTCCCACGCTGGGACAACAGTAATTAAGTTAGTGCCAAGGAAAGAAAAACTAGAGACGACTAATTTGCCTAGCTTCCCCCTACAAATAAATCACTGGTAGTAACGAACGTTCTTTCCTTACGTATGACTATCTGTTTTTCTGTGTGGCTCCGTGGATGAGTGAGCAAAGGCGTGACTTGGTAATCATGGGGGTTGGGGTTCGAGTCCGGTCGAGGTAATTTGGTATTTTTTTCATTGTTCGTTCCCCATATCTTAAGATGTTTCTCTCCCTCCCTAATCATCTGACGCTCTCAACTGAGTTCTCCACTTGAACTCAACAATTGGTAATGGGATGCTCTCAGGTTCGGGTGAGCTTTTACTTGTCTACTTACAAAATCAAAATTTTCGACAAAATATGCATGCTATCCGATCATTTTGTCTTCAATTCTGAATTTGCACATGTGAGTTTATTTCTCCTTCATCATATTTGCATCTCCCGTTCTCCTATGTTGTCAGTTATCACATAAGATGGCTTGGGAGCAAGATTTTAAATCATAAAAGCGCTTTACCAATGGGCTCACTCTCGCTAAGCATTTGATTAAAAGTATATGTTTTCATACTGTAGGAGGGGAGCATTCGCTCTTCCTACACCCCCTGAAGAGACCGAATATTTATTCAGGTTCTGCAAAGTCATTTCAGATCAAACGACTTAAAGGGAGTTCATTCCAACAGCAACAGGATTGGACTTTCATTTTTTATCTTCACGAATAGGACAAATATCAAGTAATATATTTGCCCTAAGAACTACACGTCTGAGATTCATCTCATTTTGGAGAAATGATGCTGTAGACGGTAGTGGGAATTTTGCCCAACTGTACGGGAATTTTCATTGCCTGGCGATTATGCAACCTGCCTTCTTTTAAAGTTAATTCGGTTGCAATACTTCCAGGCAAATGCTTCGGACTCAGCTGGTGGAGCACTTTAGCTGTAAATCTCCATATGGCTGTACCATCCAGAAGTGTCCCTCGCTGTACAAATATACGGAATCCTCTTGCGTACTACAAAAATCAGAACGGAGCATACGTTATCCGTATGCTACATAGGCACTGCCCTTACTTAGATGTTACATCATGCCGTTGCGAGATGCCTGATGTCTGACAGTCTTCCTTATATTACATACATATATGTATGTTACCTTCGTCAGCTATGTTATACGTCCATTTGTATGTGAGATCCTGACCGCCCATATTGTTTCATACGGAAAGTATGTATAGATGGAACACTTATACAGAAAATATTATAAAACATGTGTTTTCAGTTATACGCTTGCTGTACGTTGTCCAAAAACTACAGGATTTACAAATGTAGCATACGATATTATGTATGCCGCATACATTTTTTTCTCAGTGTAGCTTTGAATAACATGATAATATTTTTTTAGCTGTTTTGGTAGGTGTCTTCTTGGTTTAGTGTGTATGTGGTTCATTTATATAAAAACGAGTTTAATTTAAGATTTTAAACAAGAACTTAGTATAAATATTTTTTAAAAAATACAACTGTAATTGTAAACAAGGAAATTACTTCAAAGTTACCCGTCCACCTAATTTTCAACAAAAAACATAATAAAATCTACAATCATCAATTTCTACTTAAACTTTACTCATTTTATGTTCTGTTACGTTACCTCGAGGGTGTGAGTACGGGGGGAAACCACAATTACATATGGAAATCCATTATTAACCTAAAGAGGAGACTGGCGTGCCGCGCGGAGCACGGTTGTGGTTAGTTAATGGGGAGTGCGGAGTTGATAGGGAAGAACAAGCGAAGCGAGAAGCCTAAGTAAGATGGGATAACGCAATAGCAGGTTACTTAGGTTAGGTTATGTCTACTTCGCACTTACCTTAGTACGTACTTGGTTTGTAGAGCTCTCGTATCTCAAGCAGAAACTCGTGAAGGATTGTTGGTGGTCTTTGTTCTTTCATTCATTAAGCCATGAATATTCAAAAGATTAACCTCATTATCAACATCATGTTTTAATGTTAATACTGTCAATTCACATCCAGCGCAAAGACCCTGTACACTTGCAGGCATGTTTACATGAAAATTATCCACAATCCAACCATCCTGAACCTAGAGACAAGTAGTTCCCTCTACTTTCGACTTAGTCCCGTCTTTATAACCGCTTATCAAAAGATATTACACATAAATTACGCTTCACTTATATGTTATCAAGGACACAAACAATCAAATTATTAATTTCTTCTAGGTAAATTTTCAAAATTTTGATAAAAACGGAAGGGCAACTTCGGAAGTTAACCCTAAACAATAGCATAAATAAAGTGGAATTTCCTTATTTCACAGTAGATCATCTCTCGTTTTTGATCTTAATGTTTGTATTACATGTGGGACTATTAAAAGATTTATATTTTTATTCTAATTCGTGTAGTTAGTAATACCCATTTAATAAAATTCACCTCTTCTTCATGTAGATTACAGAATGTGTCTTTGTAGAGGGGGATAATAGAATTAAGTAGAAGCAAAATACTTAAACATTCAAGAGCAGATATAATGAATTGCTGATGTTACTATTAGATGAACTATAATACGGTTGGCTCGGCCCCCCCTAACTTCTACCGGGCCCCCTCTACATTTTTGGGCTGGCTACGGGCCTGGAACTCAATATGCTGACCATGGATACTCACCCAGGGTGGGCCGAGGGGGTCCGTGCCTCATCTTTGGCCTTCAGGATCTGGATACCTTTGCTTGGATTTTTTTTTTTTTAGATAGAAGGGTAAGGCGAAAAAACAAAGAATGTCCATGTGCGTGCTTTTTCGGGTGCTTTGTCATATCTGTTAGTGACTCTTGGCACTATTTGACTGTATATGCCATGCATGCATAGATGTAGAAATATCCATGTAAAAAGGGGCAAAAAAAATTGATTAACCCTATTCTTTTTACGCTGTTTTCAATTTGCGTTTTCTCGAAAATGCAATTTTGTGACATTCCTTCTTTTTTCCCTTACCCTTCAATGTGACAACAAAACACGCATATTTGACTGAATCCCTCAAAGCTATACAAAAATAAGTGCTGCTGGTGCTGGCCATATATAAATCGTAATAAACCTAGGAATATATCAAAATTTGCGTTGCAACGTTAACATCGGTTCTCTATCTGATTTTACGGGATTTACTGATCGATATAAGAATCTGTAAGAATCATAAGTGACATAGGCTTCAGTCCTAAAATATCGAGATGACTAGAAGGCATTGCGATCGGTAAAGCTCGTAAAATCAGATAAGGCACCGGTGTTAACTCAAAATAGCAATTGGTGAGATACACCTATTGGTTAATCCAAGACTAATATGTCCTAAGATTTTTACAACGATTGGTTGGTCTCGTAATATCATATAATGTACCTGTGTTAACTCAGAATAGCAATTTTTGAGATACATCTATTGCTTATTCCAACGACGATATCCAACTTAAAAGCATCGAGTCTGCCAAAAGCAAGATTGTTTATTTAGTTATCTATTTTCAATTTACCCATTCGCAGAGCACAGTTTGGAAAACGATAAAAATACACAATTTAAAAGCTTTTGATGTTTCCTCTGAACTAGGGAGGGACAAATTCAAATAATTCCCTTGACCATCGCTGCGGGTGCTCACAGGGTAAGATCAACTTTCTTTCTTTATTAGTCATGTTTACATGTTGTATTGTAAGAAGTGATAAAACATGTAATGAATTAACTAGCCATTTACATTGTTGAACAAACTAATATCTTATGACTAGAGATGCAAGGGCTCGGAAAAAAAACCGGCTCTTTTGGAAAAAAAAACTCGGTTTTTTCTGCTTCGCTTTTTTGCTTGGGAAATTTTGGGCTTTTTTGAAAATTCTGCTTTAAATTGATAAACCAGATTTTGTTTCGCTTCTCAATAACACAAAAAATCATTTAATTAGTGGTTGATGCCGATAATAATATAAAACTTCGGAAATAAACCATGAATTTCGAAAAGATATTTCAAACAGTTTTACTTCTCAACAAATTTACATTATGAATTCCAAAGGATTAACAAATGTATATAATAAGATTTTTTAACCTCCTACATACAAAAGTGAACAGGGTTGGCAAGAACCATGGTTGTTTTTGAAAATGCCAAAAACCCGTTTTATGGGGGGGGGGGGAATTTAAACTAGCTTGTTTTGGTTTAAACCAGGTTTTGGGGGTTTAGATATTTTGCTTTATGTATTTATATTACATATTGACAGAAATAAGTTTCTTTATTGGTGTTATTATGCAACAACGGGGTTATGCTGGAAGAGGTCACATAAGCTTAAAGAAGTCCGGTCAGTAAATTTCTTAAATTGAGAAACTCCCGCCCTAGCCATCGGGAAAATCCCGTCATTACTCTAAATGTACAACAATAACGGGAAAATCCTGTTATTGCTTTGCATGTAAAATCTAAAGGTCAACGTATCATAATCAGTACGCTAAAACTGAGGTACTAAATTACAAATTTAGTACGTACGTATCATTGAAAGTACAATCCAAGCTAATGTTGGAAGCTACGTAGGCAATCGATACATTTTATATCAATATATAGTTTATATCAATACATATATATATACCAGTTTATATCAATATATTTAAGCAACCTTGGCTTCTTCATAAAACAACAGGCATTCAGGCATGCAGAAATATACAATTTAGTTTCGTTTCGTATGTTCAGGCTTAACATTCTTACGTAATATCGAGGTTATCAAGGAGAAGACTTTCGCTTAAAGTTACATCCGAACCACTACTTTGTTTACGCATTAAAGAAGGGTTGTTGTTCGACCGAGAACTGAACATGGGAGATCTTGATTAAAAGGTGAAAAGGAAATAAAACTAATGCAGATGGTTTGATGTGTGGAAACGTCACCATGAAGTTCACACGATTCGCATTTTTCGTTCATTTTATTATTACTTTTTTTGTTTAAACCAGTTTTTTATTTTTAAAAAAAGAAGAAAAAAACAGCTGGTGTAAACCAGCCAACCCTAAAAGTAAATACTTCTTTAAAAATACTCAAATAAGTAGCAAAATTCTATGTAGTATTTTACTTCAAAATATTCCATACCCTCTTTTTGGAACAAAATAAAATTAAAATAAAACATAAGAAAAATACTTAGATTTATATGATACACTTAAAGGCTTGCGCATCTAGAGCTTTTGGTTTTTGTATATACTTGAAATTCTACAGTTTTATATAAGCACCATCACGGTTTACTCAGTCCTCAAGTTTTCTGTATTTTTAACAAGAGGGATTTAACATATAAAGGGTGTGAAGAACATGGTAACCCAAAATTTTACTATTTTAAGAAATTAAAAATTTTCTGCTGCACAATCCATTTTGAAAGTCGGAAAGCTGATTTTTCACATAAGACTATACATGAAGGATTAAACGAAGCAGTATGCGTTGCTGTCTATCTGGTGCTGCATAACTCAGCAATTGAAAATTTGTTAGTTACCGTGTTCTTGGCTCATACTCTTCATATCATTATGAAACTCTTCCCACCCCACCACCACCAAAAAAAAGGGACTAGAATATACGCGTATTTAAGTTGAGATAAATACAACTGCACAACAAACATGGCTGAGTGGAGTTTTTGCGCTTCTATCGGAAAGACCGGGATTCAACTCAGCATTCGACCATTCTGACAAAACTTTTCTTCATTTTATCTATGAAGTAGAAATAGTGCGTGTACTATGAGTTAGTCGACTTAATTTCTTATTGTTTTTAAATCGTTATTATTACTAATTACCAGCAGTGACGGTTTTGCGAAGGTTAGGGGGACGTTCTTTCGGACTGAAGCCTGTTCCCCAAAATTACGGAATGTCTAAAACAAACGAAATATCTATTAGTTATGCCTTTACTCATAAACTTTAAGCTCCCGTCAAATAAAAATTACGAATGTTTAGAAAAACTAAACATTGGTAAGAAAAAAACCTCCCAAACTACTTTTCTAAATCCGCCACTGATTCTCAGTATAAAATGATCTTCAAGGTTGTATCCGGAAGATTATCTCTAAGTATATAAACGAAACGAAATACAGTATTAGTTATGCCTGTACTCCAGGCCCGTGCTGGCCCACCGGGACACCGGGACGTGTCCCGGTGCGCCCTCCAAAATATCACTGTATAAACAAAGGTACAAGTTTTTAGTAATGAATTCTTACAGTTTTATTGGTAAAGAACCCGCGAAAGGTGCAGTGCGCCCTTTACATTGGGCGCCCTTGCGAGACCACATCAAATATGAACGATTTTATTTACTCTTTTGTATAGCACAGTTCTGCACAATAAATACATACAGTTACTGTTGATAAAGAGCCCGTGAAAGGTAAAGTGCGCCCTTTGCATAAGGCGCCCTACGAAACACAACATTATAGATAAGTGGTTTTAGTTATCCTGTATATCAGCTTTGTATAATAAATTCAAATACTGATTGGTAGTACAGTACCTGTGAAGAATACAAGGAGCTCTTTATCTAAGATGCCCTGCGAAATATCACATTATATATTTTTTTTATTTTATTCTTCTGTATTTCAGTTTCGTATTATAAATTCATACAGTTGCTATTGGCAGAGAACAGGTAAATTGTATAATCACTTATTATGAAGTTATCTATATATATAAAAGAGAACGTACAAATCCTTTGTCCGCTCATCACGCTAATACGGCTGAACCAAATTCTTTCATTTTTGGGGGGTTATTAGGATTTGGACCCTAGATGGTTTTTATCATATCACTTTAATTTTTAATTACCAGTGTCTTGAGATAATTGACCATTCAAGTGTCCATACGTACAAATCCTTTGTTATTAGTTCATCATAGGTAAAAATAAACGTATTTATATGCAACCCGCATGACCGTGTCACTCGGCGGGTTAACATAAATGACAGGCGCTATAATTTTAACATTTACTGCAATTTGAAAGCGAAAAAGTAAAAATTATCTAAGTAACAAAGTTTATTGCGTTCCGGGGTGACCGCAGCGAAGCGGGGTGAACGCTGCTATCACTCGGCGGGTTAACATAAATGACAGGCGCTATAATGTTAACATTTAATGCAATTTGAAAGCGAAAAAGTAAAAATTATCTAAGTAACAAAGTTTATTGCGTTCCGGGGTGACCGCAGCGAAGCGGGGTGAACGCTGCTAGTGTAGCTATAAAACGAAACAATGTGATACACCCTCCATTCCGAAAGAAACCGAACTTTTGAAAACAAATAGTACCACTAGTGCCATCTGTTGTAATATTTTACCGGTAGATGGTGTAGTCCCTCATTGACAACTGGTATAAATGTCATGACATTTGGAGGGTAGAGAGACGCTGGATGATGACGAAAGATCAGGCCGTCCCAGAACCGGATTCTCGGAAGAAAACATCGAAAAAGTGCGTGAATTCATCAAACATAACAAAAAATCGTCGGTGAAAGTTATTGAAATGGAATTAGGCATTCCTCAAACAACCGCATTTTGACCGAAGTTTTGGGCCTTAAGAAGGTTAATTCGCGGTTTGTACCACACAAACTCACCGAAGACCAAAAAGTTGATCGAATTGCGCATTGCAAAGACATCGTTAAAAGTGCTCGGCAGGATCGAAACTTCTTGAAATCGATTGTAACTGGTGACAAGACGTGGTGTTTTGAATATGAGCCCGAAACAAAGCGGCAAAGTGCTGAATGGAGAGCGCCGGATGAAGGAACACCCAAAAAAAGTCGCTTGGTGAAGTCAAAAGTTAAGGTGATGCTGATTTGTTTTTACGATTCAAAAGGAATTATCCACAAAGAATTTGTTCAGCCCGGCCAGACAGTCACTGGAGAGTTTTACTTGGGCGTCATGAAGCGTTTGCTGGCAAGAATTCGTCGTATTCGGCCCGAATATCGCGAAATCGGCAGTTGGACTCTTTTGGACGATAATGCACCATCACATCGTTCGCGACTTGTAACTGAATTTTTGGTCAAAAATCACATTATTCGGTTGCATCATCCGCCCTATTCACCAGATCTCGCTCCGTGCGATTTCTATCTGTTCCCGAAACTGCATTTGGCGATGAAACGAAAGTGGCACGCATCGATTGATGCCATTGAGAAGGCGACGACCGCCGTCCTAAAGACCATTCCAATAAAGGACATGGAGAAGTCGTTTGACAACTTGTTGGAGCGTACAAATATGTGTATCGATGCAGAAGGGGAATACATTGATTAATACAAATGATTTGTTCCAAAATGTACATTGCTTTTTTGTTTTTTTAAAACGTTCGGTTTCTTTTGGAATGGAGGGGGTGTACATCAAGAATAGTTCGGATAGTCAAACGTACGATGCATTTATGTAATACTACACTAACACTAGTCTCTAATTTACGTTTATTACGGCATCGAAGCTTTCACAGTCTTAATACGCATCCATATATCCGAGCATACTGATTATTCTTGTGTGTTTTAAAGCAGTGTTCGGTTAATCAGTACCTATTGTATTTCTGAAATATAGCTATATTAATTTCCGTAAAATGTGGTCTTCCTGTCACCACGGCACGACGCGTCGTCAGGTACGAAGTGGCCCCTCTGGGATATAGAGGTTAGCTGCGAATATAATGAATAAAAAGTCGCGGACAGACAAGGGGTGATCCTCCACCTTGGGGATTTGGTGTGGGGCTAACAACCTTATCCTGTAAAAAAAAAAAAAAAAAAAAAAAAAAAAAAAAAAGAATAAGAATAAGGATTGTTCAGATAACTTCGGAGAATCCTCGGATCAGAACTGATAACTTGGCACGAACTCAGCAAAGTAAAATTGACATGAGATTTGGAACATGGAATACAAGGAGTCTTTATAGGGCAGGCGCGTTGAAATTTGTAAAGAATTAGTTTAGAAATAGAGGATGGACCTAGTGGAATATCAGGAAGTTAGATGAGAAGGAGATGGAGGAGTCAAGTCGGAAAATTTTACGTTCATTTACGGGGAACGAATTAAAAATTACCAACTAGGAACAGGGCTTTTCGTTCACAAACGAATATGTAATATCAGCAATTACATGGGTTGAATTTGTTAGTGATAGATTTTCTTTTACTTCTCTTAAGGGTCGGTGGTGTAATATTATTGTTTTAAATACACATGCACCAACAGAAAATAAGGATGGCGATTTAAAAAAATACAGTTTTTGCGAAAGAATAGAATGGGTATTTGATAATCTCCTGCATTACCATACGAATATTCTGTAAGGCGGTTTCAATGCGAAGATAGGACGAGAGGGTATTTTCAAACCGATTATAGGGAATAAATGTCTGTATAAGGAAGGTTGTGACAACGGCTTTAGACTCGTGAACTTTGCAACATCCAGAAACCTTATCGTGAAGATTACAAAATTCCAACATCGCGACATTCATAAATATACTTGGACTACATCAGATGGAAAAACGCATAATCAAACTGATCATGTTTTAGTAGACAGAAGAAAACAGTCTAGCACAACTAATGTTCGCTCGTTCAGAGGAGTTGTTTGTGATAGTAAGAGAGAGGCTATCGTTGAATAAAGGAAATATTCAATACCTGAAATTAAATATTAAAAATTAGAAGAGAGTCAGGTGAGAGGGGAACCAGATTGAAGTGTCGAATAGATTCTCAGTTTTAGAAGGTTCGGAGTGCACTAGTGTTCAGGATACTTGGTTGAAATTAGAGATAGCATTGAAATTTCAGCAAAACAAATATTGGGCACGCAGAAATACGTAGGAACAAATATGGTTCAACCAGGAATGCACTAAAGTAGCCGAGAAGAGAAAACAGAAGAAACAGCGTTGGATACAAAATCCGAACGAAATAACTACATAAAATTTCATTGTCATCTGGCAGAAGACTTCCAAAACTTTTAGAACAAAGAAACGCAACGTTTGAAAGTTAAAACTAAACAACTTGAAGATAATAGTGAAAACAAAAACATTCGGGGCATGTATAAATGCATCAACGAACTTAAGAAAGGTTTTCAACCTCGTGCATATATATTAAAGAAAGCTACGGAACAGTTCTCACTGATCAGGATAGCATCTTAAATAGATGGAAAGATTTCTTTGACAATTTGCTTCACACGTAGCCAAAAACTAATGCGCGTGGAGAAAGTGAAATGCGTACAGCATAACCGTATATTCCAGAACATAACCAGACAGAAATAGAAATCGCTATTTAAAAAAAATAAAAATAAAAATAAAGAAACCCACATCTCCGGGTGCAGACGAAATTCTGGTTGGCTTAATTTTAGCTGGAAGGGAAAAATTGTAGAGCAAGATACACAAACTCATTCTCCTTATCTGGAACAAGGAGGAATTACCACAAGAGTGAAAAGAATCGATCATTGTTCCAGTTCAGAAGAAAAGCAACAAAACAGATTTAATACTTATTGAGGCATTTCCCTTTTGTCAACATCCAATAAATTCTCTTAAACATTCTATTAGCAAGATTAACTCCATACGCAGATGAAAGTATTGGAGATTATCAGAGCGGATGTAGGTAAAATCGATAAACTATCGACCAGATATTTACCATTCGACTAATACTTAAAAAGAAATGAGAATACAATATCCTGGCACATCAATTATTGACTCTAGACTCGGGTAGAAGGGAAACATTGTACAACATGCTTACAGAATTTGCAACACCGAAAAAGGTAGATTAATTAGGATATGTTTAAATGAAACCCAAATAAGGTTCGAGTAGAGAAATTCTTGTTCACGAGCTTTCACGTTGAGAATGGCCTGAAACAAGGAGATGCGTTGTCGCCATTATTATTGTTCTGGAGAACATTATAATGAAAATCAAAGACAGCAATCAGGTGCTAGAGCTGAATTGTATTTGCCAGGTTATGGCGTATGCTGATGATGTAAATTTAATAGGGAATGATAGAACAATAGAAAGGAATGCAGTAATCTTAATTAACGCTTGCAGGGATATAGGCTTATAAGTAAATGCAGAGAAAACTAAATAAATGGAAGTTTGTCGTGATCGTAATACTGCATTTTATGGATGTGTCAAATTACCAAATAATATTTTCTTTGGATAAAGTGGATACATTCAAATATCTAGGATCATTATTAACAGATCAAAACCATAATCACTAAAAAAAATTAATGTCAACTGGAAGCAGGGATTTCGTATTATTATTCAGTTAAAATCTTTTGTTGTCGCTAATTCTGTTGAGGAATTTGTAGTTCAAAATATAAAACGATAATCATGCCTGTTGTGCTGTATGGTTACGAAACATGGTCACTGACACGAGAATGGGGAAAGGCGGAAACTTCATAAGGAGGAACTGCATAATTTTATACCGTTTACCAAACATTGTTAGGATCATCAAGTCTAGGACGTTCAAATGGGCAGGTTATGTAGCCAGAATGAAAGAAATTAGAAACGCTTTCGAAGTTCTAACTGAAAATCCAAATAGGAAAACGACCATTAGGATGACTGAGAGGCACATGGGAGGACAATATTAAAATGGTTATCGCAGAGATTGAAATATAAAGTAGGGTCCAGTTGGCTAAGGACAGAAATCAATGGAGAGCTTTTGTAAACGCGGCACTGAACCTCCTGCGTCCATAGGCCATAGAGCTATATTAAGTTGTTGATACATTTAGCTTCTTTTTATTTGACAGAAATGTTATTACAGGAACTAAAAAAGTTGTTCTCTAGTAAAGAGGATTTCGATTCGAGGTTAGCTATTTACGTTAATACTAAAACAAATTTGGTGGTATTTTGATATAAAATGGCACCCATACTTTCTTTCAAAGTCTCTCTCTCTCTCTCTCTCTCTATATATATATATATATATATATATATATATATATATATATATACGTTTTTATGGGCGCCCTTTTAGTAGACTTGTCCACCGCCCTCATTTGTATCCCAGCACGGCCCTGCTGTACTCATAAGCTTCAATCTCCTCCCAAACAAAACTAGGACATTTTAGAAAACGAAACAATCAGAGAAACCCGTCCCAAAGTACGTTTCTAAATCCGCTACTGATTATTTGTATAAATTACTATTCAAGCTACAGTATAACAGAAATGTGGAAGTACTGTTAGACGGATATATTGAAAAACGTACGCTTTGACGGATATATAGAAGAACGTAAGTTTAACTTTTGCGCTAGAAGCTAGAGTAGTAAGCTCTTAGAAATGAAACACAGACAAGGGCGCCCATCAGGGGGGGCAAGGTGGGGCGCTTGCCCCCTAGAGGAAATTGTACTTCAAAATATCGAAAATCCAATAGAATTTTTACATTAGTTACAGCAAAATTTGAAACTATTTTTGGAACGTCGCTCATACTTGCCCCCTCTGGAAACCACAACTTGGGCGCCCTTAAACACAGATGACAAACTGAAATGATGCCGAAAAGAAAAAGTGTCGATAACTCAAAAGATAAAAGAAAGTTAAATAGCCTCTAAAATTGCCCTCAAATACTACATTTTTCATGTTAGCTTTAATTCATAAAACATGTGCTCCAATTATCTTGATGGTGAATTTTAGAGCGAAATATGGCATTTAGGTCATGGAATATACTATAAGAAAGCTATTTAGATAGAAAAATCATGAAAATGAAAAAAGCCAAAATTTCCAAAATTCTCGTTTTTTTCCCAAAAAAGCCGGCTTTTTATGTGAAAAAAACCATCGATTCAAAAAAGCCGGCTTTTTTGCATCGCTACTTATGACACAACTTAACAACTATTTAAACACATAAAGATGATTTATTATCCTATTACAGTGGTAAAGTACCCATTGTTTAAGATTCCTGGGAATAAACAATTCAAGTTAACGCACTGAAAGCATTTGAAGCATATGACCTCTGCTGTAGAAGTAGCTTAAATCATAATTTCCTATCAAATTATATCAGTGATGATTAGAGGATGTTGCGAGTGAATGAATGAATGAATTGCTTTGTTTAAAGAAGAGGAACTGTCTTGTATATCAAACATTCACTCTGCTTCACTGAAATAAGAAGCACAAAAATGGTGTCAAGGATTCGCTTCTTTTTTTCTTCTTGTATGTATTCTTCTAATCCAATCCAAAGTGCAGAAGGTTGATAGGTGACTAACAGTAAGAATCTCTTAAGTGACGAGGAAGGGAGAGTGGAAAATGTTCGAATTATCACTTTCGCAACTGAATCACTTCTGGAGGGGAAATGATGAGCCAATTTCACATAATGCTCTTTCTTGAATCTATCTTTCTTTCTTTTTCTCTTTTTGCTTTTCTTTTTTTATTGTTATTGTTATTACTTTTTATTCCTAGTGTTTGTTTGTATTTGACCCCAGGAGCTCATTAAGTACTTAATTTACTTTCTTAAGTGTGAATAGTACATACATAGGAATGTAAAACGCCTATTGTTTTTTGTGTTGACCTAAAATGAAAGAAAATAAATGTGTCACTCTTCTACCGTAATTAGGTTTCGTTCTTTCTGCCACGGTCTTCTCGCTGTTAACTATTGCTAGTTTCCACTAGTACTATTCGCCTTTTCCTACAAAAAATCGTAGGTTTGATAGTGGTCAAATTGAAAATAATGCTGTCTAGGATTACATAATGTGAGCTATGCACTGAGAAAAGATATTAAAATACATGCAGCAAATATAGAAAGGCCAATTTTACTTCTGAAAGAACATGACCCATTTGATAAAGATGTAATTTTTTGCGCACCTTCTATGTTATATCACAATGTATAAGAATCAATGTGGCTACCCGTCCCCCATAATTAGACATGTTAAACCATAGAACTCTATTAACAATATCTTATTAAATAAAACATTTCTAATTTTGCCATGCTAATTTGTGTGTTCAACATGTCTGATTATGTATTACCTACTCGATGGTAGGGGTTTCACGCTTGCCAAAGGCGCTCGTTGTAGCGGGCTTTTGGAAAACGATGATGCAGGTGCCCCACTCGAAGGATTTACGTGAAGAACGTACAAGAGAAAATAGAACATTTCGGCCGCCCAAAGGTAAAAGGAAGTACGTATCTACATTTTGCTTATTTTGAGAACAACAGCAAAGCAGGTGATTTTTGATAATTAACGTTACTGTTAAAGACTTTGTTTTCTTTTCGGCGTCAATGAACACCTTAGTGTGATTTACATGTCAACCCTGTAAATGTAAGAAATGAAGTTGTCACAGAAGGTGCTGGTAATGTCCTCTCGGAACATCCAGACGAACGTAAAAACGATATTGGCTACTGCTAGAACCTTTGGGGTGTACGGTTCCGTGGGGGAGGAGCAGGGCGAAGGCCTCGGGTGCCGAAGTAAGGGGACACAAAATTCGGGAGAAGAAGGAAAAAGAGGAAAAATTTCTTGGAATATAAGTATGGGGCGCCATCATATCTCTCGCCCCGGGCGCTGATTTTCCACGACTGCCTTCGGGGTCGCCATCTGGATCTAGCGTCCCTGTGGTTTCATTTTGTTGGTGATCACCGAGTATGAGTTCATGATCTCCCAACTATCTCACAACCTCCGGAACATATAAATACAATCTTTTCAATATTTACAAGAGCAAATTATTATCATCGTGGTACCTTCGAATGGGATACCCATTACTTTCTGAGCGAATATCACTACTTGAACATATACGAGTCTTATTAGAGAAGTTATAAGATAAAGAATATAAAATAGAGTTGGAAATAATATAGTTACAATTATAAGTTGAGGCATATACTTTTTAGCAAAATGTTTTACAATTTTCAGTTTCTTAAAGGAAATTATGAACTAGAACAAAGGTATCAACCTTTTGCTACCAGGATTATATAAAAGCTTTCTGCTATATGTAGATGTTTACTTAGTCTACTTTCAAAGGAGCTCAACATTCTCATAATTATCCTATTAGAGAAAGTCATGCCTCGTCCTATTCGTCGTTGGATGGTATTTTAATTCAAGTGAGCTGTTCAGTTGAAGAGTATAGCTGAATGTCATTTTCTTCACTCACCAGAACAATACATTACAGAGCCTTGAGCAAAACAGACATGCATGGGTTTTCTCGGGGTTCTCCCGTTTCCTCCCACTTTCTTTATTCCACCGTTTCCTTCATTTCTCATCATCACTGTCTCCTTTAGCCTAGCTGGCATAACCGTGGGAGGTGGGAGGATTTCATTTAATTTTTTCGTGCAAAGTACACACTCGTTTGTAGAGCCGTATTTGATTCAAAGCCCCGTATTGTGCAATCCTAGATTAGAAAATAAGTAGTTACAGGCGCTGTACAGCTTTGTTACTGCTTCAGTTTCTAAATCTTGTATGTACTTTGTATATGATAGGATACAGTAGTGTACACAAAGAGGGTTTCCGGATTTAACCCACTCCTTAACTGGATGTTACCAAAAACATTCATTAAATATACGTACATTCTACAAATAGACTACATGAACTTGGAGTTAATGAATTTCTGTGTACTCCACTGATATAACCTCATGACAAATATTCTAAATATAAATACATATAAAAACCCAACAATGTCAAGCCCGATCATATTAGTGTTGACACCATACGTTTCAAAACTAATGGATCTGTCCGATTCCCGACCCATCTATAGAGGCGACACTGCATTAACTTCTTTACAATCCAATGTTTCATACTTGCATATGGTCTTTTTATCTAAAACAAGAATATATTCTTAGCGAGATTTTGAAAGCTACAAGCCTTAAAAGATAAATCTTATTGAAAATTTAAGTTCCACTGCAGAAAAACTTCTACTCCATCTTGTTCTGGATCATGAGCTACTATTAAGAGGATTCGAGGCTTTTGGTGGTAGTGTCTTTATTTATTTATTTATTTATTTGTTTGTTTATTTATTTATGACTTCTTTTACGTGGCGAAGTTAAGGCTCTGCAGCCTTCTCCGAGCACTTAACCACGTGCATACATTCTTTTTTTTTAAAAAAAAAAAAAAAGCACCAATATATAGAAAGTATTAACAATTACAAAAGAAAAGTATTGAACCACATAAAAAAATATACCACTGAAGTAAAAAAAAAAATAGTTAAACACTTCAAAAACAAAAATTGAAAATAATATACAATATAGGAAACAAAATAACATGGAGAAACTTAAAATGCATATATCATGTATCGGTACCAGAACTATAAATATATAAGCTGTACAAATTAGCATAGATTACCTATTGGTTGTGTGTTCATATGTGGGTTATTAATAATCTCGTAAAACGAAGATGACTCATGAGCTACCAGTATCCTTATCTTTACTTAAGAGAAGGAAATTTACAGATTTTTTAAATTTGGCAACTGTGGAAACGTTGTGTATTAATTGAGGTAAACTGTTCCAGAGGCGTGTAGTACTTACTGTGAAGGATTTTGAGCATGAATCAGAATTGTGACTGGGTATGGAGAGTAAGAAATTATCTTGTGATCTTGTGCTTCTAGTATGAAAGTCTGATAAATATAAAATAATTTCTATATAGACCCGTAATTGTAAAACCTTGTAGCCGACCTGGGGGCTCGGGCTGCTTGAATCTAAAATCAGAATTCGTGTGTAATAATTTTCAGATTATAATGTTACAGGTGGATAGACATGCTGACAAGACGCGTATGATAAAGTAGCATCATTTCTAGATACACTATTCATCACTAAAAGTGCAAAACGTCAAGGAGAGATAGTAACCACAAACACAGCAGATAGTTTTCGGTTCGTGGTATGACCCACAACGTTAGTGTGCTTTGCCTTCCTGGACTCATCGATTCGATACAGTACTCTTATCATTGCTGTTGCATTATCTTCAACATGGATACCAATGTTGCGGAAAATTAATAATCAGACAAGTCATCTACTACCAAAGGCGGAAATGTACTAGAATTGCTGTTGAATTTGATGATAAAACTTTGTTAGAATGTCCAGAACAATCATGTCACACAAATACTCGCCCAATACCGAACTGTGACTCTATGGCAGCCTACAGTTGTTTGGTGAGGCATGGTGCTTCACGTGATACGTCGTGGAGCAGTACTTCTAACAGAGGTCTGCACGGGCCCGGGCCGGGCTCAGGTCGTAAATTTTTAAATTTACAACCATATTCCTCGGGCATTTTCGGACCTAACTTTGTAAATACACTATACAACGATATATATTGCACCGTTCTTTCTGGATAAATTTTAAAGCACGACTGCAAAATTAAACCTCTAATTGCTGTAAATAAAAACATAATTTTGCGTTAATTATTAAGTTTCTGTAATTCGGGCTTATTTCGGGCTCACTGGATTACCACACAAGCTCGGGCCGGGCTCGGGCCTAAATGCTAAAACGTATTTCGGACTCGGGTCGGGCCTGACATTGTAAATTTACGGGCCGGGCCGGGGCTAAAAATTCCTGTCCGTACAAACCTCTAACTCCTAAACATTTTATTAACTTTCCATCCTCTCTACGTTCTTCCACTGGAGAGTCAATCGGTGCTTTCTTTTGAGGTTTGCATTTTTAATGTCCAGTATTGTATGAGTTCTATGTAATTAACTATTTTTGAATTAAAGTTCAGTAGCAGCTACTAGATGTCAGCTGAAGTTTTTAGACACATTCATAACCATTTTTATTTAATTTTGCTCTCAAATTAAAGTAGCTTGATCTAATTTTACTTTTTCTAACACATTGGTTTAAATTAAAGCTATAAAAATGGAATTAGTCCCAGAAGCGACAGTCGTATTAGCGACAGGAACTGTTATCTGTCCTATGAGCGACCGATTCATTTACATTGAGATGATGGAAGATGATATGATTCCATCTCGTAAAGTATGTTTGCCTCTGGCGTTATTAGCGCCCGAACAACCTTGGTATGAAATATGTACGTGCCAATGATACTGTTCGTCAAATATATTTTTCCTCTACTGTGAGTGCAAATAAAACTTATTTTAATTTTGAGTTAGATTTGACATAAAACATATCAAATAACTTAACGAGACAACAGGGATATTTCCATGAAAAATATATTCCTATGTAGTTATTGAAAATCCGGTTGTAATATCCCCTTTCTTCAGAAGCTCTGTTTTCTGCACTTAATTTGATTCAAATCTAATTACTCATTAAGCACAGTAATATATTTTATTCTGAAAAACTTAAACGTGTAATAGTTTCGTCAACTGTCTACTTTTTAGACTTCCTAAGACTATGAATAAAATGAAAAAAATGTCAATGATAAAAGACAGCTTTTGAGATCCCTTACATGTGATTGGCTATTCTCAACCAATCTCACCAATTACAATGCAGTTCACTCTAAACAATCTAAAAGGTAAACAAACTCTTTAAACTACCTTCCCCCCTATTGTAAGCTACTAAAACGTAAAGTAATTGCTTAATTTGCCTTCCTCCCTTGTTTTGACTTATACATAAAAGCTTGTCGTGTAGCAATCTGAAATAATCCCTTATACAGTGGTGCCCACCCACCCTTATGTCCATGACGCACCCCCCCCCCAATTGTCTATCCGTAGGTGTTCTTCCATGAAAAAATCTTCTTTTCGATTAATTTTACCCCCCCATCAAACATATTTATATAGATTTTTAACCCCCCCCCAATATTTCAATGACGCAGTTTGCGTCATAGCCCCCCCTTGTGGGCACCCCTGCCTTATAACTAGACGAACTGTTAAGTCTTGCGAGAGATTTGTAACTTGTGTAATAATTCCTTCGAATACACCATTTTTTCGATTTCTTTGATATTATCAAATGGTGAACACCTTTTTCCCATGGGCTCCCGATGGGAAGGCAGGGGTCGCCCCCCTGGCTCACAAAATGTATACGTAATATAGCAAACCACATATATTAAATACCAGATATAGCAGACGTGATACAGCAACCATGGAGATGTCCCTCCCTAGAAAATTTTCTTCGAGCACCCCTACCTCTTTCTGATTTCTTTCTGACACACAATGATAGTCATACGTCTTGCAAATAAAATCAGAAAAATAAACACACTACTGAACAAGACTGCGCTTATTTAATATAAAAACACATGTACACGTGACGTTTCGATCTTCTAGCAAAGATCCAGAGTGTACGTCTGATGAGGATTTTGGCTAGAAGATCGAAACGTCACGTTTAAATGTGTTTTTATATTAAATAAGTGCAGTCTTGTTCAGCAGTGTGTTTATTTTTCTGATTTCTTTCTTATGCCATAAACATCAATCTAAACTTATGCTCCGTATCATTTTAACATGAAATTTTTAATCATATTAGAATCATAGACAAAAGCGGAGCTACTCGAAATATTTAGTTAGATTTCAACTTGATAGAGTCAATGTATTCATAGAAATTGATTCAAAAATATAATATTAGGAAAAACGTAAAAAAGATTGTTAATGTAATGAGAGCATTCTCACGTGTTAAATTCAGGTAGAGCGAAATTTTTCATAGTACATTTTGTTAGGTTCCAAATCACATTACCATAAAACAAGTTAAAGAAGAGAGAACCTTATCTTCTTCCGTTATCTTAGAATGAACGAATCGGTGACTCATAGAGCAGTTAACAGATCGAATCGGTCGCTCATAGGACAGTTAACAGTTCCTGTCGCTAATAGGACTGTCGCATGTGGGAAGACACCATAAAAATGTAAATGAGATCTTATATTATCACATAATTCATATATTGATATAAAATCCTTTTCATAGAGTTATTGAATCTTAACATATTAAGTGAGAAATCTTAATCTCTACTGCTTTGACTCTGTTTTCTCTTTATTTCTTTTTGGAAGGCAGTTAGGGTGATTTATGCCCTACCTGTAGAATAGTACATAAAACCTTCTTTGTTTGTGCGCTGACTAAATATGGATGTGTCCGCCTTCTGTCATCCTATATCCTATTATTTGTTGTTGTTGTTGTTGTTGTTGTTTGAAGCACTGAATTGAAGACAGTCTATTGACACGATTATTTGCAGAGCCAAGCAAGAAAGGGATTTTACGGAGGGGAAATAATGTGTCCTGGAGATGAATTCTTGACACTGGAATTCCGATTTTAACCCCTTTCTGCATGTTTTATTTCTTTTAGCGAAAAAAAATCATTATTAGAAATCCTCGTATGGGAACTTGAAAAATGAATTAATACTTAATTTTAGATTTTTCACTTAATTCCGACGAGGAATAAGTAAGTGCCATATATGACACTTACAACTCACAAAGAACATGCCTGATGACACCAAAATCTCTTATTCATACAGAATATGTCTTATTCGTCAATATCTCACACAGCAGACAAAACAGTCGTTTGGCGCCTTTGATAAATCACAAAAAAGCTAAAGTGAAAAAAGGGTATGTGCCATATGGCACGGCATGCGGTAAGGGGTTAAATAAACGGGTCATCGTTTAAAGAAGCATAATCACAAATGAATGATATACATAGGTATATGCTGGTGATGTAAATTTAGTAGGGGATGATAGGAGAAAAATAGAGAGAAATGCAGAGATCTTATAAAACGCTTGCAGGGACATAAGTTTAGAAGTAAATACAGAGAAAACTAAATACATGGAAGTTCGTCGGGATCGTAATACGGCAAATTTCGGATGCGTTAAAGCCGCAAGTTCTATGCGTGAGACTAGGCTGAATCCACTGTCGCCATAACTTCCCGTTCGACCGTCTCTCCCGTTTGTCGCTTCCTGCCTTTCTTTACCTTCTTGGTTATGTTTAGTGTGTATACGAAAATTAATAGTCCGTTGGTTTGTCCGCAATCTATTGTTCGCAGTCTTAACAGACTCCGCGTAGTACTAATGTGACAAAAACATGCGTAGTACTTAAGGGTATCGAATAATATTTTTGATGAAGTGGATAGTTTCAAATATCTAGGATCAATATTAACATACGAAAACCACATTCACGAAGAAATTAAATGTCGACTAAAAGCAGAGAATTCATGTTATTATACAGTTCAAAATCTTTTGTCGTCGCGAATTCTGTCGAGGAACTTGAAGCTTAAAATATATAAAACGATAATCATGCCTGTTGTTCTGTGTGGTTGCGGAACATGGTCTCTTACTCTTAAGGAAGAAGGTAGACTGAAAGTATTTGAGAACAAGATCCTGAGATGAATATTCGTACCCAAGAGGAACGGGAATGGGGAGTGGCGGAAACATCATAACGAGGAACTACTTAATTTATAAGGTTTACCAAACATTATTAGGGTAATCAAGTCTAGGAAGCTCAGGTGGGCAGGTCATGTAGCCAAGATGGAAGAAAGTAAAACGCTTTCAAAGTCTTAACTGGAAGACCAATAGAAAAACGACCATTAGGAAGACCTAGGCGCAGATGAGAAGACAATATTAAGATGGATCTCGCAAAAAAAAAAAAGAATACAAAGTAGAAACTGGATCCAGTTGTCTAAGAATAGAAGTCAGTGGAGAGCTTTTGTGAACGCGGCATTGAACCTCCTGGTTCCATAGGCCATAGAGTTAGTTAGTTATGTTTTTAATTGGATGTCTCCTTTAGGTAGTTATCTGCCACAATTATGTAATGTACTGCATTTAAAGCAATTTAGTGTACACCATTTAAAAAGATGGGGAAATATGAATGTTGAACTCAATAATCTTATTTTCAGGAATAGTCTATATTCTAGTCAAAATAGCCATGAACAACAGTCAGTAACTATGTTACTATACAATATATATATATATATATATATATATATATATATATATATATATATATATATATATATATATATATATATATATATATATATATAAAAGTCTGTAACAGAAGCGCACCCAATCTTCGTAGGTCAACAAACATTTCTACACTTTCGTAAGAAAACTATAGTGGCTTCTAGAAGAGAAGTGTTTGTCGTACCTTTAAAATCTGACCTTACACTACATCTGTACTTTCTTTTGTTATAAAAACAACTTAGTTTTATTATTATTGCTGAGAATAGACCTATAGGTGGCAGTACTTTAAAATCACTTATCGTTTTATGGAGTTTGGAATAATACCAGTTCAACACTACCTAGAAATAGTGACTACTATTAGTGAAACCCCCAGGCCTGTAGCCAGCCCAAAAATGTAGGGGGAGGGGCGGCTGAAGTTAGGGGGGCCCGATGCAACCATATTATAGTTCATCATCATATTATCGTTCATTTGCCAGTCTACAGTGAAAATTTTAGGGGGGGCAGCCAAAATTTAGCCCCCCCCTAAACCGCCCTGGATATGGGCCTGGAACCCTCAACACCGGACATCCGCAAAATATATGTCTATGGGTGCGCCTGCTCTGTAATAAGAATAATTTCGCAGAATATATAGTTTTCCTTACATTTCTATTACTAATTCAACAACTATCATTTTTAAGTGAATATTATGACTACCTTCAGATCTTACCACCACCCCTTTAAAGTTCTTTTGGTTTGGAAGCGCTGAATCCCAAAAACTTTTTAACAGAAATTATGTAAACAATTACTATTTTTTAAATCAAACATTTATTGCTAGTTGATACACTCACGTTGAACAGATATTCGTCGTCCTCAAACTTTCAAGTTTACTTAACTTTTTCTTCAAGTTATTTCATGCTGAAGTCACGTTCCGCTTAGACTTGACGGTGATTTCTAGTCCAATGTGTTTTGACAAATATCCTACAGATTTATGGCGGGAAATATATAATATTATTCACAGTGGACGTTTTTATTTTCGCTGTTGCACCTGGGGGAACTGAATGACAAAATGCATTAAGCTCTGCGTGTAGAGTGGACGGAAAAGCTGCCAGCTAATGAACAAGTACTAAGGGATCTAGAAATTAAAAATTTGAAGAAGCTAAAACTAGAAAATACAAGCGTGTGAATGAACATAGTTAAATTAAATAATGTCAAACAGTGGTGTACCCGGAATTTCATTACGTCGGGGTTCAATGACTCAATCTTATATATTTTCAGGACAAGGGTGAGTTTTGTATACGGACCTATAACTTAATATAGTAAATGTTTATTTTTTTTCATAAATATCTTGTTCAAGGGTTCAATGATCTTGTTTAAGCCCCGACACTCCCTTTACGTACGCCACTGATGTCAAACTAATTAAGAAAACAAATATTTGAGAAAGTCAGAAACGTACGAATGGACAAAGTTAATAATATTAAACTTTATAACTCCTACTCTGCATCATACGTGAACGTTTACGTTTGGAGTGTGGCAATAAATGGAAAGAGTCCAAGGATTTCGAGTTGTAAGTCTAAAGAACTCTGGAAAAGGATCTATGAATAAGACAAGAAAGAGATGAAAAGATTGCGAAAGCTGGATCTTCGACATATGAGTAACAATAAACTTAACTAGATTACCTTCTCACAGATAAGATCCAGGGAGCTTCAGTCTCTACGACGATGAGATTCTGGGTTTCTGAATCCTCACATCTAGACTCAACATACGCATTAAAAATATAAACGTTAATTTGTACTATTGAACTTTATAACTATCCGCCTCGCAGTATGTTTAATATTCCTGTAGCTGTTGGTGACATAGGTTTGTTTAGTTTAAATTCCCGCTGAAATTATACCCCTGAGAGTACAGGACGCAAACATTAAATTCAATAGCATACGAATTAAGGTGAGACATGATATTCTGATTGAATAGGCAAAAGTTTCCCAACTTTTCTATCAGATAAACATCGGTTATCAAATGACATTTTCTACATGTTGCATGTTAAATTTCCAGGTGAGCGTTTAGTTCAAAAATTAAGCTCATCACTAACGCGCTATGAAACTTCGGATTGAACTTCTTCAGCACTCCTAGTTAAATGTAGATCACAGTTATAACTATATATTATTAGTACCTTTAATAAGGCTAATAAAATTGTAGGTTAAAATTGTAATGGAATATTGAAGTATTGTACTAAAATCAGAACGCTGCTCCTAGCTCTAACTGGACATAGAATCGAATGTATTGAGTATTACTGTACAATTATAGAAATACTAATTGCTGGAACAATAAACCAACTTAATGGATGCTTTTTAGCAAGGTTCACAGTGTTAAACTTCTCAATGAACCCATGACGTAGAGTACCATAATCTAACAAGGGACATCACCCAATTGTCCGGCTCCGATTTCAATGAAATTTTTCTAGCTGATAGAGGATATATATGGATTATTTGTGATGACAGAAATTTTTGCCATGGTGCATGTTTTCTATTTTTTATAATTTTTAAGAGTTGTGATGTGGTTATTAGAGATTACTGCAGAAGTTCATTACTAACCTTTGTAAACGAAGCGTTAATGAAAGAACAACTATGTAGATACATATAAGGTCTAGGGGGATGTTGTATGGTAGGTATGCCCTTGACGGCAGCCATCTTGAAATCCGCCATTTTGAATTAAGATCAAGTTTTTTAAATAGGAATAGGGTAATATGATACATAATTTAGGGCTAGAATTTAATCAGAAAGACAATGGTGAAGCTAGTTTTAAGATACACCTATTTGGGGAAAAGTTACAGGCATTTAATTGTTCACTTACTACGTGCGAAAGACCCTTACCTCCGCTTCTAACCCACGTATTAATGATAATAAGTGGATAAAAGCTTCGGTAATACATAGTATACCTAGAGGGAAGTGATACGGTAAGGGTATCCTTGACGGCAGCCATCTTGAAATCCGCCATTTTGAATTAAAGTGAAGTTTGAAAAATGAAAACCACAGCATGTGACACCTCATTTTAATAGCAAATTTTCTCAAAAAGCCAATGGTATGCTTATTTTTGTTCTATAATTAACCAGTGTGAATTTAGGACTGCTACTAATGTCCACCAAACGTCCATTATTCCATCTTTAAAAACTGGCAATACTCATAATTTCCACCGCATGTTTTAAGATTTCAACTGACACTTTGCAATTGTTGCCATGGCTCATTTTTTCTAAATTTATTACTTTGTTTAAGAGTTGCGATTTGTCAGTTCGTGAATAGTGTTGGGATAAGCATCCAGCAATCTTTCTGAATTTTGAAGACTTGCTATGTAATTATTTATTTTAAACGAGAATACATGAAGAACCTATGGACCTATGTGGCATAAAGAAATATAAATGAAATTATAACGAATTGATGTTATACGAACACAAAATTATCAGGAAATGTAGCCCACATGTTGCGCAAACGACAAACAATAAAATATTTTTAATAAATACAACATTAAAGAAACAGCAGCAATGCTAGAAAATATCAAAGAGGCATTATATGACTGTTCCCACAATATTGTTTGTACCATGAACGTAATATGAAAACAGGTAACTTGTTTATAAAGAGGTGTAACTTAATTGAGTGCCCGAACAATACAGATCATAAATTTTACAATCATGAACCATCGACAATAATCGCTAGAAAACGAATGACTTTTTGTCTGACTAACTAACAAAATTTCCATAGAAAATAAATAAATAAATTAATTAATTAACTAATATACAATAAAGAAATAAATATAAAACAAAACAAAAGAACCTTGATTTACACAACAATCATATTTCGTTTTCCTTTTTGAAGTGAATTTTCATTCGATTTTTCGTGTCATCTACTACACAAGCTACGTCTTCGATATTACCTGAATGCAAAGTTGGAGTTGTTTCGTTGTGCGATGATTCATGTCAGTAAACGAGTTTTTGAAGGACAGGTATAGGAAATAAATAATTACATGGCAAGTCTTCAAAATTCAGAAAGATTGCCGGATGCTTATCCCAACACTATTCACGAACTGACAAATCGCAACTCTTAAACAAAGTAATAAATTTAGAAAACATGAGCCATGGCAACAATTGCAAAGTGCCAGTTGGAATCTTAAAACATGCGGTGAAAATTAGGAGTATTGCCAGTTTGAAAGATGGAATAATGGACGTTTGGTAGACATTAGTAGCAGTCCTAAATTCACACTGGTTAATTATAGAACAAAAATAAGCATACCATTGGCTTTTTGAGAAAATTTGCTATTAAAATGAGGTGTCACATGCTGTGGTTTTCATTTTTCAAACTTCACTTTAATTCAAAATGGCGGATTTCAAGATGGCTGCCGTCAAGGATACCCTTACCGTATCACTTCCCTCTAGGTATACTATGTATTACCGAAGCTTTTATCCACTTATTATCATTAATACGTGGGTTAGAAGCGGAGGTAAGGGTCTTTCGCACGTAGTAAGTGAACAATTAAATGCCTGTAACTTTTCCCCAAATAGGTGTATCTTAAAACTAGCTTCACCATTGTCTTTCTGATTAAATTCTAGCCCTAAATTATGTATCATATTACCCTATTCCTATTTAAAAAACTTGATCTTAATTCAAAATGGCGGATTTCAAGATGGCTGCCGTCAAGGGCATACCTACCATACAACATCCCCCTAGACCTTATATGTATCTACATAGTTGTTCTTTCATTAACGCTTCGTTTACAAAGGTTAGTAATGAACTTCTGCAGTAATCTCTAATAACCACATCACAACTCTTAAAAATTATAAAAAATAGAAAACATGCACCATGGCAAAAATTTCTGTCATCACAAATAATCCATATATGTCCTCTATCAGCCAGAAAAATTTCATTGAAATCGGAGCCGGACAATTGGGTGATGTCCCTTGTAAGAAGAGTTGGACGCATCCCTCGTATGGAAAAATACTTGCACATATTGAGTCAATAACTGTATAGATCGAAAGGAGACAAATTTAATGTAGATTAGAAAATAGATTTCTGAGCTTTCGGCCTCTATGGCCATGTTAGTCCGCTACACATATAAGGGATGACGTCCCGTGTCCATCACATTCCCCGGGGAATTGGAAAGGAAAGGGGAAGGAAGGAAGCAGCGTGGGACTGTTAGGTACTATTCAGGCATTTGCCTGGTATGAATGAGGGAAATCTTACTCTGGATGGCTAATCTGAAAAAGCTTTTACACTTTTTTGGCCGGGTGACCTCGCCTGGAATTGAACTAAAGGCAAGGATGTTAGCAACTACGCTACGCGGGGCCGTGAGTGCATTGTAGAGATGATTGTTCAGAGAGGTAGTAAGAATAATTGATTAGCACAGAGAGAATAAAATAAAAAGATAATATTTCTGTGGTGACAAACTTTGGAACTCTTAAATCATACGACTAGTTAGGATAAAGGTGCCGGTTCCCCATTCGGGATACCCCAATGGCAGACCCGTATCAAGGGGGTCTAGAAGGGGCAACCCCCAAATGTTTGCTGGCCTTCCTAAAATTTTCACGGTAGGCTTGGAAATATACTATAATATGGTTGGATCGGGTCCCCCTACATTTTTGGGCTGGCTACCGGCCTGCCCAATGGTCCTCGTGCGGTTTGTAGCTAAGGCTTCACATTTTTTGCACTTTGGTACGAACCGGAGTGATACAGTCAGCATACCAAGCTCTGGTGCCTCCGGCACTAAGGTTCTCCAGATACCCAATTAACAGGAAATAGTTGAAACCCTGAATAGAATGATGGTAAAACAATAATTGAAAGTGTCCCAATATTGAACCTGAGACGTTGCTAACTAAGCCACAACGGGTCTATAGGATCTTTTTAGTAAACGAAAACACTGCTTCAAAATAAATTCCTCTATTCTACACAGGCAAATAATAAATCATTCCTTCATGCCTTCCAAAATAAAGGGTTGATAGCCAAAGTTGACCATCTCTTTTATGATAACAGAGAAAGCGACGATTATAAGTTTACAAATGTAATGGCGTTTAATACGTATATCAACAGGAAATTCTCATTACAATGTAAAAATATCTGAAAATAACAAATATGTCTGAATATATAAGCAAAATAAAATTATCTTACTTTTCATCGCGAGTTGAGATGGTCGTTCCATACGGCCCAATCAACCGTTCATATAACGTAGCACATTTCTACATCTCACTGGATTCTCTTACATGGTGGCTGGAGCTTTGATTAGAGTACATGTTAAACCTAGCAAAAAATATACACATACTATTAATATAGTTATCTGAGATTGCTCCGTGATAGAAGTTTTGACAGTTGTTTCTACGGAAAAAAGGATTTTGGAAACATTTTGCTCAACTTGCAACTATATTTTTATCTTACAAAATATTTGATCGTGTAAATGATTAGCAAAATATAGCGTGTCACAGTGGCATATTTAGGAGGGGAGCTTCCGGGCTTAAAGCCCCCCCGAAATCTTACTTACTATAGTAAAGTATATGAAATATCTTGCAGAATTTTCACATTTTCAGGCAAGGTTCCCCCCGAAAGTTAGCAACCTCCCTTCGAAACAGAATCGTAAATACGCCACTGGCGTGTCAATAAAATACCGTACTATCATACTTTAAAGTGATATTACGTAGCTTTGGATAATTGTATTTAAATGAAATTGGTCACATTTGAAAGAAAAACTTTTTTTTTTTTTCATAGACATTGGGGTCCTACGAGTGACGATGCAGACATCAAGACTATATCTCCATTCGCGCCACACACACTCCAACATATCTGATGAAATAGACTGGATGGCGGCACTGATACGAACTTGCACTTCTTGCAGGTTTTGAGGCAATGGGGGCACATAGACACAATCCTGTACGTAACCCTATAAAACGATGTCAGAGACCATCAAGTGAGATGATCTCGGTCGACACTTATAGAAGACGTTATCATCATTTCCGAGACGTCCAATCCATCTTCCTGGAAGCTGCTCGTTTAGATGTTCCCGAACATGTAAATGCCAGTGAGGAGATGCTCCATCTTGTTGCAAAATAAAATCATTGCCGTCTTCTTCTTCCAATTGTGGACATAACCAATTAGTGAGCATGTCAAGATAAGTTGCACCTGTGACAGTGGCCTTTCAAAAGAAAAACTGGAAAATAGATTTGACTTTCTGTATTTGATCCCGCTCATTATTGAGATTGTTATCCATTGTTGATATGCACAAAAAATATTTGACTTTTCTTTCGAGTGTGACCAATTTCATTTAAATACGATTATCCAAAGTGACGTAATACCACTTTAAAATATGATGGTATTTTTATGTACACGCCGCATTTACAAACAAATAAGTATTTAACATTCTTATTTCTTTTACCAAACCTTTGGTTAATTAATCGTTTGCAACTTGTAGTGCGAAACTTAACGCTAAAAGCTTATAAATATGTTCTAAGTCCACGATATAAATATGTTCTATTCCTTTTCTATCTCCTAATAATTTTCATTACCCTATAATGCTTTAATCCAATTAATTTTTGAAATGTCTAATGACTGAAATCAGAAAGCTCGATCATAACATAAAATTTTCTTCGTATGTTACAACAAAATAAACATCAATAACAAGAGAGCCTTCAAATGCGTTAATTGTAATTATATCTTAATTTGCTTTACGTTACTGTTTTTAGAAAGGGCCCGTTCTTCGCAGGGAAAAATAGGTTTATGAAAATATTTGGAAAGCACTTTTCAATCTTCCCCTCTTGAGATATGTATTTGAATCATAAGAAAAAAATAAAAACAGCTCCAGACAAATGATAACTACATATTAGAACAGCAGGAACGGATCCAGGGAAAGGCAATCGCCCCCCCCCCCCACACACACACAGTAGAGGAAACTTTCTTATTTTATATATATAAATAACACCCATGTTAGAGTTTGGAGCTTTTAAAAGTAACTCTAAGTAGCAGTATTACAACCCACCGCCCCCCTAGAAGTCCGTCCTGGATCCGACTCTATAGAACAGTTTTTTTTTCGTATTGATTAGAACAGACAATGTTGATTAGACAGACAATGACCAAAATATTGAAGAAAATGGCACCTTCTTCCTTTATATGTGTACTGACTTTCATAACTTAAGAACAAAAGAGGCAACAACTTTTACTGAAGCAGTGCAACTCATGATGCCTATGACATCACAGAAGCAGTGAAATATTCCTTAATAGCTTGTGTGATCACGGACAACGATTCATGCTTTTCAACATGCTTCCATTCTGTTCACTAAGTTGGTAATGAGTTGTTGTGGTATTGAGTTTCATTACTTCACCAGCGCTTTTGACAACTGCTGGATGGCCCTTGGTGCATCTAGATGTCCTGAAAGACATCTCACAGGATCCCAAGTGATCCCGATTGGATTCAAGTCTTGAGAACAGGGAGGCCATTTCATTCGTCGAATATCCTCTCGTTCCAAGAGCTCCATTTGCACTTTTCGTTGTGGTCACGCATTATAATTCATAAAGAAGAAGTTGAAGCTGACTGAAGCTCTGAAAAGATGCACATAAAAAATGCGAGTATTATCACAATAATGTTGACTTATAATTGTACCGCGATCATTAATTTAGAGGTCGGTATGCTCATGCAACATTATGTCTCCACACACGTGAACACTGGACACCCAGTTGAACATGTTCGACAATCTTCTGGGATCATTGCTTGTTTCCATTTCTCGTAAATTATTGTACGTTCAGAATCACTATACAAACTGAATCTGCTCTCAGTAGAGGAGATAAGGCGATCTCACTCCTCTTTGGCCCATTGCAAACAGTGCCATCTATTTGCGGTTGTCACTGGAATGCAATGTATGAGTGACCATCTCTATGAAATCAATGTACCACGGTAATGCGTGAGATTGGGCGCGTTGCAGTCCTCTTAGATATGTTTGAAATTGCACCCAATGTTTGAGGTCGGTCCTTTCTTGTCTGTTTCACAGTGTAGCGGTCGTTCTTCTATAGTTGACTGAGATAGACCACAACCTTAGCAAAGTATTATCTCTGGTTTGGAATTCTCCTTATGCATGTGAAGCAATGCTGTGGGCAATACCAAACTTCAAGACCATTTCGTTATAATTCATCCTTGTTTCAGTTTCCCGATATTCTTCCCCATGTTTGGATATTCTTCTAAATGTTGTCTCTTGGTCATGTTGCTGTAAGTATCACAACAATAAATGCACTTTAATAGACACATACTGTCTCGCCCCTTCCATTCACCTGCTTCGTGTTGAGGTAATGGAGCCATTTGATGCTACTCTCACGCTGCTATGAACGTCTTGCTTCATGTGCAAGTGTGAGAGACCTCTGGCAACATATTATCAGGCTTTCGTCATTTCCATCGAATATTTAATGTTACTTCATTTACCTCGTTGTTAAGTTTTACGTATCATTGTATATACATAACGATATTCATCTTCCTAAGGTGAAATCCTCGTAATAGACTATATTTTTAGCCTATATTTTAAACCCGTTACATTTTCCTTAGAATATTATGTTTTAATGAAACTAGCATGATTAGAACCCAGCTCTAGAATAATGCTAAGTGTAGTCAATAATTCATTTCGAACAGTTTATTCGTTTTCCTGTAAAAATGAGACAGAAAACGACGATTTGAATTCCGAGAAAAAAAATTAAAGGTATTTTTTCCTCTAAAATCTTAAAAGAAAATTTCCAAAATTGAAATAGGTATTCAATTGTTTTAAGTTAAGCATTTATGAAATGAATTTCCCATCTCAAGTTTAAGCAAATCCTCACATTAACATCATCTAAGTAAACAAAGGCTGATTTTAATATCATAGAAAAACTGTCTCCTTTTCCCCAAGAACAATCGAAACTTTCGTAAACGCTAAAAGTAAATGTTTTATTATTTCTAGTTATGATTTCCAATTAATTTCACACCTTGAACTTAAGTAAATCCTTCCATTTGGTATTTTCTGAACAAATAGTGGGAAATTTTAATGTTATAAAAAATGACCCCATTTCTACTTTTAGAGGAGGAATCTTCCAAAACGCTGAAACATGTATTCAATTATTTTTTAGTTCTAATGGCTAATATTATACTTCCAACTTAATGTAACATTTAGCATTTTCTTAATAAATAGTGGGCAATTTTAATATTATAGAAATTGATCCCTTGCCCCCTTTTAGGTGCAGAAGTTTCAGAAACGCTTAAAAATGCATCGTTTTTAATGGTAGGTTTAGATGCAGAGTCTTATCTCTCTCTCCCTAACCTATAAGATTCACTAGATACACTATTCTGCGCCAAAAATAAATATCTGTTTACTCAGTTAGAACAAGTACGAGTATCTCCAAATATCCTTCATTATCCCTTAGTTTCGAACAAAGAATGTTTAGTTTTCAAATTTCATCTTTCTATCTATATTAGTATGTCCTGGGCAATAATGGCTCAATTACTTAATCATTATTGCGTTGGTGCGAGCAAAATGTCCACACAAGGTACCCAAGAAATCGAAAACTGTAATAACTGGTTGAACAAAACACTAGCGATTTCCTACCATACACTTGTAATCGGTCAACCAATGACTCCGTGGAAAAAAAATGTCTGCAGTTTTTAATGCGAAGAAATACTCAACCGCGTGTACCGATCATGAGGAAAGTTCTTCCCTACCAAGAAAGTGAAAGAGATTACGGAAAAGGTAGTGGGAGAAATACAATATATGAGGAAGGGTTTTATACTGCGTTTCATGGAGAGCCTACATGTGGGTGAGTACGTTAGGTGCGATGTGTGTTGAAAACTACTGGATTACTGCAGACAAGTATGTGGGGCATTTCATGGAGTTTGGAACTGTAACGATTTGCATCGTTGGTTTTACTTCGCCTGAGAAAATAATGATGGTCCACTTCCAATATAGATCACCATACCATCAACACTTCTGTGGGTGGACGTGTTTAAGGAACCGTACTGAACGCTGATCACGATCCAACCGTTTTGATTACCATAGCAGATGCATTTTTCATCTTAAGTCATAAGCAGAAAGCTTTCACTGTTATTTCTTATGCTTCGAGAACTGTACATCTTCAGCCTGGAATTATTTTTGGCCGCTGTCAACTCATGTCCGCTTATTGATTACACGGGTCCAACAAGTGACAGTGACAATGGTATGTCTAACTTGACTGCATTTGCACAAACACTTTTCTGTTTACACATGTTCCCGGGGATTATATGCGAACATGATGTTTGTATGTGTTTTCGGGACAAATTTTACACTTACGTCTCACCGAAACAAAATTTGATAAACTATGGTGATTGGAACGAAGGGGTTGGTGTCAAATATTGAAGTAGGAGCGGAGAAAATAGAACTGGGAACTAGTTTTTTTGACACTTGGTTAGTATTAGTGATGATATGAGGTGCGAATGTGAAATAAAGCCAAGATAGGAATGGCGAAAGAAGCCTTTAGGAGCAAGAAAATACTATTTTGTGGATCTTGAGCAAAGAATTGAGAAAAATACTCATAAAGTTCTTCGTGTGGAGTATTGTGCGTATGAGTCAGAAATATGGACATTACGCAAAAATGATGGCAACGACCAGAAACTTTAAAAATGAGAATGTGAAGAAGAACGGAGCGAATTAGCTGGGTCGAACGGAAAACGAATGAGAGGGTGTTAGAAATGGTAGGAAGAAAAGAACAATTTATATATTATTAAAAAAAAAGGAAGAGAAACTAATTGGAATATTGGCTAGGAACTATCATGAAAGGCGTTTTAGAAGTTCTAGTAGCAGGTAAAAGAGGAAGAGGGCGAAAGAGATACACTTAATGGACGATTTCAAAACAGAAAAATCGTGTGTGAAGACGAAGATGTTAGCGGAGGACCGTGGAGCATGAAAACTTTTCAAGCATTATATATATATATATATATATATATATATATATATATATATATATGGAATGAAATCTTCGAATTTTTACGTCCCACGGTTATGCCGGGTAGGCTAAAGGAGACGGTGATGATGAGAAATGAACGCAATGGTGGAATGAAGAAAGTGGGAGGAAACGGGAGAACTCCGAGGAAACCCACGCATACAGTGTTTGTCTACCACAAAGTTCACTTGGCGGGTGCAGAGTTTGAACCCGGATCCCATGCACCAGAGGTGAACGCTCTACCACTGAGCCACCGCGGCCTCCATATATATATATAATTAATAATTAAGGAATAAACATTACTTCGAAACAAAATGTAATGGGTTGTTCATAAAACTAAACGCACACAATTCTTACACTCTTACGCAAGAGAAATTTAATTCAGAAAATAAAATTTTCTTTATTTGTTTAAGATATGTATTCTATTTCAAGAGAAAACGCTGAATTACCCCTTGAATATTTGTCAGTATGTAGTCTTTAAGCCTGATTAAGGGGGGCTTAGGGAGTATAGCCCCGGGCTTCCAGGTGGACAGGGGTCTCCCCTCTAATCAAAAATCTCAACTGGCTATCTATACAGAATCATAAAGATACAATCACCATCATAAGATAAAATATGACCAAAATATGAAACACATTCCCTTAACTTTTTCCTACTGTACTTTCACAGAAATGTTGGCCTATTATGTGAATACAGCAGGGGCCACATATTTTTTTCTAGCCTCGGGCCTCCAGTAGGGGTGTTCGATAAGGCTGAAGACCTATCGAACTTCGGGAGTGAAAATTTATCGATTTGTCATCGGTTACTCGAAACCTTTCGAGTATTTGAAATTATCGAAGTTTCGGGTATTATCGAAATTTCGAGTATTATCGAAGTTTCGGATATTATCGAAATTTCGAGTATTATCGAAGTTTCGGGTATTATCGACATTACGAGTATTATCGAAGTTTCGGGTATTATCAACATTTCGAGTATTATCAAAGTTTTGGGTATTATCAAAAGTAGTGATGAACAGTGCGGTTCCTTCACCTCTCCAATGATTTCTTCTTGCATATGTAAAATTATTTTTCTGCCTGCCCCGTTATTGGCGCAATCGCCAAAGTGACTATTAGTAGACTAATGTTGTCTGGGATTCCAATTCTATTCGGGTGATGCATGTTTTCTCTTCCTCTTTCTCTCTTCTGACAGACTGCTTAAACCTTGTATAGATCTGTGGGCAAAAGACTTTTCCTTCACTACATTGCTAAGGAGAGAAGTTTTAAAATGAACACCCTGCATATATGTAATACATATTATATACAACTATGATAACCTCGAATACATAGTTTCTTTCGAACACTCCGATAATTCCGAACTTTTCTAAATATTCAAGCGACTCGGCAAATGCGATCATATTGATATTTTTCTGTATTTACTGCTTTCAAACAATTCGAAATTCTCGAACAGTTCGAGTGTCTCGAAGTTGTCTAATGTTTCCTATATTTCAAGTGCCTCGAACACTTCGAGAGTCCCGAACATTTCGGGAGTCTCGATCATTTCGAGAGTCTCGAACATTTCGGGAGTCTCGAACATTTCGGGAGTCTCGATCATTTCGAGAGTCTCGAACATTTCGAGAGTCTCAAACATTTCGGGAGTCTCGAAAGTTCGATAATTCGATAAAATTAAAATTCTTTATTGATGAAACGGTTTTGAAATTTTATCGAATTGTTATCGATTACTCGATTATCGGAACAGCCCTAGCCTCCAGACGGTTAATCAAGGCCTGGGTAAGATGATATAGTCAGTTTTTCTTTTCTTATTATTTCTTTCTTTTTTTTAAAAAAAAAAAGAACGTAATTGTATATACATTACAATACCGATCGCTTTAGATATATAAGTAGACATAGGCAATCAGCAATTACAATTTTATCGAATAGTTAAAACTGTTAACAAAAACGAACTACTAATACAGTATAAACAAAACTTATGCGAGTAAAATACCTCATTAAAATGTCACTGGTGTGCTAGCAGGAAATAGTATAAAAACAGAACAGATGCATCAATCACTGATGCTTCAACAATATTTTTGTGGAATTTAATCACATTTATAAATTACTAAGGAAACAGATTTTAAAATCTCAACAATATACCTAGTTTAAAAATATACTTATTTTGTTCTTATTATTTTAACTGACAATCTGTACATTGTACATGTGCACATAAAAGCACATGCATAATCGTCAGGAAAATAATAATTTTACAAACACACACACAAACACACGTATATATATATATGTATATAGATAGATAGATAGATAGATAGATAGATAGATAGATAGATAGATAGATAGATAGATAGATAGATAGATAGATAGATAGATAGATAGATAGATAGATAGATAGATAGATAGATAGATAGATAGATAGATAGATAGATAGAGCTTATTCGATTCCTGACAGCAAGGAATATTCCACATATATATTAATTCCTGACACCAAGATAAGACAAAAAGTATAGACCAACATGGGTGCAGAGGAGTTATAGGCTGTCGAAAATATGAAAAAAATGGACTTTAAAGGTCCATAGCTCCAATAGTATGGGACCTACCGGAGTCAGGTCAAAACTTCACTTAGAAACTAGTATATGCCCTATCCAAATATCCATGTTTCAGAATCCTGCGGTACTTCCGCAATAATTTTTATAGAGGTAGTTGGTGAGTACTTCAAATTATATGCCCGTAGCCAAACTCCCTCTATATAAATTATTGCTTAAGTACCTTAGGATTCTGAAACATGTATTTTTGGATAGTGCACATATTAGTTCGTCAGTGAAATCTGGATCCGACTACGGTAGGTTTCATAGTTTTGGAGCTATGGACCTTTATAGTTAATTTTTTTCATGTTTTTGGCAGCCTGTAACTCTGAAAGGAAGCATTTGTGCGCCCATGTTGGTCTATAGTTCTTGTTTCATTTTGGTGTCAGGAATCACCTCTGAAACCTTGTCGGTGTTGTTTTAAAACACCATTATATAAATAAATAAATAAATAAAATTCACTATGTGATTTGTATCTCTTGAACCACCCGACCGATCTCGATCAAATGTTTAATGTAGATGAGGTTCGGTCTTGGATAGTTTTTATCATTTCACTTTCGTGTTGTTATTGGAGGGGGAGGTATTTAAAAATGATCGAAAATAACCGACCGATATAGTGTCGAATCCATAGTTTACGGGGTGGTTGAGATGAACAGTAACACTTCCGATGCCAGTTAAATTCAAATTTAGCCCCATAACTTGGTGTGTGGTAAGGGGAAATATATAAAAATGATCAAAAATGACCGATACTAGTCGAATCCATAGCTTTTGGGGTCGCTGAGACGAACATTGACATGCCCGATGCAATTTAAATCTAAATCCAGCCATGTACAAAATGAAATGTATTCTCCCCGTGTAAAGAACGTTTATTCTGCTAATAATAATAATAATAATAATAATAATAATAATAATAATAATAATAATAATAATAATAATAATAATAATAATAAATACCGGTAATAGCTTTTGGTAGACTATGTTGCCATGGTGATTGGAACGAAGGGGTCTGTGTTAAATATAAAAGTAGGAGGGGAGAAAATAGAAGAAGTGAATAGTTTTCGATATCTGGGTAGTATTCTTAGTAATAACATGAAGTGTGAACGTGAAATAAAAGCAAGGATAGGAATGGCGAAAGAAGCCTTTAGGAGGAAGAAAAGTCTGTTTTGTGAGACCTTGAATAAAGAGTTGAGAAAAAGACTCATAAAATGCTTCGTGTGGAGTGTTGCACTGTATGGGGCGGAAACGTGGACATTACGTAAAGATGATGAAAATCGACTAGAAGCCTTCGAAATGTGGGTGTGGAGAAGAATGGAAAGAATTAGTTGGGTCAAGCGGAAAACGAATGAGAGACTGTTAGAAATGGTGGGTGAGAAAAAAACACTTTTAGATATTATTAGGAAAAGGAAGAGAAACTGGTTGGGACATTGCCTAAGAAGAGATTGTATCATGAGGGACTTCCTAGAGGGTATGGTGGCGGGAAAGAGAGGTAGGGGGCGAAAGAGACTGCAATTAATGGATGATATTAAAACAGAAAGATCATATGCGAAGACGAAAAGGTTAGCGGAGGACCGTGGAGCATGGAAGCTTCTCAGCTGCGGCAAGTGAACTGCTAATGAAGGCAGAATATCTATGATGATGATGATGATGATGATGCCTATAATACAAAGCTTTAAACACTAAGCGCTCAAACTCCAGGAGTTCTTGATTCCAACACATGGCGGTGCTAGAGTCGTTTGGTCCGAATGAAATAGTGAAAAAGACTATGTGCTTGCTTCAATTATGACAACTTTCATTCTCTATGGTTCAGTGTTGCCATACTTGGTACAATGATACCAAATTCAGCCCTTTTTGTCATTCATCGACCCGTTGGTTCCACGCTGGCATTTTAAGCCTCTTTTGTGAAAAAGTTCATACAATTCTACCCAATTCAGCACCATTTAACAAATACTTGTGACATTTTCAAAAGTGTCAGTAACACTTTTCGTACATCTCACGTTAGTCATACTGTGTGTTGGACTCTTAAAAAATGCTGTTGAACATTCATTCTTTGACGTTGCACCGCATAACGCTACGAACTTTGTGTGCTGCACTAGTTAAAAAAAATAGATACCATTGTAACTTAAAATTATTAATAATGTGTTGTGGTGTCTTTCAGGGAAGGTTCTTGGACCCTGGACCGGTTTTATATTTTTTCACAAATGTCAGTTTACTTACCTTATATTCTTCTTATAGTTTATATTCTCCTTTGGTAGTGAAATAAGCGAGAATAAGGTGCAATCATTCATATTTTAATATTTTATTATAACGTACTGTTTACACACGAATTCGGAGATGATTGATTTGTTCCTTGTTTAATATATTTTTTCATTATATGGGCATAATACCGTTTTGGTTTATTGGTCACTTTGAAATAGAGGCGCGTTTGGTTTACTTACAATACATACCGAAGATAATAACTGTTTTTCCTTTTAATTTACGACCTCTGTTTTACTTCCTACATGCGAAAAAAATTTCATCTACTTCCACGTTAGTTCAGAGTCCCCTATTTGGATGTTTTTAGAAAGTATTTTTCAAAAAAGAGCACTTTCTTGATTTGGACTCTTGGAAGACGGGGGGGGGGGGCTCTAAAACTTTACTTCTTTCAGTTTCATGTTATAGAGCCATGTATTACACTGGTATAAAATAATGAATTTATCCCCTTTTGTTTCAATTTGTTAGCCTACTATTTTTCAGGCCACTCCAGAGCTAGGACTGTGGCAACACTGCTATGCTTGAACACTTTATGAATATAAAACATTGTTTTTTTCTCCGACTTTGTGGATAATCTTAACTTCATTTTCTTGGTAATTTGTTGGGCTCGAAAATTAAAGCGAAACTTAATATGAGAATTATTAATACATATTAATAAATTTAATATGAGAATAATGTTATTAATACTTATTAGTAAATATCTTAAGAAGTGTTTTTCAGAGCAACTCAAATTTAGAATTATTGGAAGTTCATGTATTATCCCGATGGGATCACCCCAAAATACATAATTGGTGTTTTGCTCTTTGTCTTTGACGGAGTCAATATATTTGATTACATCGTATAAAGCCAAGGAAATCGTATTTTAAAAAGTGTTATTGTAATAAGTCAGCTGATGAAGAATAGCTCTCACAATTATACCACAAATGAACTTGGTATGTCTTTAATAAAGACCCTCGTTAAATTTTCACACTGAGAACATGCATGAAATCATTTAGGCAAAGTCTAGTTTATTTCTTGGTTTCACCCGCAAAGACTAAGTTTCTTTAGACGCACTGGCGCAAATCCCGGGGGGACGAGTGGGACATGTCCCCCCCAATGTTGGACCTGGGAGGGGACAGTCCCCCCAATAATCTGACTGAAAAAGTGCATTTGGGATAAGCTTGATGATTTGTGTCCGACTGCCACAAAGGAGTGTAAGATGAAATTGATTTCTCTTGGCTTTTCCATTTTTAAAAAATAATCGTATTCTGTAGTATTTCAAACTGAACTTCGTGCTTTAGTGCGTTTAATAGTCTCACCACTATGTATTAATTCCACTTACGCTACACAAAGAAAAATCCGTTCTCCGGACAGCGGTATATTGTACAAATACACGGTATCCTCTTGCTTACTATAGAAATCAGTACGAATCATACGTTATCTGTATGCTCTATAGGCACTGCCCTTAGATGTTACATCATGCCGTTGCAGGATGTCTGACATCTAATAGTTTTCCGTATACCACATACGTATACTTATGTTACCTTCGTCAGCTATATGTTATATACGCCCATTTGTATGTGAGATCGTGACCGCCTACATTGTTTCATACAGAAAGTACGTATAGATGCAACACTTATACAGAAAGAATTATAAAACATGCGTTTTCAGTTATACGTCTGCTGTACGTTAAGTCCAAAAACTACAGGAATTACGCATGTAACCTATCTTTTTAAGTACGCCACCTACAATTTTTTTTCTCAGTGTACTTGGGCACAATTGCAATAAATGCCAGAGGAGGATATATCCCTCTTCTCATGCTGAAAAGTTGTCTCAGCTGTAGGTACGGGCACAAATACCGGGGAAATGGGGATACATGTCCCCCCCTAACATTGGAACTGGAGACTCTCCCAATAATCCGATATGAAAAGTGCTTTTCGCAGAAAAGTGTGATAATTTGTGTCCGACTGCCACAAGGGAAAGTGAGATGAAATTTGTTTCTCTTGGCTTTTTCATTTTTAATGGAAATGAAGGCATGCAACTGTGTGTGACGTAACCTGATATGAAATCTTATCTCCTTGTCTCACCTAGGCCCTAGAACACAAAGAATATACAGACTATCCAATGTCAGTAGAACCCATCTTTTCAGTAAATGGAAATTTAATCTATTTGGTCTAGGAATTAATTCGTGCGGGTGGACAAGAGATGGCGCAACGAACGGAGCGTCCCACAGTTCCGTGTATCCACACATGTGTTGCAAACCCCTGTCATCGCGTATCGTTCGTAGTATAGGGCAGTGGATTAAAGCGTCAACAACACCAGTTTGTAGTTAAGTGAACATGGCGCAATTTGTGCCTGATAAAGTGTTTTTGCGGGGTGTCCTGCTGCATTACTTTAACATGCAGAAAAGTGCGACTGAAAGTCATCGTATTTTGGTGGAAGTGTATGGTGACCATACTCTAGCTGAGCGAACGTGTCAGAAGTGGTTTGCACGGTTTAGAAGTGGTGATTTCGGCTTGGCAGACCAAGAGCGAGCTGGACAGCCAAAAAAATTTCAAGGAGAGAGAATTGACAGCATTGCTCGAGCAGGATTCGTGTCAAACGCAGAAACAACTTGCAGCAGCATTAGGCGTTGATCAAACAACAGTCTCCAAACGCTTGAAAGCCATGGGAATGATTCAAAAGATGTCACATTGGGTTCCACATGAATTGAAAGACAGAGACGTTGAAAGACGAAAATCCATTTGCGAATTGCTGCTTCAACGACAGAGCAGAAAGGGGTTTCTGCATCGAATTATTACGGGTGATGAGAAGTGGATCCATTACGAGAACCCTAAACGAAAAAAGGCCTGGGTGAAACCAGGTGAACCAGGTCCATCACAACCAAAACGAGATATTCACTGTGCAAAGGTTATGCTGTGCATATGGTGGGATATGAAAGGTGTGGTGTACTATGAGCTGCTGCAACCAGGTGAAACTATGAATGGAGAACGTTATCGATGACAATTAATGCGTTTGAAGCAAGCTCTGGCCAGAACACGACCAGAATGGGAGAACAGACATGATAAACTTATTGTTCAACATGATAACGCTCGCCCACATGTCGCAAAACCGGTCAAAACCTATTTAGAAAATGTCGGATGGGAAGTTTTACCCCACCCGCCGTATTCACCAGACGTTGCTTCTTCGGACTACTACTTGTTCGATTGCATGAACAACGATTTGATTGGACAGCGGTTTACTTCTTCAGAAGATATCGAAACATGGGTCTCTGACTGGATCGCTTCCAAGGATGAGGACTTCTTTCGCCACGGAATCCGTACATTGCCTGACAGATGGGCGAAAGTGGTGGCTAGCGATGGACAATATTTTTCTTATGGTATTTATGTATTTTGTGTTTGTACTACAGCTTAAATGTGTGCGTACCAACCGCACGAATTAATTCCTAGACCAAATATTTGTACTATCAGCCTAGGCATCTACTCATGCTTCGTAAGCTAAGTAACTCTATAGCCTATAGAACCCGGAGGTTCAATGCCGCGTTCACAAAAGCTCTCCACTGACTTCTATCCTTAGCCAACTGGATCCAGTTTCTACTTTGTATTCCTATTTTTGCGAGATCCATCTTAATATTGTCTTCCTATCTGCGCCTAGGTCTTCCTAATGGTCGTTTTCCAATTGGTCTTACCGCTAACACTTTGAAAGCGTTCCTACTTTCTTCCATCCTGACTATATGTCCTGCCCACCTAAGACTTGATGACCCAAATAATGTTTGGTAAACCGTATAAATTATGTCGTTTCTAGTTATGAAGTTCCGCCATTCTTCATTCCCGTTCCTGTTGGGTCCGAATTCTCGTCTCAGGATCTTGTTCTTAAATACTTTCAGTCTATGTTCTTCCTTTAGAGTAAGCGACAATTTTTCGCAACCATACAGAACAACAGGTATGATTATCGTTTTATATATTTTAGGCTTCAAATTCTTCGACAGAATTTGCGACGACATGAGATTTGAACCGAATAGTAACACGAATTCCCTGCTTTTAGTCGACATTTAATTTCTTCGTGAATATGATTTTCGTCTGTTAATATTGATCCTAGATATTTGAAACTATGCACTTTATCAAAAGAATTATTTAATATTTTAACGCATCCATAATTTACCGTATTACGGTCCCGACGCACTTCCATGTATTTAGTTTTCTCTGCATTTTCTTCTAAACCCATTCCCTTGCAAGCGTTTAATAAGATCTGTGCATTTCTTTCTATTGTTCTCCTGTCATCCCCTATTAAATTTACATCATCAGCATATGCCATAACCTGGTGAATACAGTTCAATTCTAGGTCCTGGTTGCTATCTTTGAGTTTCCTTATAGCGTATTCCAGCACAAAATTAAATAATAATGGCGACAACGCATCTCCTTGTTTCAGGCCATTCTCGACGTGAAAGCTCTGGCCAAAAATTTTCCTACCCGGACTTTACTTTGGGATTCATTTAAACATGCCTTAATTGATCTTATTAGCTTTTTCGGTATTCCAAATTCTGTAAGAACGTTGTACAATGTTTCTCCCCTAACCGAGTCGTAAGCCTTTGTAAAATCAATAAATAGTTGATGTACCGGGCTACTGTATTCCCACGTCTTTTCGAGTATTTGGCGAATGGTAAATATTTGGTCGATAGTTGATCCATTTTATCTAAATCCACACTGATAATCTCCAATCATTTCGTCTGCTTATGAGGTCAATTATGCTAATAGAATGTTTGAAAGAATTTTATAGAATGTTGACAGAAGAGAGATGCCTCGATAATTAATACAGTCAGTTTTTTCGCCTTTCTTGTGGATTGGAACAATGTTTGATCTTTCAACTCTTGCGGCAATTCTTTCTTGTAAATAAGGAGAATGAGTTTGTGTATCTTGTTTCACAATTTTTCGCCTCCAGCTAAAATTAACTCAGCCAGAATTTCGTTTACACCCGGATATTTGTGTTTCTTTAATTTCTTTATAACGATTTCTACTTCTATTCGGTTGGGTTCTGGAATATACGTTTCTGCGGTGTGTATCTCCCTCTCTCCACGCACATTAGTTTTTGCTGCGTGTTAAGCAAATCGTTAAAGAAATCTTTCCATCTTTTTAAAATGCTATCTGTATCAGTGAGAACTGTTCCATCAGCTTTTTTTAATATAAGCACGAGGTTGATAACCTTTCTTAAATTCGTTGATTCCCTTATACATGTCCCGAATGTTTTTATTTTTACTATTATCTTCAAGTTCCTAAATTTTAGCTTTCAAAAAATCGCGTTTTTTGTTCCAAAAGTATGGGAAGTTTTCCCCCCCCCTGATGTCTACGAAATTTTGTACAGTTATTTCATTCGGATTTTGTAGCCAACGTAATTTTGCTTGTTTTCTCTTTTCTGCTCGTTCGAACCATGGTTTGTTGCTACGTATTTCCGCGTGTCCCAATTTTCCTTTTGAGAGAGGATACTTCGTAAGCAAATAAAAGAATTCAATTGCTGGAATATTTTTCTCCATAATCTTAAGGCTACATCTGTTAACTAAAGAGTATATGACATGCGTTAGATTTCTGTAACGATTCCTTTAATGTTATTGAGTTCAAGGGGGCCGATCCAAGGAGGTCGGAGGCCCCCCAAAAGCTCACTATTTTTATGAATATGTATTTTTATATGTATTTTCTCTTGTTATATGTATTGTTTTATGCATTTTTTATGAATGCCCCCCCCCCCAAAGTTACAGAGAAATCGGCGTCCTTGATTGAGATTATCCTAATTTTCCCAAAGAGTATTGTTGCGTCATACATAATTTATATTCTTTCTTCATAGTTTTGGGGAAGTCATTATTTATATTATTATAAAACAATTTTAACATGGATCTTTTTGGATGCCTAATTAGAAACATACCAATTATAAATATGCATGTATTCAGATTTCAGAATGTGTTCACGGCAGTGATTTGTAATACTGATATGTACTACTACTTCATCTACATCGCCTAATATATAATATACTATAGAACAGTTGATCAGATTCATCTACCGTAATATGATTTTCATCTCCCTTCTTTAGAATAAGCCTCAAATGTGCCCACCTCCCAATGTTGAAGACAACCAATGGCGTATTGAGGATTTTGTTTCGAGGGGCTATGCGCAACACAAAGAAGGAAGTGGGCAATTGCCCACCTGAGTTTGAGAATTAAATACCGGTATATTTTAATTTATGCATAAATTGAAGTTATAATAGCAAGAATTACAGACCGATAAATCCTATATGATATGATACAAAAATTTAGGAGTGAATCCAACCCCTTTATTCTATTCATACAAGAAAAAGGAAGCATCCTCTTGGCCTTCCTAATTTCCCGGGCTAATTATTCCCCGTTTTGATTTTTTTAAATTCAAATATTTCCTTCTTTTAAAAATAACTAAACGATATATTTTTTCCTTTGTTATAATAACGCAAGTCCTGTCATGTTGATATCCGCACAAGTTGGTGTGGAACACCAGTTTCGCTTATCAACTCCTCTTAGTTTTGGCGTTACTGATGACGGCCGACTTGTATCACAACTGACAACGGTCGATAAAGTATGATAAGCGAAATGAAAGAAAGTAACGTCAAGAAAGAGAAACATAAAAGTAGAAAGGACGAAAGAAAGAACAAAAGGACGCAGTTCTTACATGGAATGAAATTTGACAAGTACAGTATTATTTCTGAACAAAGAGCATAAGCAAATGGAAAGTCAATGACATTCTTAGAAATGGTTAGAATGATTATTGTTGTACGTGGAATGCGAAAAACTAAGCTCCCCCCGAAATAAATTAAATTTATTTCGGGGGGAGCTTGAGCCCGATTGCCTCCTGTCCCCTGATTCTTCACAGCATTGTTTTTCAACTTCATAAATATTTTGAACATCGCTTTTATATATAGGGTCTATAGTGTTCGAAGTGGAAAAAAGCAGAGGCGGTATGTTTCATTATTATTTTGACTCAACATACCGGCTATTTAAATATTGTCTTGATCACTGAAAAACCAGATGCAGTATGGCATACCGTCTCACTTCGACCATTATATATATATATATATATATATATATATATATAATGAGGGAACGGTCTTACCCGTCCCCCCCAATGTTGAAGACAGATTTGCGCCGATGTTTAGACGCAAATATATTCTCATAACATTAAGAAACGCCATAAAAGATCTTCAAAATAATATGTTATTTATTTCCTATTTGAAGGTCATCAAGTGATAGTTTTGAGTTCATTTAATCAAACACACTATTCATTCCGCAAATAAATATTTCAGTTATCTCCATCTTTTTCTCGAATCCACTTATACAAAGCTCGAGAGAGAACTTCGAAGCTGTAAGGGTCTCAAATAATCCGACTAAAATACAAAAGGTTGTGAAAATGTATAGTATAGTGATAGTTATACCCTTGCTTCTTGCTGAAATATTAATTATAGCAAAATAACAGGTAAACACTCACCGAAAGTGAGTAGCAGAAAGTAGATTATTTCTGTCAACACTGGTATACAAAATAATAATAATAATAATAATAATAATAATAATAATAATAATAATAATAATAATAATAATAATAATAATAATAATAATAATAATAATAATAAAGTTTCTGTTACAAGAACAAAACAATCTTTTTTCTGGAAGATAATTTTACCCTGAATCCAGATCAAATTGCAGAATTTCTAAATCGGTCTTTTTTTTTTTGTGCATGCCTATGACAGCTTACGTATTATATGTATTTGCCATAAAGACATGGTCTCTCAACAACAGTTTCTTACATAAAGTTTTTAAAAATTGGTATTAGTACACAAAAGATCAAAGGAATGAGCAGCATAGAAGTAAATAAAAATTAAAAAGCTTACCTAAAAACGTTTTCCACTCGATTTCCTGCAAAACTTTGCCTCAGGAAAGTCCCGTCGTAAGGTCCAGCAATAGTCAGACAACATTGTTGCACTCCACTTCCCTTGATAACGCTTTTCCATTTGAGAAATATCCTAGTGAAAGCGTTATCAAGGCACCAATATTATCCGGGAAGACGTCTAAATGGTCCTTCAGGAAATCTGTTTAAGTGACATGTTACATCCCATATAGTCATATGATCTCACTAGTTCATGTGCAATATCTTCATAATTCTCCTTATGGTTGCTTAAAACGTTCTTGCACACACTTACAAAGGACACCCATACCATTTCTCAACATCACTCAACAAGTCAAGAAAATTCTCATCATTCATTAATTCCCTAATTTACGGTCCTACAAATATTCCTTCTTCTATTTTAGCACCACTGATCTTTTGGGTACTTCTGTCGCAAGTACATGAATGCACGTGATGTTTGGTCCACACGTTTGACAAGGTTTTCGATAAGTCCCAATTTAATGTGCAGCGAAGGTAAATATACATTTTTAGGATCAACAAGAGGCGTGTTCGCAACATTTTTATGTCCAGGCAGCAGTTCATTCCGAGCAGGTAAATTTTTCCCACAATAGTGATTTTTACTGTCCCTGCTGTCCCACTCGCATAGAAAGCAGCAGTACTTTGTGTGCCCCAGCTGCATGCCAAGCAGAATAGCAATTACCTTTAGATTTCCACAGAAATTCCATTTGTATTTGTCGTATTGAATAAGAGTGAGAAGTAGTTTAAAAGTGTCATAAGTCTCCTTAAGGATAATTGCGTAAGCAATCGGAACAGAAGGAAATTTATTCCCACTGTGAAGAAGAACTGCTTTGAGACTCAATTTACTAGAATCTATGAACAGACGCCGCTCATTTACACTGCATGGATGGGCAAGAGTCTCCACAATGGATTCGATATTGTTACAGAAAACCACGTCACCTTCCTTCGAGAAATATTCACAAAACAAAAAAAAACAGCATGGCGGTCACGAAAAACACGCACTTTTGCACCAGGAGAGAGAAAATTCCATCCTTTCAATCGGGAAGCTAAAAGATCAGATTGCTGCTTAGACAAATTTAAATCTTGAGATCACCTTGTGTCAAAATGCGTGGGGTATTTAATTCAGAGGACAATTCAAATATTGGGTCAGCATGAATGGATCCCCCATTTTCTGAACCTTCTTCATGTTCGTTACTAGATTCATCATCACTCACTATCACATTATCTGGAGACACTGGTACCGGCATCATCTGAAGGTCTCATAGCAGATGTTAAATTTGGGTATTGCACACTCTTCTTTGTTTTTGACGTGATTCCAGCTATTTTTGTTAGACAAAAATAACAGTCTGTTATCTGATCCGTTGGTTCCCGCCAAGTCATGAGAACAGCGAGCGGCATGTCATGAACCTTTTGCCCAGCCTGTCAGGAGTCTAACACATGTCAAACAGCATATGTAGGGCCCATTTCTTGTCTTAGTCGCCAACCTTACACCTGAAATAAAGTTTGTAGCCCTTCTTATTGGATCAATTGTCGTTTTTGCTACTTACGGGATCAATTGTTGTTTTTGCTACTTGAAAGTCACCTCTCCACAGATACAATAAATAGAATTTTCACTATTGACACAGGTACGAGGGATTTTCTTCTTCTGAATGACCGCAACACTCAAATTTCACTAACCTAGAACAACATGCAATCACTTCCCACGCTATCAGAACTCACCATGCTGCGAGATAGGTGCCAAGAATCACAAAGCGATTTTATGTGATTGAACATGACTTATCGGCAATGTTACCAAACGTCACTCATTTCCTGGAGTATGTTTCTTGTTTCAGGGGGAATGCACCGCAATTCCTTGCACTTTTCTCAATTTTATCTCACTTTCTCTCAACTTTATTTCAATCAATAAATCTGCAAGCTACTTAAATACAGCCATGGCAGAATAAACCATATGCAGCGTTTTTACCGATTTTGAAGAATTTCAATAAGGAGAGATAAGGATATCTCAAGAAAACTGAGCCGGATAGACAAAACTGATTTCATTTTCGAATTTAGCATCCTCGACTTAGAACACTATTCAGATTCCTTGTAACAGAAACCTTGTTGACCAGTGTAATTGAATATAGGAAACTAATAAATTTTAAATATTGCTCGAATTGTTTTAACTTATGTTCTGGTGAAAAACTTGAACACTTGTAGTTTTGAATATTATTTTTGGGGGTGGAATCTCATTGTTTAATAGCTAACGAGTGTGCCTATAGTGCAAGTGGTCCCCAGTTCGATTCCTGCTGGAAGAGCTCAAAAATTTAATTTAATGTAATTTCGGGACTGTAGTGGTTAAACCGGAACATCTAAGAGCCCTGAAAAAGTGTCAACTGAGTTGCTGAACAGCTATACTGATAACACCCATAATGTACCTAGGTACACTTAAGTTAATGACAATACAATCTTCTTCCCAAAAGTGTTCAACCTCATATAGTCTCTAGTAATAGACAAATTCTGTGCTATATTTCCGTGCTGAATGAATGTTTTATTTTAAAAAAATAAGATTTTTCACGCTGTTAATTTCATATCAAATATTATTTAGCGTAAAGATTTTTCTACTAGAATCACGAGGAATAATTATAGAGCTTTGACGTTGTCCTTCCCCGGAATGCCGAGTTCTCTTCAAATCTTCTAGTTAAGGGTCTTCACTACAGCGAAATTAAACTACCGCTAATTTTAAAGTTTTTCTGTAATATCTTCGAAACAAATATAAAAATATTTGAAAAACAAAAACGTAGTGCACTAGACAATATTATTTTGCATGTGATATCGTCATCACAACTCATCTATCTGCTTTCGATTTGTAACTGTAGATAGATTTAGCATTTTTTGTGGGTTCTGTAATTAACGGCATACTAAAAGCAGGTAGGTAAATTGTAATAAAAGTATCACAAGCAAAATCGCATTGTCTAGTTCACTACATTTCTGCTTTTCGAATATTTTTATTTGTTTTGAAGATGTTACAGGAAAAACTCTAAAATTAGCGGTAGTTTAATTTCGCTGAAGTGAAGACCCTTAAGCCTACTACTACTGCAAGTTAAAGTATCAGTTCAATGTAGTATAATAATCTGCATGCAACAGTATATTTGCTAAACTGAACCCTTCAGTAAAATTTTTGCATAATTAATGGCGAAGAAATTAAATGTCGACTAAAAGCAGGGAATTCGTGTTACTACTCGGTTCAAAATCTCTTGTCGTCGCGAATTCTGTCGAGGAATTTGAAGCTTAAAATATATAAAACGATAATCATGCCTGTTGTTCTATATGGTTGTGAAACATGGTCGCTTACTCTGAGGGAAGAACATAGACTGAAAGTATTTGAGAACAGGATCCTGAGAAGAATATTTGGACCCAAGAGGAACGAGAATGGGGAATGGCGGAAGCTTCATAACGAGGAACTACATAGCTTATACGGTTTACCCAACATTGTTAGGGTCGTCAAGTCTAGGAGGCTTAGGTGGGCAGGTCATGTAGCTAGAATGGAAGAAAGTAGAAACGCTTTCAAAGTCTTGACTGGTAGACCCATAGGAAAACGACCATTAGGAAGACCTAGGCGCAGATGGGAGGACAATATTAAGATGGATCTTGCAGAGATAGGAATACAAAGTAGAAACTGGATGCAATTAGCTAAGGATAGAAGTCAGTGGAGAGCTTTTGTGAACGCGGCACTGAACCTCCGGGTTCCATAGGCCATAGAGTTAGTTAGTTAGTTAATTAATGGCGATACAGCGTACCAACGATTTCATTAAAGGTACGGGAAAAAGTATCTAAGCAGGGTCACCAATTTTGGTTTTGGTTTCACTTTTAGTTAACTCCCTCATAAATACATCTACAAACCTATTGAAAAGACATTTACTTGACGGCTTTGGCTTGGGGAACGCATGTTCGACTGACAGTGGGAGCTCAGTTATGTCACGTGTTCTTACGTTAACTGTAGGTCCATGTCTCATATAGCCTCGTTGCTGAAAGAGACACTCAACTCCAATCCAACTAAGGATGGCCAAAATTTCCCGGAATCAGAAATTTCACGTTCCGAAATTTAGAAAATTCCGGAATTCAAAAAATCCGATTTCGGAAAAATTCCGATGTCGGAAGAATTCCGATTTCGGAAAAATTCCAATTTGGGAAAAGTATCGGAATTCGAAAAAGCTCCGGGATTTTTCCAAATTCCGGAATTTTTCCTATTTTACTTTCCGGATTTTGAAAAGTAAAAATTCCGGAATTGGCCATCCGTAAATCTAACCAACAAACATTTACTTCAAGTAAAGCTAACTTCTTCCTAAGTGGCCTTAAAAAATGCTGACCATCGTTTTGACGATACACTAATTTACAACTGCGAACAAACCAATTCCGCATTTTGAGTCAATATGTGAACAATAATGGTAATTATGATTCATACTTAGCTATTTAAATTATAAAGGAACTACAAAAAATATAATTTTCACGTACACGCACTCTTCCCTCCCTCCTAACCCATAGACACAAGGAAACTGCAGATTAGTAATACTGTTTTGCTCGTTTTCCACCATAATAGTAATGCGAAACGCATATATTTTAATCACGTTCGGACCTTAGTCATAGGAGCTAAATACACGATTCTGATTGGTTGAAGTTATCCCTTTCTCGCCATGTAGCATACATATACCACAACTCAAACGCCGGATGCTGTCGGTCCTAGTAGCAAGCGGGCATGTTAGCAAGCGGGCATGTTACCAAGCGGGCCAGTAAGGAAATTGCTGATGACGTGGGTTCAAACCCGACCCAAGAAAAGTTTCTTTTATTTATTTCAATTTTCATAACAATTTTATCATTAAAATGAAAAGAATACTAATTTGCCCGTAATAATACTAATTTGTACGTAATACATGAATAATTTGTGCTTTTTCCACCATTTACCTTGAGATTTCTGATAGTACTTACGAAAAATGACATTATAAAAACAACAGGAGAGTAGTTAAATTTACACTGAAATTGTACCATCCGGTCGTGATGTAATGTCACGTGGTAATTAGGCCACTTTGCACACAAAATTTATTGATTTAAAAAAGTGATTTACTTACGTTACGAAACATAGCTGAGCGAGCGTCAGCGAGTGAAGGGGGCTACAAGCTCCGCAGGGCTCATTTCATTCCACCTTTGTCCCCATGATAATACCACGTGACATTAGTGACACACTCGAGTAGTGTTCCTTCGATTAATTATGTACTATGGGGGCGGGCCAACAGATAACTTTAACCAGTCAGAAACGTGTATTTAGTTCCTAGGGCGTGAAAAAATATGCATACGAAACTACCTACATATCCATCCCTAGGACGAGCGGCCAGTGGCAGCTCTAGGCCAGGGCTGGGGGTGCCTACCACCCCCAGTTTTTTGAGTGACAAAAATAATTTAAGCTAAAGTTTATAGTAAACTTATGATATACCTATCATAATCTGGGTTCTGGCTGCCCCCCCCCACCCAGTTTTTACCTTCTAGACCCGTCACTGCGAGCGGCACTGTAAATGTAGCAAAATACGCTTTTCACTAGCAGATTGTTGTCTGTCTTTTCCTAATTCTTTACGTATTTACTACTTTTAATCTACATGTGTAAATAATAAAGCTTATTTCACGTCACATAGGTTGCATATCTTCGTAGGAAAGTCGTTGAGAAGAAGGGTACTTTTGAGAAGATGAAAAGAACAAAGAAACATCATATGTATACACTTGGATCTTAATAGATTCATTTCTCTGTGTGTGTGTGTGTTTGAGAGTGTGTCACAACAAACATTTGTTGACGAGACAATGTCGAATCAATTTATCTTCAAAAACTTAAAACATATATAGTTTCTATCATTTCGTATTTATGGCGGGGGGGGGGAGGAGACGAAGGTGAATCTTTTAAAGCGTTTTGGATTCTTTTGTTATTTCGATGACCAGCAGAGCAAATTTGATGCCATTGACATTTCTTTCATATAGCTATTTAAAAAAAGAACTGAAAGGGGGAATAAGGTTTACTGGCAAATTTTAATTGGAAGGGCGATTTTATTAACGCAGTAATTTTCTGTTTTAATGAAGTACATAAATTCTGTATTTATTGACCTCCTCTCTTCTTCTATCATGACTTTGAGGACCTAGGGTCTTCATAGCCAATATTTCAATAAGTTTTTCTTCCAATTCCATTTCTTTCTCGTGTCGTACTATTTCCTATACGTCATCACTAGTTTCCGTTGAATTCTCCTAATTTTCCCTATTCTTGGCCACACCCACATTTCATATATAGTACTATAAGTTGTCTAGGAAAGATTACTAATTCAAGGAGAGAATCCCGAGTTTTCAGGACAAGTAATTTATGAGAGATCACCATTTACTTCTCACCAACGGTAATTTAACTTCCATTGTTTCGTTCGAATTCAGTGGAAAATAACTATTGTCTAAGAACCCTGTCTTACAGTATTCAAATATCTGCTAATATAAATAATAAATAATGATAGTTTTATATACCTGGATAGTGGATATATGTAAGCAACCTTTGTGATCTGATAGCACGGAGAAGATTCCATCAAAATATAATTACCTTGGTCACACAACAATAAGTAATGTTGATTATTCAGCAAATAAAAAATGAAGAAGATGAATATTGAATAATCATGAAGTTTTTAAAAGTACTTCCCATGGAATGAAGACAATGCAAAAGTTGGAAGTTTAAGTGTGAATGCTGAAAAGGTAAATTCTTTATAAAGAAAGAAGACAGAGTTAATGATAGTCAGAATAAACAAGTTAATAAGTTCGAATTACGGTTAGACCGTCATTCGGGAAGCAGCTACTTAGAAACTGTAATTGGAAGCAATTTCGGAGCAAATAAATAATTCAAGTTTAGCTTGTATTCAATTAAATTGAAGAAGAATGCCATGAATACTAGTATACCAGTAGAACACTGGACGATTTGTAAAACCTTTACTCTTCCTGCTAACATCCGCAATAATATATATGTGGATTTTATTGAGCAGCAAATCAAAGGATGGAGTCGTCGAATGCATATAACTTAGTATACGTGGGTTGTTCGAAAAGTTCCTAAGAATCGCTTAGAGATAGGTTGCAATCTGTACAAAGCATGAGTATTACAAGGCCACATATGCTCGGAACGTGCATTGTCATTCATCCGATAGTATGGTTTATAGAACAAAAGTGCTTTAGACGTGACAACATGAAATATAAGGAAGTTGTCATCAACTTTCTGGTGAAAATGGGACTGAATGGGACAGTCATCAAAGTCGAATTGGACCATAGTTGTTGAAAGACTCATCATTTGACACTTACAGCAAGTGAACAGCAAGTTATTCCCACAGTGACAATCTATTTTGCAGCATTGAATGAATCGACATATTCTTCTTCTGTCAAGGCATTGGAAAGCCTTTCAAAAGTCTATTAAACCTAGGAGAGATTATATTAAAAAAAAAAACTCAATCACTCTGATATTCTTGATTTCTATATGATTCGGAGAACTTTACGAACAACCCGCATTAGTACTAGTGACGCTCTGCATTACTGAAGCGAGAAATCCTTCCTTTTGTCCCCCACTATCTCCAAACAATATGAGTATCTCCGTGAATTCCAACAAAACACCTACCGTGTACTATAAAAATAGATTTATTCTTTTAAAAATTTCACTGAAAATATACAGGGTACGGAAAAAGTCCTGGAACGGTCCAACATCTCGCAAAATATACAGATCAGCAAAACAAACAAAATATGTGTAAAATAGTTTTGAAAAAGCTATCCAATGATACTAAATGCAACCCTCTGTCCCCACTGTAATCTATACAGTGATAATGAGAGAAATGATGGAATGAGGAAAGTGGAAAGGAACGGGATCCTCCGCAAAACAAAAGAAAAAAAAAACTACTTTGCACAATCTGGGATCGGACCAGGGGCCTCACGCACTAGAACTGAACGTTGTACTATTGAACCACTGCGGCGCCCTTTATCATTATTATTATTATTATTATTATTATTATTATTATTATTATTATTATTATTATTATTATTATTATTATTATTATTATTATTGACATAACTTTTTTACTTTCCTTATTTAAAATTATATACTCAATTAAACATCCTGAGATATAGTGAATATTTCAACTAGGAAAGGAACATTGAACATAGCTTAAAAATAAAACTTAACGAGTATTTTGAGAGTCAACTGTCTAATGCTATTATCAACTAGGGGATAAATTATGATTGTAGGTGCATAGAAACGTACAATTCTTTCACAACGAAGAAACTTAATTTTTAATGTTACTTTTTTTCTCGTTCCTTAATGTCCTTTTGCACGTCCAACAAGTGATTTTCAACAAGTTAACATATTATGGAAATAAAGTTTTATTTTAGTGCTGACATGTAAAGGATTCTTGTTGGTTTACTTAGTACTTCACACAATACATAATACCTTCCACATGGGTGCAGTAATATTATAAATATATGCAATTGTTCTTTCCGCTGGTACGAAACACCCTAACATTAAACGTATTATATATTATTCTATATTCCTGATAAATGTTCGCTGTCTCCTTTATCTTTATGCGCCTGTAATAACAGTAGAGGACATATGTAGGTTCTGCCCCACTTTCCCCCCCTCCACCCCCTAACTACCAAAAAAAATTTATGAAGCCACCCCTGACTATTGTACTTTAACACAGAGGGATATCCCCAAGTGAGATTGAATATGCTTTTATGACATTTAAAATCATAAAAACTTACATCTAAAACTTATAACTAACTTAACATCTAAAACTTATAACTAAAACTACATCTACTCCTCTTCTATCCCATAATGACCCCAAGCTAATGTATTTACACCATCTCTTAATATATATATTTTATCATCTGATGAATCTAATGCTAGCTTATGAACGGTTATAATATATATATCGTGCTTATAACTTCTAATGAGGTTTATGTCTTTATACGTTTTAACATTTTTAAATAAACTTTCTTTATAATCATCGAACTGCAACTCCTTGGCAACTACACATTTAGTTACTCCTTTAGCTTTCTTCTTTTCTTTATTTTCTACTCTATAAGCATACATCTTTGATCTCAATCCAATAAACTCTGTCATTATCTTACCTTTATTCTCATCTTTCATCTTACCTATTACTTTTTTGTTTATTAGTGGTAGTCCATATATGTTATTTTCCTTGTATTCACTCGTGTCAAACTGGTCAACTATTTCTGCTATATCTTTGTAAAAGTCTTCAGTCTCAATCTCATATATAAAGCTATCAGTATCCATATAACATAAATCTATATTGTTTCCATATTTCGGCTTCATCGTGTTATAGTGAAAATCATACATTAATAGCTTCGATAGTTCTAACACACTCATACCAACATATATTGGCTTATTAAATGTTAATCGCTCTTTTTTCATATGTATAGCACACAAGTTCTCACTAAATATTGTTCTGTAATCAAAGTTAGGTTTAGCAATTAATGCTTCTACCCTCTTAGGATCACATTCTAATTGTATGGGCTGTCTTTTTCGAATATTTTCCATAGTCTTTCCAAATACCGAGTTATTCATGAGCTTATAAAAATCTTCTTCAAACTTGTTTTTAGCTTGCGTCCTCATCTCTGTATTTAAATCAATGTATTTCTTTAGCCAGTTTGATTGTTTAAACTCTAATACCCTATGCACTTTCTTCAATCTCATTCCAAGTGACATATAAAGTTTTAAGTTTCTATAGTGAATTACATATCTTTCCTTATTGTAAAGCGTTGTTAATAATTTCGATTGTTTTGAGCCGGGTGGACACATGTTCTCTGGAGCTAATGGTAAATCAGAATGCTTGTTATGTAAATGCTTTGGATATTCTAAATCTACTTCTAATATGTAACCAGTTTCTGAGTCATCCGGAATGTTCATTATATCTATGTAAGGTTTAACCCATTTAAAATCTTTATAAGGCATGTATTGACTCGTAGCCCATCCATATAAGTTGTTTGCGTCTAGATATGCTAGGTATGTTAAACACTCATCTTTATTATAATCTTGCATATATTTGTTGTTAGCTTTTACATATCTTTTACTGCATTGTGAGATTCCCCCTCGTATACCCTTTTCTAACATTAGTATTTTATCATAATCAGTCAACATTTCCAAGTTAATTTTAGTCATCTTTAGCATTGCATCCCACGATAGGCCTGGTGCTGTATAATACCAAGCAGGATCTAATCCATATGCCTTTAAACACACATCTCTAAAGTTTTCAAATATATCTGTTAATTGAAGGACATCTGTTTTGTTATAATGTTCAGTTAAGTCCTCCAATAACTCTAGATTGAATTCTTTACAAACTCGTACATGAAGCTTATGACGTTCAGGACTCATTTTTTCTCCTGTTAATCTGTTTGTAAATTTGTCTGGAGATAATGGAACAGGTTCTTTCAATTTTTCAAATGAATCAACATAATCAAATGGATAATCACCTTTAGTATTAACTAGGTCAAATTTATCAATCGGAAAAACTTTAATGTTTCTCGAAATTGTTCTGGCTTTAAATTCTTTGTTAACTCTGCTAAACTCTTTGGCATAAATCTAAATGAATCAACAAATCTTAAATTTATTCCATCTTTTTCTGATTCTGCTTTTACATATTTTTCATATGTTATGTACCTTTCTTCATTGTTTGCAATCAGTTTAATTTTCTGTGTATCATAAGCTAACTCCTTAATAAACAAATGCGTATCATAGCCAGTTAAGTTGTGAAGAAATACAGGAACAAAGTTAGGATTTTTATAGTTTAAATTGCAATAACTGTGAGCTGCACCTCTAAACTTTCCAGTTAAATGATCATGATCTCTTACTTTTGCTTTATTTTTATTTATCTTATACAAACACTTTTTTAAGTCATGCTTCCATTCTTCTATTTTTTCACTCATATCATCTTTATCCTTGTAGAACTGTATTTTCTTCTTCAGTATATTTATTTTTTTCTCAACAGCTGGTGGTAAGTCATTCAAGTTTTTCTCACATATATGACAAGTATCCGAACTGTTATAAGCTTCTATTTCCTCCTCACTAAGCGGAATCATATTAACTACCCTGTTATATATTTTCATAATTTCTATTGCTTCTTTTTGTAACATTTCAATAAATACTTTCGCAGCATCTGGACCTATATAACTAACAGGGGCTTTGTAGTCTCCATTTGAATATTTGACATAGTAACAAAAACTCATTGGTTTATGCTTTTGATATTTTACTGTTTTACTACAATTATGCTCTATTTTTAACTTACATAAGATACATTCAAAGTCAGCAATTATCGTAAATGGAACTCTTAATGATCGATTATAGTTTTGAAACTTTATTTGATTGTCGTATGGTTTAGGAAGTTCTATTCTAACAGCCTCATGCTCTTTACAATATAGCTCATGGTTTTGCAACTGCTTCTCATTTCGAAAGTGTCTTGTTAAACATCTGTCGCAGAAGTATAGTTTTTCCTCATGTTTTGTCACTTGACTTCTTATTAATCGTGATAAGTCTTTTATCCAACAAAAATGACTGTTTTTTCATCTTTTACATATAATAAATTGATATGAGTTTCCTGCTTATTTTTTGTGATTTGAAGTGGATATACATTATAGTTCTTGTCATAGCTGTAAACATTGATGGAGATATTACTTCTTTTTTCAAATTTAACTATATCTTTTAACTGTACAGGAAACTCAATACCATCACAATATTTCTTTTGTAATTCATTAACAAGTTGTTTATAATGAGAGGGTCTTTGAGGATTTTTTGAAACGGTTCTATCAATAGGTTTTAAATAACTTGCAATAGAATATAAGAAACATTTATTATCTTTATTTTGAATATTTATTACTGCTTTCTTATCTTTAATCTGCTTTGGAAGTTCAATATAGGAAGAAGCTCTTAATGGTACATACTTATTTAATCTGATTTCTAGGTGTTTAATTTGATGTAACGTCCATCCTGATCCTCGGCCTTGAAATTCTTCCATTTCTCTACGAAGTTTTTGTTTGGCATAAGATATATATTCACTTAAGTCAGTTGATTCTAATATTCTCTCGTTTGATGTTTTGAAATTGCGTTCTTGTATTTCTTTATCTTTTATATAATCACAAATGAGAACAAGGTTTACTTTAACTGGATGAAATTTTAATTCCTCTTTGATTTTGTTAATAGCAACTCTTCCACTTGTATCTAAAAATTTTATTGGGTCTTTATATCCTCCTGTGTTTTCAACTTTAACGGTTTGTAAGCGCTTCTTGAATGCTGTTTCTTCTAATTCTACTTTGATGGGTATACGTGCTGGCTTCGGTTCTTCAATTACTTCTTGTTTAAATGGGAATATATCTCTAATCTGTCTTCTGCTTTGTTCATCGTCATATTGTTTAAGAAGGTCTATCAGTTCTGCTTTTCTTAATCGGGAATATTTTTTTTTGATTCCCTTTTCTTTACATTGTCGTCTTAACTCTATTACAGTAAATTTACTATAATCGCTCATCTTATTTATTATATAGAAAATTCTACTACTCAATTTTTATCTTCGCCGGATTATTTCTGTTCATTTTTTGTACTATTTTTAGTTCCATATATCCTAATACAACGCTTAACATTGTACACTCCTGCCATTGTCTACATATTACGTGTTGTATTAGAACACGACTTTCATGGGAATAACCCATCAAAGTCATATATACACATATTAAAATTAAATCATTTTTGTAAACTTACTCATCATCATCATCATAATCATCACTGCCATATTTATATTCATCATCACTATTCAAATCAGATGTTTTTTGTTGCATTATTAATAATTCTTTTTCCTTCAACAGTATTTGCTTTTCTACTAGTGCTGCTAAGAGTTTAAGATCACGATGAATTAGTTTAAGTCTATCATGTAATAAATCAAAATGTGCTTCCATATTTGTTATATAGAAAACCAACAAAAAAATGAAATAAATTTTAAAAATCTAAGAATAAAAAACGAACATGACTAGTGCTAAGGAAATATTATCTTACAAACCTGTATTTGATTGTGTATGTAAATATTTAGATATTGGCGGTTATAATGATGAAGACAAAATAAATTTTAGCGTGTCCATAGGTATGTTAGACCATTTGTTCAAGAAAGCCACTAAAGAAAACAACTCATTTCTTATACAAAACATTCTCTATACAAATGTTATGAATTTGTCTGATGAGATATTAGATTCACTGACTAATGAACAATGGTTATCTATAGGTTATGATGATTATGAGGAGGAATATAACTATGATCACATTATAGAAGATTTCATACGCAAATATCTGCAGAAAGTTAATTTGAGCGAAATATGTTCATGGAAAAAGTTATCAGAAGAGTTTATAAGAGAATTAGCTGATAAAGTTGATTGGGAGATTATTTCAGGAAGCCAAGACTTATCAGAAGACTTTATAAGAGAATTTGCAGATAGAGTTGATTGGAAGGAAGTATCGTATAATCAAAACTTATCTGAAGAATTTATTAATGAGTTTATAGACAAAGTTGATTTTGATGCTATATCTTATGGAAACAAACTCTCTGAAGCCTTTATGCGAGAACATGCAGATAAAGTTTCTTGGTGGCGCTTATCTGGAACTCAACAATTATCAGAAAACCTTATAAGAGATTACGCTGACAAAGTAGATTGGGAAATAATTTCAATGTTTCAAAATTTAACAGAAGGATTTATTGCAGAGTTCAAAGACAGAGTTCATTGGCATAACATTTCAATTTATCAGCACCTCTCTGTATAGTTTATATATTTATTTAGACATTATGTAGATTGGAGAGTTATAATAAGAAAATACCGTAATAATTCCGATTTAGGTAGTATATTGAATTTAGCATTCGATGTTACAACAGATGGTTTGTTTAATGTTTAACTAATTACCTTTTATGACTATTATATCATAAAAGTCGTAACCTTAATTATCTTTTATGATTATTATATCATAAAAGTTTTAACTTTAATTATTTAATATTAACCTTAATTATCAGATAATAACCTATCATATAAACAATCAATTTCTTTTACCAATTCTTTTTCTGATAAGGACGTCCAAAACTCATTACCTTTACCTTTTTTACGCCTATTCATCTTTTAACTCCAATCCTTTTAATTTTTCGATTACTTCATCATCTTGAATTTCTTCTATAACTTCTTTGATTGTGTTGAGTTCACACTTGAAAAATTCACCTTTATATTTAAATTCATCTAATTGTTTATGCACAAGTGACTCTAACTTTTTAGCGTCATTTGTCTTATAGGTTTCTTCATAATAAAATAATTCGAAGTCAAGTCTAAACTCATTAAACTGACCTAGGCGTTGTTCAAGGTTTTTTGTATAACCCACTTTATATATATTCTTGTCTTGGTGCTGTTTGGTAGTTGCTATATAAACAAAACCTGACTTATCATTATCTTTTTTCAATTGAGACCATCTTTTTATTTCTTGGAACAAGTCTGGATGAGCATATGTACCCGTGATTATCCTTTGTCTTCCTCCTAAAATCATGTAATATATTTTTTTAGACTGATACTTTTCTTCTAATTTTTTATCAGTTCTTTTGATTCTTTATTTCTCAACCATTCTTTGAATATTTCACCACCACTCTGACACAACTTAGTAGCGTTAAAGTATCCTGTACTCTTATCTATAATCAATTTAAAATCACCAAAAATACCATACCAATAATTACCCTTAATCTGTTCATAACAAATATCATTTAAACTACACGAATTATCCATAGTACTCATATTTTATTATATAAAAATGCTGATTTAATCATTTTCGGAGTTTTTACCCACACAAATAAATTCTCATTTACCATTTTATCATATCAAGTATTAACTCTTTCGAAATCGTTTTGCCCTTACATAATCATCTAACACAGAGAGTAACGGTTCGCTAGCCTTTTATGGAATAATAACCATAAAAGACAAACATTTATATTTACACTACAACATTACTTTTATCTACCCAGCTATTATGTGAATCATCAAAACCTAACCATTTAACATATACTTTATCGCCTTTCTTTCTTAACACCTTTTCCACCAAGTATTCATCTTTATGTTTCGTCTTTAATAGTTCTGGTTCGTAAAATCTACCTTGCACATCCTCTTCTTCTAAATCTTTAATTCTATATGTAGGTGGATTAGATGGAATAACTTCACTAATAACAAATACTTCTGTTGACCAATTAGGTGTATATCCTTTCTCAAATAACCCTTTCGATTTACTTATACGAACATGATCACCTAATTTGTATTTGGGTTTAACACGCTTATATTCTTTTTGATACACTTTCTCCAATATTGTTCGCTCATTCTTCTTATTAACTTCTATAGGCTTTAAACCAATTGTTCTATGTACTCTATTATTATACTCACTAACCAATGTTGGCAATATCTCTATCCATTTATAATTCCCTTGTGTTGTGAACCTTTTCCACATGTTTTGTTTAAGTGTTCTATTGAATCTTTCAACAACAGAAGCTTTCTTACCACTATAGGTTGAGTAATGATTAATCTTATTTTCATCAATTAACTTCTTAAACTCTTTATTGTAAAACTCTTTACCTTGATCTGTTTGTAAGTTACTAGGCTTTCTCATTCTTAATATGGATTCGAATGCTTCTGTAACATTCTTACCACTCTTATCTTTAACAGGAACAGCAAACGCATATTTCGAGAACACATCTATAATCGTTAGCAGATACTTATAACCTTTATTTATTTTGGAAACACCTTTTAACACACCACTATCCATTTCTACAAGATCAGCTTGCCAAAGATCATCGATACCTTTTATAACCACACTTAATCTGTCAAAGTTTTTTCTAGATGGTTTGTGAATTTCTTCTATAATGTCTTCTCTAACACCTTTACCTTCTTCTAGTCAATCGGGCTTTTTAACGAATTGAGTTTTAGTAACACCAAATACAGAACAAATACCTTTCTTTAGATATCTTCCATTCTTTGTTTGTTCTATTCTAATGGTATCTTTCTCCGTATCTGTCAATTTCTTACACTTAACACAATACATCATCATTATTTATTGTATACAAAATCAACGAAAAAAAAATAAAATCTATCATTACCTAAAAATTATACGTCTTTAGGAAAGTTCTCTTTCTATGTACATTACAACAAACAATAATTGCCCTTCTTCCATAGCTGAATTTTTATTTGGTTTAATTGTAATTATATCGTTCTTGTTAAAGTTAAAAGGTAAAGTTTCAATCAAAGTATCACCCAAATATATCTCTAGAAAGTATTTATCCAAACTTAATTCCATGTGCATTATTTTCCCATTATAGAGAAATTTGTAACCATTAGAGAGATTAAATATTCTAAAGATTGGCTCCTTAACGTTTTTAGCTCTTAATCGATATAGTAGAGGTACAGTTTCTTTCTGCATAATCAATTTAGTAGTATCCATCCTAACCTTTTGAAAATCTTCTTTCTTGACGTATGTGTCTTGTAACGTTTCTAATGCATCTTCAAATCGTTTTTTATCGTTCTCTAATTGAGCTTCTATTGACCTAAGTTGACTTACGCTAACAATATCATTTAAATTCTCCAACAATTTTAATTTTTCTTCACTAATATCAACATCACCTTTTCTATCTTTAACATTACCAAATATATCCATACTCATTTATTATACAGAAAATGTCCATCCTAATTTTTCAAAACATTTCTTTAACATCTCTATTTGTTTAGATGAATGTTTAAAATCAATATCAACATGAACATCGTGCTTTTTTAACAAATAGTACAAAACACATTTTAAGTTAATAAACAATACTCTTTTCGGATACAGTTCTTTAAAGGTTTTGTATAAGTTTTCGAAGTCGTCTATAAGTGTTTCTTCCATATGTTGTAAGTTTAATGGTTTTTGATCGGTAAGGTGATGGTGTATTAAATAGACATCATCATAAAATTTTGTGTATTTGTTTTTCTTTAGTACTTCTAGAACATCTTTTGTTGAAATTAAATGTTTTGACATATCTCCAAATTCATCATTTAACACCTTGAACACATCTTCAGGAATAATTCTATACTGTAAAGCTTGTAAACGAGATAACTGTAACTTAAATCTTTTTATAGTATCATACCATGGTTTTCTTACGCAAGCAGCTCTCATTCCTTCACAAGTACTGTAAACAAAACCATTCGCTACAGAACAATAATCACAAATGTATGTACTCCTACCTTTTGTTAATGACTTACTACTACAATTACTGCGTTTTAATGGTCTAGAACTATAATTTGATAACATATCCTTTAAGGTAATTATTGGATATAACTTTACCAACTCTTCTTCCGTGTACAAAAATTTAGGTATTAACATTTTCCATAACTGAACAACTGTATATGCGTTGTTTTTATCTTTTAAGTCTATCTTACTAACATCCCGAAAATACCAATTAAAATTAAATCTAACTAGTGCATCTAGTTCATCCTCATGCTTTTCAAAATAATCTGAAAATCTATTGTGTATAGCTTCCATATTTATCTTTAAAAAAACTTTTATGAATATAAACCATAAAAGTACTTAAACCTAATCATTTTTAATCATATACATAACGTCACTAAAAGAATACCCTTGATTTAGAAGATTTAAAACCTTAACACAAAGATGACCACATATAACTGAATTAAAGTCTTGTATTCGTTCATCATTGTAAAATAAGTTTTCGGTACCAAGATATTGTACTAGTTGTTTAGGAGGAACACCACCATAAGAATCGAACACGTACTTTATGTTGTTATCTTTCCAATAGCATATCCAATGAGTACCAATGTTTTCTGATTTATCAAAGTTAACTACACCACATTCATTTATATAGGGTTTTTGTGGAAGTTCATCACTCATAAATACGTCTCTAAATCGTTTTATCTTTAATTCTTTAGCCAACCTCTCTATATCGAAGTTGGTCAATGGTTTTAGTTTTTTGATTTCTTTGGTTTACCTGCTCCCTGCTTTTCTTCCATAGCCATATTGTGTCTTTTTTGTTCTTCAAGTTCTTGTTTATTCTTCTTAGCATGCAGTACAGTTTTAGTAATCGCTGCTGCACCACCTGCTAATGAGCCAACTGCTCCTAAAGCTGCTAAAATGGCTGGAATTGTAAAGATAAAACCACCCATATGCTCTTTCTTAATCTTTTTCATTTGTGCAGTAGTTAAAGTTAAATCCATTCCTTTACCTTCTTTAATTTTCTTAGATTTATCACTAAGTTGTTTCTTTGTTAATACATGATCAATATTTAGATCCTTTAGTTCGTTATAAGGAACACTAAACATACAACCTTTAATAGAACACATCTTCCTATTTATTTAAGAGAAAATCTTAGTTTGTAAAAATACAGTTGTTGTTGCTCCACCAAAATCAATTAAGGAATCATTCTCATCTGTTATCCTTATCTCAAAATTGTCAAACTTGTCTTTGGATATAGGGAAAAATAATGGATAAGTAGGTTCGTAAATGATGCTATGTTTAAACTCGACATCTGTTTTAAATGATGCTATGATCCCTGTTTCTCTATGTGTGTATTCTGTATCTTTAACAAACATGCCATCTGCTATATTACAGTGAACATTTATAGTATCAAACGGATGAAACTTTGGCAACTTACTTCCAATATGTGTTTTGTTCTTTTCTAAAACTTCAAAAACATTAAACCCGAGTACAGTACCTATACTCCCAATTGTAACATCATTACTATCAGTTTCAATTTTAACTCTATTTCTTAAATGATCTTCTGATAATGTTATGTTGATGGATTGAGATTTTAAATACTCATTAAGTGATTTTAAATTATATTGCCCTTCTGGTATAAAAACTTGTCTATCACCATATGAGAAACTGTTTTTTGCTGTTGTTATGTTTGGAGTTAAATATGTACTGTAAAACCCAACTAGTCCTATACTTAAATAGTTGCTACTGTTGTCTAATTCGTAATGGAGTTTCTTCTTTAAAACAGAAGTATTACTCGTTAACTTAAATACCTTAGCCATTTATTATATAATAAATGAATGAGTTTGATTTACCTAGAGATATTCCGAGAGAGAAAGTAATCAAGTTAATTGAAGATGTCATTCAAAAGTTCGAATACAGTTTAAAGAAGAAAAAAAGAAAACTACGAATTGTTAAATATGCATACTACACTTTGATCACCTTGTCAGTTATACTTTCTGCAACAACTGGATTTATTAATATTTTTATACCTGTAACAATTTACTCAATATTAACAACGTCTCTTGCAACTGGAAGTGCTATAATAACAGGTTTGACTTCTGAGTTAAACATAAGCAAAAGAAAAGATGAATATAAAACCATTGTCACTTGTATTAACTCATTTAAAGAACAGTTAGAGATGATAATAACACTAAATGGTGAAATGGATAGCGAATATATAAAAGATACGTTGCTTAAGATCAGAGAACAACTTAAAGATATAAGATCATAAAAGAGACGATTTTCTCTATAATAAATGAGTAAGAAAACTATTAATTGGGATGTACAAGATATGATAAAAGAAACAACAGTTAAGAAAAGAAATGGAGAGCTTATACCTGATGATGTTCGATGCCTTATAGTGGGTCCGTCTGGGTCTGGTAAGACGTTTTTGTTATTTAACTTCTTATTACAGCCAGGTTGGTTAAACAATAATTACTTCTATATATATTCTAAAAGCATGAATCAGCCAAAGTATGAGCAGTTAAAAGATCGATTTGAAAAAGCAGAACTAAAGTTTAAGAAACAAATAGCGACGTTCTTAAGCGGTAATGATTCTATTGTACCTATTGATGAATGTGAAGAATACTCTGTTGTTGTGTTTGACGATTACATTTTGGAGAATCAAGATACTGTTAGAAATTACTTTACAAGAGGTAGGCATAGACATTTAGACTGTTTCTATCTTGCACAAACATATTCAAAAGTGCCTAAACAGCTTATAAGAGATAACGTTAACTTCCTATGCATATTCAGACAAGATGATACTAATCTTAAACATGTGTATAATGAGTTTGTTGGAGGAGATATGTCTTATGATAAATTTAAAGAGATATGTTCAAAATGTTGGCAAGAAGATTATGGTTTTATAGTAATTGATATGACAAGGAAGGTAAACAATGGTAAGTATAGGAACAAGATAAAACACTTCTTAAACGTTTGATGTTTATTGACGTTTGTTCGTTTTAACGTTTGACGTTCTTTAACGTTTATTGACGTTTATTGACATTTATTGACGTTTGTTCGTTTGCTATATAATAAATGGATGAGAAAGATATTAATAAGAATATCAAGTTAGAGGAGTTCTTGATAAAGGGCTTCAAATATTGGAAGAAAGAAAGAGCAGGTATATATGATAAATTTAAAACACAAGAACAACCTGTAATTGATGCTATTCAAAACTTGGGAAGTGAGATCAAAGAAGTAGCAGAACAAAATAAAAATGTAATAACTGAACTTGTTCCAGTTGTACATAAGACGGCTTCAATAGATCCTAGTCTACTAGAAACACCTAAAAAAGATAACTTATGATAGTTCTCCAAGTAGTAGTGATACGCCTATAACGGGAGAAATAAAACAAATGAGAAAACAAATTAAAGACAAAGTTGAAGGAGTAGAGCCTTTAACAACAGCACAATCATTTGGTAAGATTGCAACGAAATATTATAGTAAAAGAAATGATAGTGTATTTGGAATAAGAACTGTAGAAGAAGATGGAAAAATAATAAATAAGGTAGGAAATTCTGAAGTTAAAGTGAGTGGTGATGATTTGATAATTAAAGGTAAAACTTATAAAGGAACAGAAGGTCTATGGGAATTGTTAACGATGAATACTAATAAAACCATTGAAGATTATGATGATGACGATTTTGAACAGTACAAGGAAATAATAATAGAATCAGATGCTGCCTTCCAAAAATATAATCGAGATAAAAAAGTAGCATCTAATAGAGGTTCTAAGTATATTAAAATTATCAAGCCTATTTGGGATAATTATATTAAACCATCTTTACCTCCAACTCCTAAAAGGACTGGTGAAGGAATTAAACAATATACAGAGATACCTAAAGAATATATATGGATGGATGATGTGAGAAAGTTAATTGATCGGTTAATAGTTATAGATGGAGAAGAAAAGGCTGGTAATAATAACTTTTATAATGAGAAAGTAGGTATAGTGAGTATGATTAATAATAAGCTTTCACAATTTATTCCTAATGATCCAAAAGGTATAGGTTATTTAATTAAGATCTTAAATACATTACCACCACGATTCTGGAATGATAAGAAGCTTGGGAAAGGATTAGTAAATGATTTGATTAATAAACTCCCATTTGAATTACATATTCCAGGATTTTCGTATTGTGGTCCGGGAACTAAGCTACAAGAAAGATTAGAAAGAGGTGATAAAGGTATTAAACCATTAGATGAGGCTTGTAAAGAACACGATATATACTACAGAGATAATAAAGATACAGAGTCAAGACATATTGCAGATAAGGAACTAGAAAGTAAAGCATGGAAAAGAGCATTTAGTAGTGATGCGTCAATTGGTGTTTGAACGCAAGAGAAAAGTGAGATTAATATTGTTTCTATGTAGTTAAAAAATGGCAATTAATTAGACGAAAAACTGTATTTTTATGTTTCAATTCATGTTCTTCATATATAGCGTGAGAAATATGTTGTCAACCTTACATTGCAGCTTTCTTTTACGTATATCGTGAACAATTTCTCTTAGACCTGTTTATATTATAAAAAAATTAATCAAGTAATCTGATATCAAGTAATTTTGAAATCGGCTGGGCAATAAAGGAAAATATATATTTATCTAAATGTACACGACAGTAATAATACGTAAAGCATTGTTTTATAAGTTGGAAACATTTTTATACACAGTCCAGTAACGATCAGATATACCTTTTGGACATTTGCCGAGCCGTTTCAGAAGGTTTGTAACTGCCAGACCTTCTGAGGAAAAGCCTAGACCATTTGTCATGCCTCGATGGTTGACAAAATGTTTTCACATTCTCCGATTGTATATTAGCACCAAAAATCTCGAAGAAGCATTTCGTTGGCTTGCACAGTATTTCAGTAAAGTATATGCACGAGTTTGGTTTGAAATGAAGCGAAATTATTCTCTCACCAACGTGACGGTATACTTGGGGCTAATTGCTCGATCTGCAGCCTTTCTTCCAGAGGTATTAAGAAAAATCGTCTATACTGTGATTAGTTCCAACGCCTACTTTGCCCATCCGGAAAAGTTATTGTTGGCAATGCTCACCGACAGGAGCCAGAACATCCAAGTTTTAGGGTGGAGAAGAATAAAAAAAATGTCAGCATGGTAAGAGTTCAAGTATACTGAATTCGTTGCTCCGAAAGTAAACTTAGACGCAGGTAAATATCATGAGATGATCGATTGGTTCTCAACGGACGTCACCGAGCCACCAGTAACAAGAGAACTTTCTTCAAGCCAGATAGTATAAAACATTAGACCGGCGGCTATAACTTCTGAGGAAATTCGATGTTTTCCGTGCCATACGCAAGCGGTGAAGAGGATGACAAAAGTAGTTACAGCATCAGTGTGTGAAGTTGATAGAAGAGATAGCTTTATCAGGGCAAAATTAGAGTCTCGAAAAAAATGCAAACTTTTGACTCCAATCAAGACTATTAAATATAAATGAGCCAATAAAATGGAAGCAAGTGAGAGGATGGGTGGAACTCGATTTGCAGCCAGCTCCTCGTGGTGGGTTCTGAGGAGTTTCGGAGTATATATGCCGGAACGAGCTAACAGCTGCAAGGGAAGGTTTATCAACAATTTTTCATGACCTACTGTATATTCATAGTGTGTTTTGCAAAACACCAATACAATTTCTTCGTCTAATTGATTATAATTTTTAACCACATAAAAACAATATCGCATCTCACTTTTCTCTTGCGTTTTATTTTCAGCCTCAGAATGCTTCAGTGTGAAAAAGAACCAAAGGTTAAAGCTAAGCAGTACAATTTTCTTCGTAGTGTTGTGCGGGTTGCATAACCACAGCCATAAAAATATTCAAGTTCTATCAGGCAAAGGAAAGGGTTGACCAAAAAATCCAAATTTTCTGTGTAGACTACCACGTACACGAGACAACTTTTCCGCAACCCGGCCAATCGAAATTCAAAACAAAAATAGCTGTGCAACACAATTTTCTTCGTGGTGTCGTGCGGGTTGCATAACAACGGCTATAAAAATATTCAAGTCCCATGAGGCAAAGGAAGGGGTTGACCAAAAAATTCAAATTTTCTGTGTAGACTACCACTAAAATAAAGCAAGTTTTCCGCAACCCGGACAATCGAAATTCAAAACAAGTTTTTTTTTCGGCCCACCCTAATATGCATGATCAATTTTGATAATTCCTTATTTGTTTGAAAGACCATTGTTTACGTAGTTTTATGTAAACTTCATAAGGATCTAAGAATAGTCTTTAGATCTAGACCATAAAATTTCTCAATGCCTGAGAAGTGTTCACCATAATTGTGTATATCGTCACGCATAAATTCGACAAAGGCCCTCTGATTTTAATGATTTTTTCTCTTAGTTTGAAAGAATATTCTTTCTTTTGTTATTCCATATAAATTTCGTAAGGATCTAACGATAGTCTTCGGAATTAGAGCATGTAACTCTTCAATGGTTGACAGTGTTCATCATTAATTTTGTTGTGTATGATCACGCATAACTTCGATATTTTTATATACACCGATTTTGGTAATTCGTTTGTTTGAAATAATATGCATTCCTTGTGATCTAAAGTAGACTTCATAAGGATCTAACTATAATCTTCGGAGCTACAGGGTGCTTGTAAAGTCTCTCAACCCGAACTTTGGAGCGTCAGAATTTTGAAACACAGGTGCGAGTTAAATGACACTCCCACCCAGAAAAAGCCTGTCTTTGCACATATATATGTGATGTAAACCGTTGGGTGAAGGTTCGACATTTGTCACCACGAATGCTAGAAACATACAAAGCAGTGGCGGCCGGTGGATTGTTGTTTTGGGTGTTGCAGTACGAACGATAAGAGACAGAAAATATAAAGTTGACTCATTGACTAATCAGCATAACTTTAGATGCAAATGCTATGTGACATGTTAAATTAAATAAAATTCTGTTTTTTTTTAAGATAAAAAGTGCAGAACATTTTATCCGATTAATCACCTTAATTAATTAGTAAGTTCATTCTCCTCTCTTTGATTGGAGCAAATCTGTCTAATACATGCTGGTTGAACTCTGGTATTCTTATTGTCAGGTCTATTTCGATGGAAAGCATAACCAATGGTGATAACCTTTCTCGGGACATTCAATTCCTTGAAAGTGTCAATTCTTTCTCATGTGGAAAAAAACTTTTCGTCTTTTGCTGACGCCATAGGTACTGTTAATATTAATTTCAAAGCTTTGTAGATTCCAGGATGTATGACATTTAACAGCCATACATGCTGTTCCAGGATGTATGACATCTAACAGTCTTTCGTATATTACATACTTATATGTATGTAGGTCTTATACAGGTATGCGTAACTGTAAGACGGTATGTCCGCCACTCAATTTTTAATTTAAACTTCGTCGGAAGTGCCACTGTTCATCTCCGGGATCCCGAAAACTATGGATTCGACATTAATATCGGTCATTTTTGATCATTTTTATATCTTTCCCCTTATCTAAGTTGCACCGTCAAAGTGAAATAAAAAAAAAACATCCTACGCCCGAATCTCATCTATGTTGAAACTTTGATCGAGATCGCTCCAGTAGTTCAAGAGGTATTAAATCAAAAACATAGCCATTTTCATTTTTATCTAATTATATAGATTTAGCTTAGTAAGATCAATCGAATGGTATATGTACACTCATGTCCAAAATGATTGTCGCATATCTATAACTATCTTCTTGTAAGAATATAATTTGATAATGATTTTGCCGGATACTTTTAATGCTGATACTATGTGTACAATCGGGAAATGTATATTTGTGGTAAAATTCATAGGAAAAGAATTATAAATAAGAAAATTAGAATGAGTAAAACAAAATGTTGCTAAATGGACAAGAAAGTTTTATTTACGTTTTATTGTTCTTATTTACTGCTCTTTTGACATGAAATTTTCCACATTCATGTTTTTGCCGATTATACACATACTAACATTATAAGAAGTACAGGGCGAATTCGTTATCAAATTATATTCCTACAAGAACATATTTATAAACATGCGACAATAATTTTGGACATGAGTGTACCATCTTTGGACAGTTTCTCGTTATACACTGAGAAAGAAAAACGTATGTGGCGTACGTAAAGACGCAGGTTACATGCGTAAATCCTGTAGTTTTTGGACTTAACGTACAGCAAACGTATAATTGAAAAAGTATATTTTATACGTACCTTTTCATATAAATGTTCCTAATAAACGTACTTTCTATACGAACGAAAGAACTGTATATAGGTGGTCAGGTTCTCACATACAGATGGATGTATGTAACATATAGGTCTAGCTGACGCATGGAACATACATGTGTGTGTGTGTGTGTAAATACTTCAAAAGTGTACTCCGTCATTCCTATGTGACAGAGTCATCCGTATAATGAGCCCTTTCCAATGGTACTACTCACATGTCCGTATCATACATCTGAACCGGAAAATTAGGGAAAAACCCAGATTTTTTTAAAATCCCACCAAAACACTTGCCCCTCTGGCCCGGCCTGGGTTGATGTAGCAATCTGATTTTTTTTCTGAAAATATGTTGTTATGTACGTAATACATGTGTAAAATTTCAATCTTGTATCTGTAAAACAAAGGGCGGAAAAATTATTGAAAGTCTGAATTAAGGCTCTCTCTATACATACATACACACACACACACACACACACACACACATATATATATATATATATATATATATATATATATATATATATATATATATATATATTATACAAATTTATTGTGTCATTACTATTTGGCCTAGAGTTATGGTTCAAACGTTATTTTCTTCAGTATAACAAGTCCTTTACAACGACACCGTACCACTCACATGTCCGTAACTATACTTGAACTGGAAAAATCGTGAAAAGACGGAATTTTTTTCTGAAAAATCACCCCCAGGAACACTTGCGACCCTCGAGCCCGGCCCCGCCTTCACGTAGGGATTTCAGAAAAAATTGAGAAATGTTCAAAGGTACACACAATCCGTATGCAAAGTTCCAATCTAACATCGTGAAAACTAAAAGGCGTGACCTTTTTTTAAATATGCCTTAAGAAAAAATAAAAAAGTCACACACACCCGCCACCAAGTTGACCATCCGGTTAGAAAACGCATCTGCGGCATTCTTTGGTCCATCCTTGACTTGACTTGACTAGTAAAAAAACCGGCTTAAACACCTATTATAGAACCTAAATAAGCCTTCAAAGACGATACTACACCATGGTAACAAAAGTTGTTAAAAATCCTAAAAGGGTTAATCAATCTAATGTGAATATGTATCCATAAGCGAGGAAGCGATCCTACCCAAAATTAAAATCCTAAAGCCGCCCCTGAAAACAACCCTTCCTCCGCAGATAGCGCTTCTTGTTTGTCGATGTCAACGCATGTGACATACATGAATCCAGCTACTTCACCTTACTGATTGCGCTGCGCTGAGCTACTGAACGACATGATATGATGTACACCTAACTCTTCTGAAATTGCAGGAACATTCTACTGAAGATCCGCTTTTACGATATTCATGAGGATTTCTTCAGAACATGCTATTGGTCGGTGGTTGACATGAAATTCCAAATACAAATATCTTATGATGATTCAGAATTTCTGGTCTTAAAGCATTTCTGATGTTTTGCTTGGCTAAAGAGCAGAATACTCTAGTTAAGGGATGCAAATAAGCAACAAAATTTTACTAGCCCACAAGAAAAACTAGTAGCCCACATCCCACAATAGAAATCATTTACATACCCCGGTATTTTAATGGTGATATTAAAAACTCGCCAACACCGATGAACCACTTGCCCCGGGCGAGTAGTTATTTGCATTACTGCCCTAGTTTCTTGTGAAGAAAAATCACATGCAACTGTATATTCTGCATAGTCACTTTAATACAATCCTTCCCTCTCCCAAAACTGTCTGCTAACTAATTGGATAGCCTAGCCTGTTTTTTTGAACATGTGAAGGTTTGTAACGTCGTACGAGTGACCTAAGTTCATCCATTGCTTACACTACAGAGAGTGATTTTGCACCAACATAAAAGTGTATACATTTTAATCGCACCAACTCAATATTCCATATAAAACTTCTCATCGACGGGATAAATATGGATCCAATTTGAGACAAAAGTTTGTAAAAGTTGTTGAGTTGATTTTGAGTCTAGCATCACTTTCAGCCACGAAGGAACTCTAATTTCTAAAAGCATAATTGTGCCAATCGTGTTGTGTGGGTGTAAAAATTGTGTCTAACTTTTACAGCAGCAGATATTTCTGTTCTAAGAAACAGTCTTGATAACAATAACAAAAAAATATATATCTGTTACGAATAGAGATAGGAGACAGTTTAATTTACGATGTTGAGTTAATTGGTTTTAAGTTCAACGTCCCGTTCAGCAGCAAGGCTATGTGAGACGTGGATTCCACTGATTAACGTGGAATCCGATTCAAATGAGCACCCGCCGGGAATCGAACCTGGTCTCCCACGTCAAAGTCGCATACGCTAACCGATTAGGAGTTTACGACGTTATTTTGCGTTTGAATTTTTAGAATGAACACAGACTACTGAATATGATACAGAAAATTAAGTCGAAATGTCCATGGTGGTCGGGACAGGCAGATCTCATGGAAAATAATTCATAATTAATGCTGGTCGAGAAGACTGAAAGAAAGAGACCTTTGGGTACACCAAGAAGAAAGTGGGAGAATAATTTAAAACATGATCTTACAGATGTGGCTAATAATAATACAAACCGGATTCACTGGTCGCAAGATAAGATGTAATGATGAACCTTCGGATTCTCTAAGTCATGAAGACAGTGAGTTAGCTGGTGGTAAAATATATGCGTAATTACTTTAGAGGAAATACATTATGAATATAAGTAGATAATACTAAAAAGAAAATGACGCATTAGATTAGAATATCCACAAGGCGCTAGAAATGAAGTATTGTAAATCTTGAAAAGTTTCACACCATGTCAGTAATTTGAAAGTGTTTTCTAAGGAATGATAAAAAAAAAAAAAAAGAGTAGAAAGCTATTTACGTATTTCGACTTGATAAAGTTTCATTTTCACTACAGTACAAAGAAATGTGTAACAGTTCGTATTTCTGCTACCAGATATTCAATTGTACTCTATAAAGAAGTTTTGGCTCATGTTTGATCAGATGTGCTATTTGAGAGTGTATTTCTTTCTGTCTTGGACAGTAGTGACGAATAATTTTCCTCTTACAGAAAATTACGTTGGTGAGTTAAATAATAATAATAATAATAATAATTTTAAATCAAATTACATAAGAAAAATTGTGTAAAATATGGGATGAAGAAAATATATATCAAGACGGAAGCGATTGTGGTTAGAAAGAATGGAAATGTGTCAACATTAGAAGCTAGAAAGAAAGTAAAATAGGTGACTAGTTTTAAAATAGTGTTCTTACTAAAGGTATGAATTGTAAAAAGAAAGTAAAAGCGAAGTCCGAATGCCAGAAAGTAGGCTTTAAGAAGCAGGAAAACGTATTTTGTATGTCGCTTAATAACGAGCTATGTGTCTCGCGGAGAATTATACATATTATTCGTATAGTATGAGAAAGCAACATGGGCATTGTGAACGAGAAGAAAGAATGTCAAGAAGCGTTTGAAAAATATGAATGTAGAGCAAATGGAGAAAATTAGCTGGATAGAACGGTAGACCAATGAGATGACAAAGAACGATGCTGAAAATAATTAAAAGAGGGGGGGAAAGCAGTTAAGGTATTATTTGGAAAATTTTGTATTAGTAGGGATGCGATACCACATACGCTAGAATCTAAAAAAATGGAGAAATAATAATTAAACTGATAGATTATACACTAACATGCCACCCAATTAAGACATCTGACTGAAATTCTTGTATTGCCTTGGTTACTCATATTGGGGTTAAAAATAGGCAGTACCTGTGGCTAACAGTCGTGACAAGGGAAATGGGGAAAGCACGGGATTTAGACACGCTTGGCCGAGGGCAGTATTGGCGCTCCACAAATGGTGGCACTCTGTTTCAAAGATTGGAAATCAACTGAAGTTCTCGTGTACTAAGGGTATGTGGAAATGATGTAAATGCGGGGAAGTTATCCGTGAACTGTCACAGTGCAAAAGCCAGTGTACCTTACATCACTAGGACATGAAAGACTTAAATACTTTCAATAATAATAATAATAATAATAATAATAATAATAATAATAATAATAATAATAATAATAATAATAAATGGAAATTATTTATACTTAACATTAAGTGAAAATTCAAATACTTATTTTTTTTTATCGCTGTTAACCGGGAGAGCTGCCCAGTTATTATACACAAAAGCTGTACGTAACGCATGGAAATGCGACAAAGGTTACAGTCGTAATTATAGAACGTACAAGCCTACGTCCTTCCGGAAGGCTCTTTCGTAAGGACTTTGGTACATAGCCGCCGTCCTGCCAGTAGTACCAACATGATTTTTTCTGTGGTAACACTACCGTTCATGCTCTTTCTACCAGAACTTTCTACCCTGCTGAAGTACGCAAAGTACTCTAATTTATAGAGAAACATGGTAGGACCTTCAGGATGTTAAGTCCTGCCGGAAGAACGTTATATGTTCAATCATTAACCCCTGATCGAAGTATACAATGTGACATACGATACGCTTCTCAATCGTTCAAATGTTGTTGCTGTTTTTTTGAACACAATTGTGATATTTGTATAATATAATTTTAGTGCAGGCATTGAACAGTGTATGGACTAACTGAACAGCATGGTAAAATTAAATTATGCTAACGTTTACTCCTTGATCTAGAAAAGGCTTTTGACCGCGTGAATTGGGAATTGTTGTTGGGAGTTCTAACAAAGATAGGGTTGGAATGGAAAGATAGAAGACTCATAAGAAACTTATACATGAACCAACAAGTAAGTGTTAGAATAGGGGAAGAACTGACGGAAGAGAGTACAATTGGAAGGGGAGTTCGACAAGGATGCTGCCTCTCGCCAACACTATTTAATGTCTATCTAGAAGAGATAGTAAAAAAGAGCCTACATGATGATGATGGCATTTCGGTAGGAGGTAGAATGATTAGATGCATAAGATTTGCAGACGATATGGCCCTTGTTGCAGAATCTGAAAAGAAAATCAATAAAATGTTAGAAAAAATGAGAAGGGGCTTTGAAGAATATGGGATGAAAATAAATGTTAGAAAGACAAAAGCCATGGTGATTGGAACGAAGGGGTCTGTGTCAAATATAAAAGTAGGAGGGGAGAAAATAGAACAAGTGAATAGTTTTCGATACCTGGGTAGTGTTCTTAGTAATGACATGAAATGCGAACGTGAAATAAAAGCAAGGATAGGAATGGCGAAAGAAGCCTTTAAAAGAAAGAAAAGTCTGTTTTGTGGGACCTTGAACAAAGAGTTGAGAAAAAGACTCATAAAATGCTTCGTGTGGAGTGTTGTGCTGTATGGGGCGGAAACGTGGACATTGCGTAAGGGTGACGAAAATCGACTGGAAGCCTTCGAAATGTGGGTGTGGAGAAGAATGGAAAGAGTTAGTTGGGTCGAGCGGAAAACGAATGAGAGAGTGTTAGAAATGGTGGGTGAGAAAAGAACACTTTTAGATATTATTAGGAAGAGGAAGAGAAACTGGTTGGGACATTGCCTAAGAAGAGATTGTATCATGAGGGACGTCCTAGAGGGTATGGTGGCGGGAAAGAGAGGGAGGGGGCGAAAGAGACTACAATTAATGGATGATATTAAAACAGAAAGATCATACGCGAAGACGAAAAGGTTAGCGGAGGATCGTGGAGCATGGAAGCTTCTCAGCTGCGGCAAGTGACCTGCCAATAAAGGCAGAATACCTATGATGATGATGAACGTTTACTCCAGTTATGGATTCCAGTTCTAATGTTGTCTTTCGCCGACTCTAACTAGATTGCTCCATCAGTCAACTCCTGTAACATCTGTCACGCTCTCGGAGATGCGAGTTTTTATTGCTCGTCTCTTTGAAGTGTTTCCTGTAAGCTACGTATCAAAACATGGCAGACCTACCACTCTCCCACATTATGCGGGAGTCTGCCGCATTTCGTTCACTTCCGCTCTCCCGCAACGAAGTAGCAAACTCCCACATAGTCGAAATAGGGTAGGGGAGAAAAGTAACCGCTTAACATAAATTTTCTTTTTAAAAAATACCGTTGAAATTTCACCTAATTTATTTTTCGGCTGAAATAAAGTAAGCATTGAACTACAATAATAGTGGGTACCTGTTCCCCATCCATAGGCACCTGTACCCTATCATTACATAATTTTGTGTTGGTCACTTACAGTAGAAACTAACGGATCGTGTTTAGGGCCGAGCTGTGTTTACACGTGTGTGTGTGAGAGAGAGAGAGGGGGGGGAGAAAGAAAGAAAGAGAGAGAGTGAGTGAGAGACAGATAGTCCGTCCTCCGACGGCTGCTACTATTATATTTATATTTCGAGAAAGTATCCCGCCTAAAATTCCTCCCAGGTTGGCAGGTCTGACATGGCTGTGTATAATTGCAAGAGTACGAGATCAAAACATGGTTGTAAAAAAAATGAAAAATGAAATCTTTGAGCTTTACGTCCCGCGTTTATGCCGGTTAGGCTAAAGGAGACAGTGATGATTAGAGTCCGGATTTTTATGTAATATCAACCCCCTAAATATGTGCATACATATGTAACAAAAATCGCTTAATAATGTAAGAAATATGTAATATTATATAAGACTATGTAATATTACATATGTTACATATTTATGAAAACGTAATATTAACACGCGTATGAGTATGCAATTTTAAACGAATTATGAAAATAAAAAGAAAAAATCTACTACACTTTATCCTGCTTAATGCAAGTCCCCCAATGAAGTGAAATGCTTGAACAGCTGAGACAGCCATACATCACTGACGTGACTGATTGCAGGGTAATAAAAACTAGACGCGAATGAAGGAAGATGTGAATCGGCTAGAGAGAAACAGGAAAGCCCCGAGAAAAGCAATGCATATGGCATTTGTACGTCAGAAATCTCATGTGGTGTAGTGTGGTCCCGTTTTAAATCTAGAACCTTTTACACCAAATGCGCACCCGTCAGCACGGCCCAATCTTGAAATGAATTATACGTAATATACAATTTTAAATACTAAAAGCAACTTAAGACGAAATGTATTGTTTTATATATATTTATTTCATGCAAGGAAAAGCAGTTCTATATCTTTTAAACAATACCAGCTGAACTAAGATTGAAGAATATTTCCACTAATGAACATTTTTAATCTATATATATAAAAGAGAACGTACAAATCCTTTGTTCCCTCATCACGCTAATACGGCTGAACCAATTTCTTTCATTTTTGGGGGGTTATTAGGATTTGGACCCTAGATTGTTTTTATCATATCACTTTAATTTTTAATTACCAGTGTCTTGAGATAATTGACGATTCAAGTGTCCATAACGTACAAATCCTTTGTTAGTTCATCATAGGTAAAAATAAACGTATTTATATGCAACCCGCATGACCGTGTCACTCGGCGGGTTAACATAAATGACAGGCGATATAATGTTAACATTTACTGCAAGCATATTTCACGGGTATTAAACACATGAGATATGGAGTTGTGCATTTAAATTTTCATTTCAACCCAGCGAAGCGGGTAATATATGCTAGTTTGAAATAAAGTACTTACAAAAGATGTGCCTGCAGTTCAACTGTGTGTTATTGCACTATGGGTTAAAAGGTACATTTCCAAATGATCAGAAGTAAAATTTTGTCGGCGATCGGATAAAATATTCTTGTATGCAGAGAATGATCTCTCCACATCACATGAGGTAACAGGAGCGTACTTCAACAGGGGGATGTAGTTTGGGGAAATATCTTCAGGGGTGGTTCTTGATTCACCACTGAGAATATCAAACACTGCCAATAGGCTGTCGTAGCCCGGGTTTCTTTCCAGCACTGCATTTAGTTTCTTTCGAACTTTTTCTGCTAGATCTCCACACACACCTTGCACCAGTCTCTTTGCGTCCTCTATGATTTCCATGGATTCCGGAAGAGGCCGCCCAACAGTCTCTAGCTTTTTAATGCTTGTAGATAGCCAACCAAAATTACTGTCTATGTATGCGATATCACAAGCTACTTTTGAGTCATTAAACAGTTTCTGAGCAATGCCAACTGACACAACAGACTCCGATGGATATGAATGAACAACAGGCTTAATGTTTTGAAAATGTTCATTGTAGAAATGTACTACCTGTATCCAAGTGCCCCATTGCGTTAGCACAGGCTCCAGAGGAAGTGGCATGTCTGACAGTTGATCTCTGTAAACTTGAACACGTTGTGGCGCCTTAACAAACATTTTTTTTTTCGTGGAAGAAACTAGTTGATTTACTTTGCAAAAGTTGTCTCTCACCTCTCCAGCAACACGCTGAAGAACATGGGCCATACAGGTGAAATTAATTAAGTGAGGGGAAAAACTGTAAGTACTCTAGCCGCTTTTAACATGTACGCTGCACTGTCTGTATAAAGAACAAGGACTTTTTCTTCCTGAACTCATCCCGGCCTGAACTCCACCCGGCACAAGACCATTGTTTACAAAGCAAGCAATCGTGGGATGACGCGTGCGTTCCAGCAATTTACTCGCAATAAGATAGGATTAGATGGAGTATCTTCACTTAACTTTCCAATCACTAAATTTGCTACATAACGTCCCAAAACGTCTGTTGTTTCGTCCACAGAAATCCAAATACAAGTATATGAACTACCTATTTCTGCCCTAATGGTATCTATAGCTTCCCTATAACAAACTTAGAGATAACACTATCGAAGAGTGGATTCGTCAGGAATTCGACGCCCTCAGTACTTCTCCAGAAAAGCACGGTATTTTGGCACTTGAACTTTGTTCCAAGGAATGTTTGCTGCTATTATTGCTTGGCACAAGTCTTTGGAAAACTCACTCACTGAAGTATCTTGATGCATTTGTGTCAAGAGTACTTGTTTTTTGCAGTTTTATTTTTTGCATGGATTGTACTTCGTACATGTTGTTCCAACTGAGATTTGATTGAACATCCATTTTCTTATCACACACTTGGCAAAACGCCACTTTACCGTCCGTAGTAAACGCATCATCGATAGTTACCCACGACCGCAATTTCGCGGATAAAATTGAGGCAACCAGAGCAATTTCTAACTTCGACTGTCAATACAGAACACGTGCGTTTTGCAACTGCAATACTAGAATATTGTCCTCCTGTCATTCAGTTGAACAAGCTAAGTTCTTTGAAAGCTTAGGTTACCTGCTATGATATTGCCATTGTGGCCAACTTCTTGGAACGAACTCTTGCAGTAAATTCCTGGAAGCACACTAGCATACAGTTTTAACTTGAATTGCAGGATTTGCTTTCATCATTTTTCCCGTCCGACCTCCAATAACAATCAAATGGACTTCATTTTAGGAATTTCCTTTCCATTCGCCTGTCAGACACGTGATCTGTCTTCCTCCAGAGTTGAGAATAAAGGAAACTGCTAATGAACCCCGGTGGGAGAATTTTTACTTGTTTCTTCTTATATTTCTTTTGTTATCGGCAAAAAATTCTGCGAAACATGGTTTGACAAATAAAAAAAAGAGAGATTTCACTTTCGGTAAAGAAACGAAAAATAGACATAACAAAATTGAATCTAGATGCAAGCCTTGCACAGTTAAAGAGTTTATTTTATTTTATTTTAAATTAAAATTTTAGTAAAAGGAAAATTTTAAGACAGTTTTATGTAAACAAAAACTGTAGAAACCATAGAAATATGTAATATTGGTCAAAATATGTAATATAAAACTTGAGTTGAAGCACCCTAAAGGTGTGAATCACAAACATTTAAGGATTTGACGAACCTACATATGAAGGAAAAAATATGTAATTACATACAAATGCGGACATTAGTGATGATGAGTAATGAATGAAATGGTGGAATGAAGAAAGTGGGAGGAAACGGGAGAACCCCGAGAAAACCCATGCACACGGTGTTTGTTCACCATAAAGTTCACTTGGCGGGGACTGAGATCGAACCCGGAACCCCAAGCACCAGAGGTGAACGTTCTACCACTGAGCCACCGCGGTCTAAAACGAGATTTTTAAAAGAAATGTGTATTTTCAATCATAACCCGCATAATTTTCAGTTTATTGTCAGTTTCTCGTGTATTTCTCGCCTTATAGCTATATAATTACATCCACTGAGTAAGCTGGAAACTGTATTAGAACGTTAAGTAAACTAAATTAATATTTGGGTTACGAAGATAATTGTTAATTTTTGGTTTGTTTATATGAACAAACGATCAAAGGACATTTTTTTATTATTATTACAGATTATTCGTCAGAGTTCGACAATATATTTAATTTAAATGAAGAGGATGATCGAGCTGTTTGTACAACAGTTGATGTTAATCAAGAATTGTATAAGCTGGGAATTCTTGATGAGCAATACAGATGGCCAAATGCGATTGTTCCATATGAATTGGATGGGACACACTGTAAGTTATGATATTAATGAATAATGGTTAACATTAGTGTTGAACTGTCATATTTTTCCGGAGAGGGGCTGGAACTTCCATTGAAATTCTGTAAGGATAGCATAGTTTGTTAGTCAACAGAATTATATAAAGATTCAGAACATCATGCAGTTAGACCAGAGGTTCCCAACGGCGTTACGAAGCCACGAGGGGTCTTGTCTTCGTCCAGGGCATCATTCTTAATTTAGAACTGAGAGATGTAGTGGACAAGTTTAATAACCCTCAATGCAATCTTGTATATAGCTGATCCATTTTCATCACAATAATTTAATCATCATAATATTTTTATCAATTTTAGCGTAGAAAGTTATTGAATAAAGATGAATTAAAAAGGGAAACTTAGGTGGCTGGGGATGAAGCGATTTTATACACTAATTTATAACTTTAATCGCATTTGTCCAAAATTTAATTGTTGTTTGTTAACAAATTTTCCACCAACATCAGTATATGAATCTAGTTTCCAGATACACAAGGTTTCGGAATTCAATTCCCAGGAGTGTAGGAATCTTATTCATAGGTACCAAAAGTTTATACACACAAACAAGCACAATTGGACTGTAAATCGACTCACAGCTTTGCCGCACGGCCGTCATTGAAATTTTCAAACGACCTGGATAACTAGCACAGACAACAAAATGCAAATATTTTCGTTTAAATACGAGTTAACAGGAATTTCACAGAAACTAAGAATTTTCTTCTTCGGTGCAATACTTTTAAAGTTTTTTTTAACTCTTAATTTAACGTTTTTCTCTGAAATATTCAAAGAGCGGATTAAGAATGTTTATTGCGAACTAGATGAAATGTCTGTTTCTCACACAAAGTGAATAGGTTTATAGACACAAACACCTTTCGCTTCAGTATACACACGAGGGATAAACGGCGTCGGGTAAAATCACTATTCATCTCAGCAATCCCAAAAATTGTGGATTACACGACTAATATCTATCGTTTTAGATTATTTGTACACATCACCCTCTTCCTAGACTACATTTCTAACGCATATGAGGGATGAATTTAGGCTTAAACGACATCTGGAATGTCGGCAACCTCGAAAACTTTGGATTAGACATTATCTACCCTTCGACAAAAAGATGGTAAAAGCCTAAGTTGATCCAGGGACCACTCATATACCGAAAATCATCATAATGGGTGAGGCAATCTAGGGAGTGTTAACCAACAATGCTTCATTCATTTTTATTAGACTTCCAAACTATGCTAATCATAAGCGTTGGTAGTCCTATACAACGACTGTCCTCCGTCTGTCGACAAGTATCAGCGCAAAAACGGCAAGAGATATTGACAAATAGTTTCTTCTTATAATCGATTCAGTGCCCCATAAAAAGTTTCATCTCCTCTGTTAATATTCTATTCAAACAGGATGTGATAAAAATAATCAACCATTTCCGGTTACAACGTTTATTGCCATAGAACAAAAACGGTAACTGCAAAGACAGCGAATAAACTATTCCAATAAACGGTGGTCAGCTTCTCAAAGGAACATCTCGCAACATTCTATTGATACCGTAAATAGTTGCAATTTACTAGTACTTCCGGTTTCAATACTAATTTTCATAGAGCAAAAACGGTGAAAGATATCAAAAAGCAGCTTCTAGCGATCGATTTAGCGTCCCAAGAATACGTTCCAACTCTTCTGTTAACTTCCTATTCACACCGGAAGTAGCAGAAATCAAGCATTTTCTATTTCAATGTTTTTCGCAATAGAACTAAAATGGTAATAGAAAGCGACAAGCATTTTTTTTCTTCATTCGTTTTAGCATTTCAAGATAACATATCAAGATAACCCGTAACATTTTACCACAATCCAAAGTGGTTGAAATTTACTACTCCTTCCGATTTCAATATTTATTTCCACAGAGCAAAAATGGTAAAATATATGGTAAATGTCAAAAATGGTAAAATACATATACTACCTTTTCTCTCACCCTTACATAAACTCGAGTGATTTTCACTCGAGAAGGGATAGTTTTAGCTCAATGCTCGAAGACTATGTTAGGTCTTGTAGGTGAAAAGGGAGTAGGAAAACTTTCTCTTCATTCTGTATTTTGCATCTAATGAGTGCAAATAAGATAGGAATAGATCAACTTTCTTTTTAGTTCAGGGAAATGGATGTTTACGTACAATAGTACTTTTTTCCCATGTTTAAGTGGATATTGCTCTAAGATATAGGACTCCTTACTTTTAGGTATATTAGAGATACCGAATTATTTATCCTAAGCCGTGTTCGACCTGGGATGGAGATGGTAAGAGAGATAATATATAAGCTTTCTCTGGTTCCATTAGTGAGAAACCAAGTAAGTTCTTTAGATTTCGAACCCAATGTATATGGTTCAATTCCTGTGAAGTAGTCTTATTTAAGACACTACGAATGGCTTGCAGTTTTTGAATCTCTCTCCTGTATAAGGAAGAATTGGTTCATGTGTACCTCACCAACTGGACCGATATAAAGATCCTCGTTATATAAGAGGAAACCTTTTACCTGATCTAACCTATCCTAATTAATGCTTAGATAGATTTCCTTTAAAAGTGCTTCTTTTAATGTAAGGGGGACACTGAATAGGATTAGGCCAGAATTTTATTTTTGTGATTTGAAATCCTTTAGAAAATTAAGGTGGATAGAGGGTACCCTTAATGAGAGCTAACCCTCCTATCTTCCAGAGGCCTCTATATGTATAGAAATTTTAGGGAACTGTAAAGAACTAAAAATATAGAGGATACCTTAGAGAATTTAGAGGCGAGAGTACCCAGTTTGGTAACTCTTGAATACCCGATTTAGAGAATCATTTCTAATCGACACTCAATTTATTGAATAAAATCCTATTAAGAGCAACTTACTGTTGTTATTATTTTAAATCTTTGATTCGAACTTGAAGCTTAAGCAGAACTTATAGGATTAGGTATACGTTTATGAATGTTAAATGTATTAAGTAATTACGCAAGACATTTCATATTTTAGACGAATGATAGATTACTCCCTGTGAATCTGAATTAGATTTTTAAATAAATGCAAGTTGCCCCGTTTGCAACTTATGCGACAGAATGTGTTGAACCCACGGACTAACAGATCACAACAAACAACAATTATTTTCTTTTTAAGTACCTGGAGGATTCAGCACTGTAAGAATTTATTCCATCTCCGATTTTATTTCTCTGTTGCAACCGGAAGTGATAGACATCAGTTACCACTTCCGGTTTTAATATGAAGTTTCATAGAGCAAAAATAGTAAGAGATAGCGAGTAACATTTTTTGATATGGATTCAGCATCCTCTGTACAATTTTATCTTTGATCTTGTCACAACCAGAAGTTTAGCTGTAGGCTTCTACTTCAAGTTTGATTATTGAATTCATGTAGTTTGGAAATCTATCGGAATTTCACACCATAAAAGATACTAACGTGTTATGGATATATACACATTCAGGGTCGAATTAAGAGGGGGGCTATAGCTCCGGGCCTCCAAATAGACAGGGGCCTCCACTCTGATCAAAATCTCAACTGGCTATCTAAAAAGTAATCATAAAGATACAACTATCATCCTAAAATAAAATATGACCAAAAATATGAAAAGTATTCCCTTAAATTTCCTACTGTACTTTCATGGAAATGTATTAAGTGATGTCAGCAGGGGCCACATAGTTTTTCTAGCCCCGGGCCTCCAGATAGGTTAATTCAGCTTTGCACACATTGAGATTTGTTAAAGCGAAATTTCAATCGTGGTGTAAGCTTCAAGGCTTTTTATGTTTCTTCTTGCCGAAGGTGTTATTTTCCTTAACAAACTCTGCCCCTTGCGCGTGCTATTCACATGCAAGTAGATTCTGAAAGTGTCCTTCTATACTTACTAAAGTAATACTTATATATAAGATTGAGCATATATTGAACATAGATTGAAATAAGATCTTGTTAACTTAGGAAGATGAAACTTGGTGTGTGTTTATATTAAACAATCGAACTTATATCCCTCAGTTGTTAATAATTCTCGTTTTAAGAGGGGCAAGGAGGCACCTATCTACATATATACATAAAATTTAATGTAACAATATTTGTCAGCGAAGTCCTCCTAGAATGCTGCACGTATTATGATGATTTTTGGTACATGAGTAGAACATGGACTAGTTTGGAGTTTAGACATGTTGCTTTATTAAAATTTCTATCCTAAGAGGGAACAAGGGGTCAAAATTTATTTTAAAAATTGAGCATCTCACAATCTTATCAACTTAGGAAAATGAAATTTGGTATATAAATTCTTCAATTAAAATAAGCGGACCCAAGACCCAGAATTAAAACAGAAAATCCGTTTTTAGGGAGCAAGGGGAAATCTACTATATATAGAAATGCATATAAAGATGTTCGTGCTTCAACTTATCCTAGACATTTGCACAGATTTTTTTTTTTTTTTTTTTTTTGTACAAAGTGGATTCTAACCTTAGTGTTTTGTCATAATAAGTTGATTAAAATACGTGTTCTAAAGAAGAAAGTGGGATCCCATTTAAAAGGGATACAAAGGGACAATAATCTCTTTCTCTCTCTCTCTCTCTCTCTCTCTCTATATATATATATATATATATATATATATATATATATATATATATATATATATGTGTGTGTGTGTGTGTGTGTGTGTTCTACTATAACCTTGAACACCTGAATCAATTATTTCAACCAAACTTGATACGCGTTTATACATATGACTTATAATGTGAAATACTGTGGGGATAATACATACTTAGGGACGTGGGAAAAACTGATGTGTAAAAATAATCTAAAACGACCGATATTATTCTCGAATCCAGAGCTTTTTCGGTGGCAGATTAATTATGACACTCTAGATGCCGTTCAAGTCCAAGATCGGGCCGACGGGCAAGATGTAGCATGTGAAAATAGTGGAAAATAACCCATATTCGTGTCGAATCCATATTTTTCGAGGTCGCTAAGCTGATTGGTGACTTCCGATGTTATTTAAGCTAAAAGAAGTATATCAGCTGACTCGAGAATCTTTGTTAGGTCTACTTGTGTATATATCACTCATAATAATAGCGACAATGGTGAATGCGTTGCTCTTTGTTATTTATTTATTTCACTCTTTCTTTACCTTCAACCATTTTGCATAAGCCTTAGTCTTCCCGCGTGAAGAATGGGCATTTTTGCTAGTATTTCATAAATATGAGAAACTTTATCTTCATTTTGATGTATAAAACTTGAATTCTAAAAAACAATAAAAGTTTCACGTTCTTAAAAAGCACTAAAAATGGCTGTTTTTGAATTACAATGCATCTAAATATCTTAGGCCTAAATGTGTTAAATTAGTACGTGTATTATAGGGAGCTGGCTTTAATGTGAGGCTGAGGAATTCAGAGTTGACTGACAGGTGCCCCACCCCGTCATCAAGAAACGGTCACTCGACGGTCCTGGGCAGGGTTGCCAGTGCTTTGTCAAAAAATTCACCTAATACTCACTTAATTCAAAGAGTTTATGCAAATTATGCAATCCCTATCGAAGATCCCTGTATACGTGGACACACGCAAATTAGGCTGTTATAACAAATGCTTCAGTGTTTTTTCCCTCGCTTCTTCGTCGCACTGCACTATAGGCTTCCTTATTACTTCTCTAGCTTCGCTGTGTATAGTTTGCCCTCTCTTTCGCTGTGAAGCCATTGTCAAATGAATAATAAGCAGGGCCTGGATTTTGTTGATAAGTCAACTTTTTTCTGTTACGCATAGGACAAGGCAAGTTCAAATAAAAACGTTATCCATCAACTCTAGGTTCCAAAAACATATTTTTTTAATGGTCAATTTTTGGTCACTTTTTGCCGTTTTGAAATATCAGGTCAATTTTTAATATTTTAAGGTAACTTTTAGGTCACTTATGGTCTTTCTTTCTATTCTTTTTCTTTCACATAAGGAAATCTTTAAATGAACATGGTTTACGGGTGTGAAAAAGATGAAGTTGAATAATTTCTTTTCTTGCTTCCTGATTACTGGGGTGGAAAAACTGCATTCTTAACAAGCTAATGAACATTAATCTGCAGCTGGTTGACGAAAGGTGGTGGCCAAACAGATAGTTTTGGGATGATCAAACGATGTGATCACGTGAATAACTAAAAAATGGATTAGAAGGCGTACAAGGATTTTAAACAGGTTTTTATCTATTATTTTCATGTAGTCTACACTTGCGAACTTTTATTGTTTAAGAATGCTTCCTACTTTCAACTCGGGAGTGAATTGACGCTTTTAATACTTGCAATGCCGTACAATAGACTGATCAATAGAAATAAATGATCAGTGGACTGCAACTAACTGAAACAAAACTTTTTGAATATGAGTGAGAAATGTTAATTAAAAATCTAATGGATATTAAAAAAATGTCAGTTTAACGAAATAAACGTATAAGAAAACGCAAGTTTTAAGGTCAATTTTTGTGATTTTTAGGGTCATTTTACAGGAATTTTAGTGTCATTTTATAGGTCATTTTTAGACAATTTTAGGTCAACAAGATCCAGGTCCTGACAATAAGCAACAAAACCGCAACTACAACAGCCAGGATCCTCGATAGGGATTGCATAATTTGCATAAACTCTTTGTATTAAGTGAGTATTAGGTGATTTTTTTGACAAAGCACTGGCAACCCTGCCCAGGACCGTCGAGTGACCGTTTCTTGGTGACGGGGTGGGGCACCTGTCAGTCAACTCTGGATTCCTCAGCCTCGCATTAAAGCCAACTCCCTATAATATTGTCTTATGTTTCGTACTGGAATTCCGCATTTCTTTACGAGATGCAATTTTCGCTTTTATGCATCTGTTTCGGCTTAGGGCGCCATATAAACTATCGTTGTATAAGAACCAAAGAAACTTAACTCCAAGACAGAGATTTTTGTTTGTTTGGACTATGAAAATAATTCTGAAAGCTCCACTTGGTGCCATTTGTACGTTATAAAAGCTTACTTTGTTATGCCTTGTCTGCCATGCAATAATGTGTTTACCATCTTATTCAAACTGCCTTTGGAAAAAAAATCTTTCCTCTCTCCTGTAAACCTACGAAAATCGAGTTACCATTCTCTTTTTCTCATACGACGCTATGTTACGAACAGTGGCGACTCGAGAAGTGATCCGAGAGGAAATTTCTCCGATCGTGCTGAGTGTGATTATCAATGCTTTTCATAGTTCTATTTTACTTTCTATGTATTAAAAGTTCTTACCAGAAGTCTGAAATCATTACTGTTAAGCGTATGGATTTCAAATTATCATACAACAGGTCAGTTGATATTCAAGTGAAAGGAATTTTGCTTGTATAAAAATTAGTTCTTTTGCGCAAGCCTTCGGCCCTGTTGTACACTATAGGTTTAAAATGTGGTTAATTTAGAATTAAAATTGTTTATATTTATCAAATTTACTTTTATTATATTTATTTATTGAGTTTGTTCATCAACTATCAAGGATTTCGTTATACAGGGAAGCAATAGCGCAGGTAGCCACATCTATTAGCGTCAGGAAGGTAAGGGATAGCGGAAGTAGGTACATTTATAAGCGTATCTTATTATTACACAAGTGCAACAGTGAAAAAGCTTTTTTTTTTCGCAAAAGTAGGTGTTCTTTATATATTTCGACCTCCTGAATTCGAAAATGACACTCAAAACATCCTATCACACACTGTTTTGGCACAAATCGTATACTTTGCCAATATTGATAACATATATTGAAGTATTACATATACAGTATATATGGAACACGAATCGTGCTGAAGTAGAATATAAGTTTAAAAGAACAAAATGTTGAAATATACACGCAGTGAGCAGATGCATACAGAGAATGTGGTTCAGTGGTTATGGCTTGGCCCCTGCTTTTCCTCTTATGCAGCATTTCCGGGTGTTCACGGTGAAGCATCCAGTCGTAGTTGCCCATCATCCGAATATCCCAAGTTCCCTGATATCATCGTTCCATGTCCTTGATATCCTCATGGAATCTTTCACCATGTTCGTCACTTACAGCACCCAGATTTGGAAGGAAAAAGTCAAGATGCGAATGTAAAAAATGTAACTTCAAATTCATAGAGCATCCCACTATTTTGAATTTCGTCAGCATGTTCTCAACTATGTCGATATAATCTGGGCTATGATTGTTTCCCAGGAAGTTTTGAACCACACACTAAAAAGCAGTTCAGGCTTCTCGCCCCAAGGCATTCATTGAATGAAGGAAACCTTCAACCAGCATTAGTTTGCGAATATCAGGACCAATAAACACACCTTTCAACTTAGCATCTAACACATTGGAAAACTTGTTAACTTAGATATTTGAAACAGTTGTCACACTTAGGTAATGCCTTGACAAACTGCTTCATTATGCCTAATTTGATGTGCAGAGGTAGCAAGAGTATTCTGTCTCTTTCCACTAGAGGGTCATACTTGATATTTTTTTCCCTTGAAACCAATTCCAACCTTCGGGGCCACTGTTTTTGCTCCCAATGCTTGTCACGAGCCCGATTGTCCCATTCACAGATGAAACAAATGAACTTAGTATATCCTGATTGTTGTCCTAGAAGCATACCCAACACTTTCAAATCATCACACACCATCCAATTGTGATCTTCATAATGTACGGTAGTAAGAAGCACCTTCATGTTGCCATGTTTCCTTCAGGTGCACAGAATGGCCGACAGGTATTGAGGCATACATATTACCATTGTGCAGCAGAATTATCTTCAATTTTTTTTTTTTTTTTTTTTTTTTTATGAGTCAATAAACAGTCTCTAGTCACCTGGCGCGTACGTATGTTCAACTGACCCATCAAACCTTGTACATCACTGCAATACATTAACAAATCCTTTTGAGCAAAATATTGTTTGAATATCAAATTCCATTATCTGTAAAGTGTAACGGACGTACCGGTTGCAGTCTTGACCCTAGGAGCTTTGCTTTATCCTTTGTCAGTCCCAGATCACGGGCTAAATCATTTAGATTTGACTGAGTGAACAGAATAGGGTCCTCATCTATTTCTACTTCAAACTCAGTATCATCCGTCCCCTGCACGGGATCTATGTCATCACTGTCGTCCATATCTAATGTCTGCGGAGACTGTAATACAGGTATATCCGGGCCATGTGGAACAAGACGAATCGCTGAGCGAACGTTGTTCGGATACTCAATAGTATTTTTGTTTTTCTTGTTGAAACCAGTGACCTTACAAGAGCAGAAGTAGCAGTCGTCGGTATGATTCTGTTACTCCCGTTCTGGTGCTTGGGGTAGCGGGTTCGATCCCAGCCCCGGCCAAGTAAACTTTGTGGTGGACAAACACCGTGTGTGTTGGTTTACTCGGGGTTCTCCCGTTTCCTCCTACTTTCTTTATTCCACCATTTCATTCATTGCTCATCATCATCGTCTCCTTTAGCCTAGCCGGCATAACTGTGAGATGTAAAACTCAAAAATTTCATTTCATTTCATTTCTGTTGCTCCCGCCGGACCATAGGATGCCAAATCGTAATAACTTCTTTCCTGGCGCCCACCGTCGTAAATCTTCTACACACACAACACACACGACCTGTGGAGATGATGGTTTGTTGATGTCGCCTAGTTTCACTCCGAAATAGACATGGTAGATCTTTTTGACGAAATCAGTAATGTTTCTTCGGTCTTTTTTCATCATAAGTTCACCACAAATGTTACAAAAACAGTTAGGAGAGTTTACACAATCTCGGATACACATTATACACTAACACGTGCTTCCTTCCTCAAACAACACAGTGACGAATAGGAAGCGCCATTTCCAATGTGACAGTTCGCACTGTGCCGCTAGGGCAGAACTGTTGAACAGTTGAAAGCGATGCGCCGCTTCTGAGCTTCATACGGTGTTTTCGTAAATAATATCATTATTTTGCTTTGCCATCAATTGCAAATATAAGATATTTGTGCCAAAACTGTGAGTGATACGATATTTTTAGTATCGTTTTCAAATTCAGGAGGTCGAAATACATAAAGAACGCCCACATTTTCGAAAGACGCTTTTGTGACTTTGCAGTTTGTTGGATTCTGTTATTATTATTGTGATTAGTGTGACGTATAGATTGGGATGTTTTCCATTTATTATTAGAATAAAGTATTGCAAATGCAAATTCTAAGCCATGGCATATAAATAACATCCAAATGACCCACTCTTTTTGTGTGTATTCATGCAGCCCCTACTGAAAATTTCTCATTGTTCGTCCCAAAATTTCTTCTTTTAAGAGAGGAGTATGGCGATTAAGAGAGGAGCGAGGGAGGGGCATGGTAGAGCGCTCTCTTCCAGTGCGTGGCATCCCTGATTCAGTCCCCGGCCAAGCAAGTTTATAGGGGACAACGCCGTGTCCGTGAGTTTTCTCGGGGTACTCTATTTCCTCCCACATTCTCATTCCGTCAATACTTTCATCATCATTCACTTGCTTAATCATCGTCTCCCTTAGCGCAATGGTCATGATCATGAGACGCTAAACTGAAACATTTCATTTCAGTTTTCTTCTTTTAAGATTTCATATAGGGTTGCCAACCGTCCGGTATTTTAAAGGACTGTTCGGTTTTTGACCTCCTTGTCCGCTGTTCGGTACGACCTCGAAACCGAACATTAAATGTCTGGTAATTTTTCCTATTACTAATCATATTCTCTGTTCTATTCAGATTATTTTGAAGAGACGAAAGGAATCGTTTGTCGATGAACATGGTTAAAGCAGCATTTATGATTCGCTTTGTGCAGGGTGGTCCGGAAGTGGACGTACCCCACCTTTAGTTTCAACAGTATAGTGTTAGTTATGGTAAATGTCTGTACAAGTTACCTTGAAGTCGTAAGAGTCTTAAGAGCCATAAACATCGGTATGATCACCATTTATGTCCTAACACAGCTGAATTCTACGTTTCCTAGCCACTGGATCCCTTCACCGGCATCCACCGGCTCCCTTTGCTTGGCCTCCAAGAAGCCCCGACCTGACGGCACCAGACAATGCTCTCTGGGCTTTCATAAAGCAACAAGTAAGAAACACTCGATATCACACAACGCAGGAATTGCGAGCAGCTATGGAACATGCCTTCACCCTGTGACTCCAGAGTATCTCCGCTAAACATCTACGAAAACTTGGCGCAGAATTCAGCTGTGTTACGACATGGATGGTGATCATACCTATGTTTATGACTATTAAGACTCTTAAGGCTTCAAGGTAGCTGTGTACGGACATTCTATCATAACTAACACTATACTGTTGAAACTAAAGGGGGGTACGCCCACTTCCCGACCACCCTGTATAAACCAGTCGTGTGCGGAATTTGCTGGTACATTTTCAAGAGCGCAGCTAGCACTGATTCATCCTCGGACACAATTTCCTATTAAATAATGCATCCAGATCCAGTAAAAGTATGTAGGCATTATAAGACATTACCAGCCCCAGCGAAGTTGGTGATACTTAGTTTTCAAGTTTATTTTATGCATGCCATAATCATATTGCTAATTATATTTGCTTTTATGTTTCAAGTACGATGTATTTTTGATGGTAGACTAAAAAAATTACATGTGCTGACTCAACCACAACTGAATAAGTAAATGCTTCAAAAGTAACTTAAGTTATTAAATTCGAAATCCGAATCGCTCAATTTTATGTCCAGTAACCACTTTCAGCTTGTTCACATTTTTGACGAGCGATGATGTCACAGTGGACGTGCACCAAGTATTTCCATTTCCAAAGGTTGGCCACCCTAATTAAAAAGTTACGGTTTTTTTTTCTGATAATTGTATAGAGAAATGTTATTTTTTTACATAAGTTGTAAGGTATGAGTTGTGAAAATGCATCTAATTCAAGAGAAATGAACAGGAGATAAGTGTATCCTTTACAATAGCCCTACTATTTATAAAACAAAATGAATAACTGTTAAAAATACAGAATCAGTTTTAGTTTGTACATTGAGCTCGCAAGACTCCATCACATTTCTATCCCTACTCATTCCTTGAACAATCAAAATCTCATAAGTATCTATTTAAAATTTGTTTTACACGTTTTAACGTTTCAGCTACAGAAGAAGTTGAAATCATAAAGCAAGGCATAGAGGCATTCCACCAACTCACATGTGTGAAGTTTATACCAAGGACCAATGAAACTGATTATCTTATAATAACCAAGAGAAGGAACGTCTGTCAATCTATGGTTGGTCGAATTGGAGAATCTCAAAACGTTTCTCTGGGCGAGGGCTGTGTCCATACTTCAACTGTTCAACATGAACTTATGCATGCTTTAGGATTGTTCCATGAACATACCAGGCCTGACAGAGATGAATACGTAGACATTATATGGGACAATATTAAACCAGGTACTAAATTAGTAATATTTACACTTTTTTTTATTATGTAATTACGGAAATATTCAAAGATAGTCTTGAAAACGTTTCAGGAAGATGGAAACTGTATTTCAGTTACTCCATGATATACACATTAAATTTTATCTACTGAGGTTTAACGCTCTTTTCATCGGTGCGACTTACTTTTTTAAGTAAAACATTAAATAATATTTGGAGTTACCTAGAAAACGAGAGCTCCTACCACGGACTGAACATGGTAAAGAAAGCCTGCTCCAGCGACGCCATCATGAAACATTATAAAATCCCATCTCGAGACGCAGAAATTTCGATTTTGTTATTGGATCTTCCACGTTATACTAGTTACAAAATTAAAAATAAAAGCAAATGAGATACGGAACTACTGTATGTCACAAATTTTCTTCATTATATGAGTGAACTACCCGTAATTTTTAATGAATTAGTTCCAGAAATAACAGTCCTATTAGCGACAGGAACTGTTATCTATCCTACTAGCGATCGATTCATTTATATTGAGATGATGGAACGTCTGTCCATCCCGACGGTGGAAGATGATATGATTCCCTTTCGTAAAATAGGTTTGCCTCTGGCGTTATTAGCGCCCGAACAACCTTGGTATGAAATATGTACGTGCCAGTGATACTGTTCTTCAAATATATTTTTTTTCTGCTGTGAGTATAAATAAAATTTATTTTAATTTTGAGTTAGATTTGACATGAAACATATCAAATAACTTAACGAGACAACAGAGATATTTCCACGAAAAATATATTCCTATGTAATTATTGAAAATCCAGTTGTAATATCCTCTTTCTTCAAAAGCTCTGTTTTCTGTACTTAATTTGATTACAATCTAATTACTCACTAAACACAGTTATATATTTTATTTTGAAAACTTAAACGTGTAACAGTTTCGCCAACCATCTACTTTTTAGACTTTCTAAGACACTGTGAATATTGTTTTTAAAAATATGTCAATGATAAAAGACAGCTTTTGAGATCCCTTACATCTGATTGGCTATTCTTAACCAATCCCACCAATTACAATGCAGCTTACTCTAAACAATCTAAAAGGTAAACAAACTCTTTAAACTACCTTCCCCCTATTGTAAGCTACTAAAACGCAAACTAAAAATGAATGAAATCTCTAAGTTTTACGTCCCACGGTTATGCGGGTTAGGCTAAAGGAGACGGTGATGATGAGAAATGAATGAAAATGGTGGAATGAAGAAAGTGGGAGGAAACTGGAGAACCACGAGAAAACCTACGAGCACGTGTTTGTCCACCACAAAGTCCACACGGCGCGAGCTGGGATCGAACCAGGGACCCCAAGCACCGGAGTTGAACGCTCTACTACAGAGCCACCGCGTCCCCAAAACGTAAACTAATTGCTTGATTTGCCTTTCTCCCTTGTTTTGACATACATAAAAGCTTGTCGTATAGCAACCTGAAATAATCCTTTATAACTAGACGAACGGTTAAGTCCTGCGAGAGATTTGTAACTTGTGTAATAATTTCTTCGAATACACCGTGTTTTTAGATTTCTTTGATATCCTCACGTGGTGAACACCCTCTATTCATGGTTTCCCGACGGGAAGGCAGAGATCGTTCCCCTGGCTCACGAAAATGTATACGTAATATAGCAAACCACGTATATTAAATACCAGATATACTAGACGTGATACAGCAACCAAGGAGATGCTCCTCGCTAGAAAATTTTCTTATGGCGCCCTATCTCTTTCTGATCTCTTTCTTATGCCATGAACATATTCAATGTAAACTTATGCTCCGTATCATTTTAACATGAAATTTAAAGGCTAATGTACTCTAAATATTTAGGTAGTTTTCCCCTTGATATAGTCAGCGTATTCATAGAAATTAATTCAAAAATATAATATTAGGAAAAACGTATAAAAGATTGTTAATGTAATGAGAGCTTCTCACGTATTAAATTAAGGTAGAGCGAAATTTTTCATAATACATTTTGTAAGGTTCTAAATCTCATTAGCATGAAACAAGTTAAAGAGGAGAGAACCTTATCTTCTTCCATTATCTTAGTATCAACGAATCGGTGACTCATAGGACAGTTAACAGATCGAATCGGTCGCTCATAGAACAGTTAACAGTTCCTGTCGCTAATAGGACTGTCGCAAGTGGGACAACACCAATTTTTATCATCTATGTTTATCAAATAGTTGATGAATGACCATTTTTCTTGGTTAAAAGAGACAGTTTAAAATGTTTGCGAAAACAAGTACATTTTATCGTCAGGATTTAGTATTTACATAATTCCTTTGTGTTATCATATTGTAATTAAAGTAAGGATACTAATACAACTCCAACTGTTTTGTATAAAATGTTTTTAAACTTGTTTCTCATTTCGCATTTTACCTTTTCTGTTAATTATATTCTTTTTAAAAAAAAAAAAAATAACACAGCACAATTTACGTTTCTTGGAGCTTCACGATTTAATCTGCACTAGCATTAGAGGTCTGCACGGACTGGAATTTTCAGCCCGGCCCGGCCCGGCCCGTAAACTTATAATGTAGATCCGACCCGAGTCCGAAATATGCTTTATCCTTTAAGCCCAAGCCCGGCCCGAGCTCGTGTGATAATCAAGTGAGCCCGAAATAAGCCCGAATTAGAGAAAATGACGCAAAATTGTTTCTTTATTTACGAAAATTAGAGGTTTAATTTTTCACTTTAAAAGCTTACATGATTCAGAGAGAATAACGTAATAAAGGTTATCATTACGCTTACTAACTATATGAATTATCTTTAAAATATAGTCATTTATATTAATTTCGTCTCCCTTAGCCTTAGTGCATAATCGTGGGATTTTAAACTAAATATTTCATTTCATTTCACTTATATAAATCCTCATGAAATGCCCAACTTGAAATACTACTCCGATATTTAAAACAAAATGTCAATGTGTGCAAATTCTTATGCAAATGGGTGTGTACTCAACTCACTCAGATAGTCCTAAAGGCAATCATTGTCGATTATTCTGAAGAAAAAGAATGGAATCCACACTCTGCCTGCTCAAACTTTCACTCACAGATATGCTAAGGCGTGTTTATTTTCTATCACTTTCAGTTTTTCTTTCCACTATACACCTTTATTGTCAGTTGCACAATGACAATCAGATTTTTAGTGTGGGCGTTTCAAGTTATAAATTTAGATGCGCTTTAAGTGTTCTCCAGGAAGAATGGTCCGTTAAATATTGTTGTACAGTATATTTACAAAGTTAAGCCCGAAAAAGCCCGAGAAATATCGTTGTATACTTAAAAATTCACGGTCCGAGCCCGGTCCGAACTCGAAGTGATCTATGCTTTGTAAGCCCGGGCTCGGCCCGAGCCCGTGCAGACCTCTAACTAGCATGTGTTTTACGGTATCAAAATTTGACAATTAACAAATTTCAAGATTATTGAGAAGTCATTTGTATATTTTCCGCCAACGGATAATTTTGTTACTGGCGATGAAAGAACCCATAGTGATGAAAATTCTCTTATCTCTTTTCGAGAAATTAATGTCAGAAAATCCCTCAAAATGGGATTTTCCCATGGGTTGGTATCACTGACCTGCATGTTAGTTACTTGATCATGCACAAAATAGGAGAAAAAAGAACAACAGTGAAATACACGCCTCTAATATTCCCTGTTGAGTAAGGTTTATTCATCTAGTAAAAATTATTAAAGAAGCACGGATCAGGCCCGTATCCATGGTGGAGGGGCTAGGGGCTGGGCCCCTCCTAAATTTCTACTGGTCCCCCTAAACTTTTCACGGTAGACTTGCAAATGAACTATAATATGGTTGGATCAACCCCCCCCCCCTTACATTTTTGGGCTAGTTACGGGCCTGGCACGGATCGTGTTATTGTGGAATAACTCAAGACAAGGAGAACCATCCTCAAAATAGCTTCTTATTAGATTCATGTGCTTAATAATACGGGAAAATGAAATTGCTGAAAGAAGGTAGAATTAATGATCTTCCTCCTACAACCGTCTTGTCATTATCCCTGAAAAATCCAACTCAATTATATCTATTAGGAATACTTCTTTTGTATTCTAAAAATATGTTCAATTGTGGTAAAAAAATGTTCTTCTATAAGCATTGTCAAACTTTGTATCTTTTTTCTTAATGGGGTCGTTTTCAAACTTGATGTATTGGGTTTAATTTTCTTTTATTTCCAGTTCTTAATATTATCTCGTATGTTCCTAGATTACATAAATGAATATGGGCAAATTATTCTATTACTTACGTAGATATCGTAGTCCTTAGGGCGTTAAAAAGAAGTTTAAATTCTTTACTGCTTGTCACTCTCTAGCTTCCCACCATATAAATCTCTGTCTTCTCAGATGACCACTATTAGATTCAAACTACCTAGAGTTCTTTCATAAATATTCGCTTTTGAGTTCTAAATAGGACATAGTGGCTCAGTGGCACTTACCTCTGATACGTACGGTCTCTGGTTCAATCCCCGGTCAAGTAAGTTTGTGGTGGACAACATCGTGAGTTTTCTCGTGTACTCCCATTTCCTCCCACTTTCTCATTCCGCCAATTATTTCATCATCATTCACTTCCTTTAATTATCGTCTCACGTAGCCTAGAGTACGTTTGTGTTATCTTGGCACACTTCCTGCCAATGCACTTGGTTGGCGTTTAAAGTATATTGTGCTAACACTCACGTGAATGTTGTAATCCAATAGACCTCTTATTGCTTTGTCGTGTAGATGAAGTTAGTTGTCACCCAGCCCATCAAATGAGGTCATTGCTATTTGCAAGGGCGCCGATTTCTCTGTAAATTGGAAGGGGGTGCTTTCAGATGCAGAAGTTATATATATATATGAAGATATTAAGATAAATTGCACTCAAATTATGTCAAATATTGTATATTCATGAATACAATAGGGGGCCCACATGAGCTTTGGGGGGCCGGGCCCCCGGCCCCAGGATCGGCGCCCTTGGCTATTTGGCGGGTAGTTGAAGTGGTTAGTTGCCACACACGAACAAGTGTGTTACAGTGATTTGTGAGTGACGTGGCGTTTTGTTGTGTTTCCTAGCGTATTGTAATTCTCAAGTTAGCCATGGCGTGGCAACAACGCGTTGCAGAAAGATCCGTTCTTTAGGCGGGAAGCGTGCCAAGATAAAACAAACGTACTTTAAAGGGCATACCGGTAATCGTGGGACGTTAAACTGAAAGATTTCATTTCATTCATAAGATATTTTAAGAGTACAGTAGGCAGTATATATTTACAGATATGTATTAACGGTGCTTAAGCTGAATTGTAAATTGTGTATGAGTGAGTGTTTTGCTTTTGAGTGACAATGTATTGAGGTTTCCATGACAAAAAGGAAACCTTCAAAATTTTTGCGAAGGAAGCCTCAATATATTTTCACTCAAAAGCAAAACACTCACTCATACACAATTTACAATTCAGCTTAAGCACCGTTAATACATATGAGTAGATGTTTGAGTATGTTAAAAAATAAACCAAGGGGTACTACGTTTACAACTAAAGAAACATTACAGTTTTTTTCCGCAAGGTTATCCAGAGTTCTGGGACGATTCGAACCAATTTTGTCAGTTTCGTTGTCATAATTTGTAAAATTTTCTGATGCTATTGAAATCTGTATAATGAGTCTTTTAAAGAGAAAAGTACCGTAAGTTAACATTAAGATGCACAATCATGAATAATGTGTTTCTACAGTGATTGATTGGGTCACGAATTGTGTGGCTCATGATTCGGAAGCAGCAGTGAAATCCGCGACGTAGAAAAAAAAAAAACGAAATGTAGTCATATACTCGGTTCGTCTGAAAAATTCGGTGAATGGTCTAAGAAAATGAAGGAAACAAGAGTTATAACAAAATACCTTTACTGGTCTTCAAAGTAATCACCATTAACTACAACACATTTCTGATATCAGTTGTAAAACTATTGGAAACTGTCAGCAAACGCTTTTTGTGGAACCACTCGAAGCACTGTGGTCACGCGTTGTTGGACAATTGTGCTTACACTGTCTTTACTTATCTTAAACTCTTCTGCTATCATTCTTAAAGACAACCGTAGATCATCCCCAAGCATCCGTGGCACTCGTCCGGTGTTGTCTGGGATTGTGTTTGTTGACGGTCGACCCGAAGGGGTCATCCTCGACATCTTCCTTTCCGTCTCTAAAGCGTTTAAACCACTCGAACACACACTTTCTACTGACTGCTTCGACACCATACACTTGCAATAACATAAGTTTTGTCTACGGCGCCATTGTCCCCAATTTGAAGCAGAACTTCATGTAAGCGCATTGCTCCATTTCGCAATGACACGAGTTCCCCACTGACTGTGTTAGCTTGCTCGCAGGTACACTACTGCTTTACTTCAGGGATTTGTACGATAGGGTGCACTTGTTGACATGTCTCTCTATGCGCGGGCCCCTCATCCGAACCAGCGCAGTGTTTAACATATGGGACCATTAACCGAACTTTTCAGACGAACCTTGTACATGAAGAGGATGTCTATCAAACATAATTATCTTCTTTTTCTCTCCATTGTCTCATTAAATCTATATTTTCCTCGCTTATTGTGTGCACCTGTATGTGCCAAACCATTGCACTGAAAGATAACTACAAAATCTACCACAGTGCAAACGCGTGTGAATCACAGAGAAGGAAAGTTACACATTTTCTTATGAGGAATCATCAAAATATAATCGAGCAAACCTGCATAAGTTACTCTGTGGAATGTAATAGATGCTGCTAAGAAGGTACATTCGTGAAGTATCCACTTGGGGTTCGTGTAAAATTGGAACAACTTTCTATTTGGTTCAATATTCGTGAAGTGCCTGATACGTAATACGTTGCAAACGGTACAGGATACGTTAACACTCACTACACCAGTGAATTTCCGAGAAAATTTGAATTTGATATATTATTTGCATATATTCCCATTTGAAAAACCGAAAGTTGAATCCAATATGGCACTGGAATGGTAACATATGTCAGAGAAGCAGTACTTGATCCAATTAGTTTTTGCATATGCCCACATTCATATCCAGTTACAAATAAAGAAACTAAGAACAATTTTGTGTCGAGCGTTATATATAGTAGTGTTTGATTGAATTCCAGATATATGAAGGCCCATAAATTAGCGGTATGAGGCGCTAAAATTAGTACAATACACATTGGTGCGCGGAGACCTTTGCATTTGAATCAATTTTACACGAATCTCGAGAGGACTCTTCACGAATGTACCTTGTAAGCCCAAACCGTGTTTTGTTAAATCTTTTTGTATAGTCTGTATTCAGAACCACTATATTATTTTTCATTACGGAAAAACGAATAAATTTAAAATTATACTTAACTCTCCCTCGGGTCTAGTGGCTTGAATATATACCTTTGATCCACGTGATTTCGTGTACGATTCCGAGTGGGAGAACAATAAGAAATTGAACGCATTACTGTGGCTCGTATTCCACCTTAAATTGTAAGTTTATGTCTCATATAACCTCGGTATCAAAACATAATATTTTTGTCAAGCAATGTCGCACTAGAACTAGGACATGTGAATACTTGAGACTAAGTAATGGACATCCTTTATTCATTATAAAATTCAACAGTAATATTGTAGAGCAGGACAGGCCCTAGAAAATTTGCCGCCCGTGCAATGGAATCATTTGTCGCAAACTTTCTCTAGAAAAAACAAATCTTAAAAGCCACGACTTTAAGTATGCTACCCCGTCATGAATAACGAAGGGGGAGGGAAAGAGCAATCGCAATCAGGAAACCTAAACACTACAAATACAACCTTAATGGTTTGTTCTTTTTTCTTTAAATAATCTATGGCGTTAGCGAAAGATAAAGCAAACACACCTGCAGAGGAAAGACGGTAATCCTTTTTATATAATTCAATATCGAGCTCCAATCTCAATATATCAGTTTGCAATTCCAGTGCAATTAGCTCTTTTATATTTATTTCTTGATTTTCCTTTCACATCTGTTAAAATATTTTTTCTTTTCTTTTTTTTTTTTAACTTGCTTCCACCTTCAATGGTAAAGAACTTGTTTGTGACAAAGACAAAACTAGTTTTCATATCAAAACTGTGGCAACTAACTAAATGGAACAGGTGTTCGCTACTGTTCGAGAATTGAGTTCCTGTGTTTGACAACAATACGGCAATTTGTGAACTTAAACTATGCGACTAATGAGACCTAAACATGATTTATGAATGTAGTATTCAAGTAGAATGTCAGCTTAGTAAATTTGACTACCAACATCATGAAGTCTGTTTCCAACAAGAAATGATATAATAATTTTAAATAATATAGTTATGACAAATTTTGCAGCCCCGTGCAGACGCACGTGTTGCACATATGGTAGAACCCACCAGCGGCGCAAATCTGTCTTCAACATTAGGGGAGACAAGTAAGACTTTTTTTTTTTTTTTTTTTTTTTTTTTTTTTTTTTTTTTTTTTTTTTAGTGATGCTCAAAATATTTGTGAAGTTGAAAACCAGTCCTGTGGAGGATCAGGGAGCAGACTTGTTTTCAGCATTGGGAGGCGGGCAGATTTGAGGCTTACTGGGGGAATATCAATTTAATCTCACTTCTTTTGTGGCAATCGGACACAAATCATCACATTTTTCCCAAAATACATTTTAAATCGGATTATTGGTGGACTCCCCCCATTTGCTAGATTCCAAGGGATATGTCCCCCTTATCCCCCCGGGATTTGCGCCAGTGGAACCTACCGTATTGTAGAGATATTTCTGCTGCTTCAAAACATTCAAACGAAAGCTTTATAGCGGTCCACAAATCAAACCGATCTCAGATGTAGTCTAATTAAACAATTGACTCTCAAATGGGCAAAAAGAATAGAGGAAAGTACCTAAATATGGAATAGGGTTGAGAATATGGAATACCACCGTATCTACTCTAGTAGGTGGTGCACTTTTGTGAAGGTGCCCGGAAACGCTTGATTATGTATCCTGTCATGCGTTTCTGGTCAGTTTGTGGTGAAGTAAGCAGTTTGTTGCACGTAATACTTCAAGGAGTGGATGTTCGCAATTGTTGATTATCGAAGGTGAGTGTTTCAGAAGTAATTTTCTTAGTTACATTGTAATTTGAAATTATTAACAATGAATCACGCGGAAAGTTGGTGCTTTCTAGCTATAGGCTATGCAAGTTAGATTATTTTGTACCTAGGCTAAGTACCATTTTTGTGGTTATGAAAACAAACATGGCGAGGCTTGCAATATGGAATACCATAAGGTTTTAAATATGGAATAGTATTCCATATTTAGAGTCTTATGCAATATTTTTGTTTCGTTTCCCAGATGAATAAACAGCGGAAGACTTGGGATCACAACGCAATGAGGAGTGCAATTCAGATGTGAGGAAGAAGAAAATGGGATTTTTGAAGGCGGCCAAAATATACAATGTACCTCGAACAACACATTTCCGCTAGGCGTCATCTAAATTGAGTCCTGAAGAAGCTAGGAAGAAAACCGATTCTAACACCGGAAATGGAGGAGGAACTGTCCAGTACCTGTTAGTTATGTAAGACAGATTTTTTGGTCTTACTCCGAGGGATGTGCGAACTATGGCATATCAATTAGCCAAACAAAATGAACTTGCATACTCATTTTGAAAGTGCCACGAGTTTGCAGGAAAGACGGCTGAAATTGTTTATGAAGAGACACAAGGGAAAACTTTCTTTCAGAAAACCGACACAAACCTCATACAATCGAACCGTTGGCATTTGTAAAGATAAAGTGACCCACTTCTTTGACCTTTTTGCAATCGGAGGTTGATAATAAGAACATTTCTGCTGATCGCATATTTAACGTTGATTAGACAGGCCTGACTGTCGTTCCGTCAAAAGTTCCTCAAGTTCTTGCACACAAAGGAAAACGTCAAATAGGCGCAATTAGCTCTGCAGAACGAGGCTCTTTAGTGACCGTAATAACGTGTATGGGTACCACGGGTATTTATGTTCCTCCCTTGCTAATATTTCCAAAGAAAAAGTGGTCAAATCACCTCATGCGCGGTGCTCCTGAAGGATCTATTGGAGCGTGTCAACCTTCTGGGTGGGTTCAGAGTAATCTCTTCACTGAATGGTTCAGACATTTTATTAAACACACAAGACCATCTAAAAAATCTCCAGTGTTGCTCATTCTTGATGGCCATTATACCCTCTCAAGGAATTTAGAAGTTATATATTTGGCGAGAAGCAATAATGTTTCCATACTTTGTATTCCTCCACATTCATCGCACAAACTGCAGCCTCTTGACAGAACCTTCATGAGTCCCTTAAAAACTTACTACAGTGAAGAGATCAGGGTTTGGATGAGAACTGTTAAGACAAAAGACGGTTGTGTGCGGCCTCTCTCTGCATTTGAGGTAGAAGAACTCTTTGGAAAAGCGTACGTGAAAGCACAAACTGCTTCAAACTCCATTAATGGTTTTAGAACGACGGGAATAATGCCCCTCAATCCCCACATTTTCAATGATAGTGACTTTCTTGAAGCAAAGCACGCACAACAACATAGATCAGTACCTGGCTTTGAACCTTCACGAGTTCTCTGTTCCCCTCCTATACCACTACTAGACTCTCAACCTTCATCTGGACTCCCTCCTCCTTCTACATCAATCATACCAAACACTTCTCCCTTATGTACTTAGACAAACTTTCTACTACCTCTGCTTGTCCAATTGCAATTCAAGCTTCAGAAAGTGGATCATCTGGCAGCAGTATAACTCCATGGCAAATATCACCAGTGCCCGCAGTGAAGAACAGGGAAGGCAGTCAAGGAAGAAAGGCTGGCTCTGCAGTCATAATTACTTCATCACATTACAAAAATCAGTTAGAGAAGTCTGTGAAAGCTGTCGATAGTGGAAAAAAATTAAAAATGAGGAACAGTGCAAAAAACAAAGGTAAGAAACAGAAGAATGAAACAGAAGAAAAGGTAAAATTAACTAAGAAAGGCACGAAAAGCACGTTACGAAACAAATGTGATGACAGTCGTCCCCAAAGTGAAACTTCAGATTCCGAAACATCTATGTCCATCAGCGCATATGATGATCACTCATCAACGTTTAGTATCATTCCCGATAATGATCAACCAGAGACAGGAGAAGATGCTGAGTGCCTCTTCTGCTTATCAACATTTTCTGACGATAAAGGCGGTGAAAAGTGGGTGATGTTATATGATGTGCCAATCCTGGGTTCACAATGAATGTGCTGGATATGACGAAGGTGTTTATATCTGTGACTTCTGCAAATAGACATAGATTTCTCACTGGATATTTTACAGCATATCTAACACTAGGCAGCGTATCTAATAATTTTTCTTTTACCTAACTTTACAACTCGTCTAAGATATAAATGTCTCTTTGCAAATTTTGCTTCTATGTTTCTTTTTGTAACTTTACAGCTCATTTACTACATTTTTTGCATTTTTCAAATGATTTTTGGAATTATTTGAATCTTTATATCATGTAATTAAAATATTTCTATTTTCAACTTTCTTTGTTATACTTAGCATACCTATATTAGAAGCATGTAGAACATTCTAGTATATTTCATGAGAGTTGTCTATGGTATTCCATATTTAGAGCACTTTTTTTCGAGTAACAATTTTGTACTATTTTGATTTTCATTTATTTTTGGGGCATCTTTTTTATTATTGATTGACCTGAAATGTCAGAAGTTATTACCATATGTGTATAGAATGCACACAATTTTTTTCATATGTAGAAACGTGTAAGGTGAGCTACAGTTGCCAAAAAATGGATTGGTATTCCATATTTAGGTACTTTCCTCTATATAATATTTCAGTAGCGATTTCTCTATACTACCATATTTACCCCTGGTAAACAAATAATAAAAACATAACTTAATTTAGAAACATAACTTAATTTAGAATACAACTTTAAAATATTCCTGTTGCTTTCATGATGTATTCTGTGCACCAATCAAAGACAGAAAGCACTCGCACTTTCTAATAGATAAAAAAAAAAAAAAATCATTCAGGCATATAGGTACAGCAATCCTATACGTATCAACGGACGAATCGCGGAAGAACGTTAAAGAGATGTAACACCTGTCGAACAGCAGGCACTTTGAGCTGAGCGCCAAGTAGCTACGAGAACGACAAATCTTCCTACTCATCGTACAGTAGCGAAGCTTCCTTTCGTGTAGAGGACGGAGCGGTTTTGGGGCTTCATTTCATAACAGTTTGCTTCAATGCAATATAAGATTTGCGCTTTAGTTTGCGATAGTAGGCATGGCAGTTATAACTGATTTTCTGCACGTCTTGCGTTACGTTGGTACGGAATAGTGCTCATTAAAGTGTAAGCAAACTACGTAAAATCTATTGCTTCCGTCAACACAAAATTAATTGTGTTTATTATATTGTGTCATGTTCGGTACTTACATTTCTCCAGAACCTGTTTTCAAAACTATAAAGGAAAGAATTTAAATTGCAATATTTTACATTTTCTACATATACATGTATATAGCGTGCAAACTCAAGGTTTACATGAAAACAGAGAAGTGCACCTTCCTCATAAAGAAGATACAGTTGAATTATTGATGGTACACACACACATTCGCACTGTTTGTTTATATATAATTCGCACTGTTTTCCGAGAAGAAAAAGTGTTTTAAATATGTCATAATAGATACTATTTTCGGAGAATGAACGCTTTTGGACACGTGAAGTAGACCTACACTTTATAAACACACACTTGATATACGTATTTCCCCCTGAACATTTGTACAGTACTAAAAGTGTTTAAATACTGCTTTATTTTTTATTTTTATTTATTTATTTATTTTACAGTGCAGCGTGCCTCTTCAAAATGTAACGTTAATTTTGATATGTTATTCAGAAGGTGAAAGGTAAAAGGGTTTAGATCAGTGATTTCTAACCGGTGTGTCGCGCAGTCCCTAGGGTGTGTCCCGAAATTTTAGAATTTAAAAATTATGAAGCATTTAATAATTAATAGTTAAAATCAATTTTGAGACAGACTGTATCACTCAATGCCATCAATAATGCTCGATATACATAGAGTTACTACTTTATAGAAACTTAATCTGACTCAATGCTAATTTATATTATCTTTAGTAGTAGAAATATCAAGCGTGTTGCGAGCATTTAATAAAGCATGTCGTCATTCAAAAAGATTGAGAAACGCTGGTTTAGAGTATTCAAAGCCTATCTAAAGAGGATGTTGCAAGAGGAACTCTACAGAAGTAGTCTCAAATTTACACTTTAAAACTGCATCCGAAGTCAGTTTCAAGTTGTTCTCTCTTTATTTTTTTTAATACAGTAAATAAGAAACATCCCTTTGGAATTTATTTTCTAAGTTTAGCTTTGATAGCTTCAGGTACAATGCTTAATTTACAACTTATAGTAGATAGATGGTTATTCGGAAGAAGTATTTATGCATATGTTATAAAATATCAAAATATGTTGTTGCATTGTAAACATGTTATCCTGTATTAGCCACAGTAAATACGTTCAGGATGCGCCACCGTTCTAGATACTTTTAATGACCCGAAAGCTTACTTCAGAGGATAATCAACTTCAACACTAGAAGTCTTATTATTAATTACGATATCAAATACCTCACATTAACAGATACTTCAGAAATTTAAAATTTATATCGGTCACCAGTCTCCGCAAAGAGAAACATAAGCAATAAAAGAAGTAAATGACACTAATAGCTTAAGAATACCTGTTCATGTACACAAAAAGTATACATGCTTAGATTTTCAGACTTGTCGCACTGTTAACAGACGGTGGTTAAAAAAAAAGAAGAAGAAGCAAGTCTAAATGAATTCTGATTTGAGAAACGTCATAAGTCAGCCATATGCCGAAAATGAGTTTACATACAGCTTCGATTCTTGAAGGGCAGCTACCGTTCGGTTGTGATATGTCAGCAGAAGTCATGCTAATAGTTCGTGCAATATCGAGCTGCAACAAGTGTCCCCAATGTCACAAATCATTGACTTGCGGCAATATTGACATTAGTGAGTTTTGACGTTTCTCAAATCAGCGATTCAAATGGAAAGGAAGAGATGTTTAGCAGCAAATTCAACATAAAAGTGTACAAGAATAAAACAAATGTCAAATGCATATGCAATCAAGCTACAAGAAAAATTAAGATCACAATAGAACCTGCGGTAGAATAAGTCAAGAAATGATAGAGAGTAAAATTACAAGCAATAATAGACGAAACAGTATGAAAAATCAAGGTTCAGCTCAACCAAAGAAGGCGTTTGAAGTAAAACAAAACCTTCTAATTGCAAGTATCGAAATAGAACTGAAGAAAAGGAGTAATGAAAGCATCTATATGAACTACAGCATCCTATGTGTATAAGGAGAAGTGGAAACATGAGAATGTAATGGGGTGGAAGAGCGATGGTATTGTAAATAGATGAGTGGGTAGGCATCGAATGAAAGAGTGTTGAAAATGGTAGGACAAAAAAGGAATATGCTAAAGGCTATTTCCGAAAGAATACTATATAGAATGATTGGATATTATGGAAGATTGAACATACGGTCTATTACCCAAATAGTTTTCATTCTCCCGCATCAAAGAACTTGGGAAGGCATAATGATATACCCGACTGATAAATAGGAAGGTGATAACAACACAATTAAAAAAGACTGCTTATTAGACGTCCGGTATGTCAACAGCTGATAATGATCGATTTCTTATGGATCGAGAATATGTCAACACGAAGGATATCACCTTCATAAGGGACCATAAGTATCTAGTAACCGACAGTGAAATTAGTCATTAGTTGTTACTTTATATAGTTCATATTAGTAACTTTTCGCTTACGCAGTGTATTTCACATTTATGCCAAAGTAACAAACAATGTATGGATATTTTTTTTGTAATCTCTCACGAAAATAGTTTTGTGATGTATCAATTTTATGACAGTTACATGAGTAGAAGTCTTGCGATCTGTTATTTCTATATGTACTTGAAGTTTGAGCAATTTTAGTTTGTAAAAGTACTGGAGAGGTTTGAGAAAACCCTTCGGGTCTCATCCTAAACGAAGGGAAAATCCCAACCTTCACCTCCTCGCGGAAGAAAGCGGGCAACGTCTTTGGCGGCTAACGTAGGTGGGGACCGACCGACTCCCGGGATAAGGAGTCAGCTTCTACCAAGTGCCAACGGCCTTCTCGGAGGGTGGATGAGTGGGTGGAGGTCAGAGCACCTTCTTGTCCTGAGGAAGGGAAACTGTCCTAAAAGGCGGATGAACCACTAGATGGTCAACGGTATGGAGATGTGAAAAAGGAAATGGGAATACTACCACATTCTCTTTTTCGCAGAAGGGACGAAGGAGGAGAATAAAGAAATATGATGGTTCTTCCTGAGCTAAAAAAAATCCGGAGGTAAAATAGTCCCCCGTTCGGATCTTCGGGTGGGGACTACTCCGGGAAGAAGCATCAGAGGAGAAAATAACTTTCATTTCAGCATGTGAACCTGAAACGTACGAACTCTACGACGTGAGGGAAAAACTTGAAAATTTCAAAGTGGAAATGGACACATGTAAAGTGGACATAGTGGGCTTGAGTGAAGTGAGATGACCAGGGAAAGATGAGATAGTATCGGGAAATTACAGAATATACTATTCGGGTGGCGATAAGGCCAAGAATGGTGTCGCGATAGCAATGAAGAACGAAGTAGCAAGAAGTGTAATCAAAGTGGAATACTGCAGTGACCGCTTGATGTTTGTGGAACTACATGCAAAACCAGTGGATATTGTGATAATGCAAATGTATATGCCAACAACCGACCATGATGATAATGAAGTAGAAGTGATGTATGATCAGGTCAGTAACACATTGCATCAGGAAAGAAGAGGTAAAATCAATGCCATAGTAACGGGAGACTTCAACAGCATAGTAGGAAAAGGAGCTGGGAATAAGGTAGTGGGACCATTTGAACTAAGTAGAAGAAACGAACGAGGTCAAATGCTTGTCGATTTCTGTAGGCAACCTGATCTGGTGGTGATGAACACGTGGTTTAAGAAACGAAAAACCAAGCTGTACACGTGAAAGAGTCCAGGAGATAAGAAACGCTACTAAATCGATTACATTCTTGTGAAGCAACGTTTCAGGAATAGTGTACGAGACGTAAAGACATTGCCAGGACCGGACATTGATTCGTATCACAATCTATTGGTGGCGGAAGTTCAAACCTGGTTAAAGTCGATCAAGAAAAATGGGAGAAAAATCGAAAATGGAACTTAGAGCGACTAAGAAATATCGACGATGATGTGAAAGAAGAGATTGAAGAAGGGAGATATGGTTGACAATATAGAGAATAGTTGGGGGAAAGTTAAACAGATCCTACTTGGCACACTCCACAGTAACATTGGTAGGATGGAAAGAGCACCGAGAAAACCATGGATAACTGAAGCAATGCTTAAGAATATGGAGGAACGCAGAAGGGCAAAAAACACGGACATCAATGAATACAGAACGCTGAATAATGAATTGAGAAGAGAAACAGACAAAGCCAAAGAAATGTACATGAAGCAGATATGTGAAGAAATAATGGAACTTTAACGGCGCGGCAGATATGATCTGATATAGTAGAAAGCACAAGAATTAGAGAGAACTAACAAAAGTATACGAACGTTCGGCATCGAAGATCAACAAGATAATGTAACCACTGACCATCAAATAATCCTTAGAATTTGGGAGGAATACATAAAAGATCTGTATGATCAGAAGAACGGCCCTAAAGATATTGCGATCGAAGCAGAGGAAGAGGTGGATGATGATGAAAAAGGACCCAGTATATTGAAAAATAAAGTAATACAAGCAATCAAAGACATGCGAAGGAGAAAGGCCACTGGATACGACGACATACCAGTAGATTTGCTCAAGGGATTAGGAGGCAATGCAATGAAGATACTGACTTCACTTATTAACAAGATCTACCTGAGTGGAGAATGGCCAAAGGATTTTCTTGATGTTATAATAATTGCATTGCCCAAGAAAAAGCAAGCAAAGAAGTGCAGCGATCACAGAACCATTAGCCTGATTTCGCACACTGGAAAGATCATTGCACGCATACTGAACAGGCGGCTGGAAAGCAAGATAGAATAGAGGTTAGAACAAGATCAATTTGGATTCCGGAAAGGAAAAGGCACCAGAGATGCTATTGGATTGATGAGAATTATATCAAAAAGAATTCTTGATGTAAAGAAAGAGTTGTGATTGTGTTTCATCGACTGGCGAAAAGCTTTCGACCGAGTCAATTGGATGAAACTCCTGAAAATACTTAAAGAAATCGGAGTCAACTGGGGAGATCGACGACTCGATCAAAACGTGTACACAGAACAACGAATGAAGATGCGCTTGAATGAAGGAGAAACCAATAGTGTGGAGATCGGACGAGGAGTCAGACAAGGATGTATTATGTCGCCCCAATTATTTAACATTTACAGTGAATGTTTAATGAAGGAAGCATTAATGGGAACTGGAGACTTCAAGATTGGAGGGCAGATCATTAACAAGATCAGCTATGCAGATGATACGATTATAATAGCTAAAATCGAAGGAGGACTACAGGAGATGATTGACAAAATAGTTAACACTGGAAAACTGTGTGGAATGGAAATTAACATCGAAAAGTCGAAAGTCATGAGAATATCCCTTGGAAACACGCCCTTACGGGTCAGAGTAGAACAAAGAGAACTTGAAGAGGTCGATAATTTCAAGTATCTGGGAAGTATTTTGATGAGAGACGCTTACTGCACCAAAGAAATCAGGCCAAGAAGTGTCATAGCTAAAGAAGCATTCAACAAGAAAAGATTACTCTTAACTAGCAGGCTCAATATTGGACTTAAGAAGAAGTTGGTAATGTGCTATATATGGAGCATTGGACTGTATGGTTCAGAGACTTGGACATTACGGAAGTTAGAGAAGAAATATTTGGAGAGCTTCGAAATGTGGTGTTGGAGGCAGATGTCAAAGATAAAATGGACAGAGAGAGCAACAAACGAAGATGTTTTAAAACGGATAGGAGAGAAGAGGACGCTTCTAGCCACCATCCTTTGTAGGAAGGCCAATTGGATTGGACACATCTTGAGAAGAAATTGTCTTCTTCACATTGCAATAGAAGGAAATATGGAAGGGAAGCGAGGAATAGGAAGAAGAAGAACACAGCTGATCGATGATTTGAAAGATAGGAGAAAATTTTGGGAGTTAAAAGAGGAAGCTGAAGATCGACAAAAGTGGAAGAAACATTTCCAGGCCCAAATCTAAAATTAAAAAAAAAAATCCTCATTAGTACCAGGATCTGACGAAAGATTAGGAATGCACGCGAGGCGAGAGTGAAGATTTTATGTGAGACCCGAGACGAGACTAAACCATGCGAGACGAGACGCTAGACGAGACTCGGTTAAGTTTCGCACGAGAAGTCTCGCGAAACTTCTCGCAGTCTCGCAACATTTATGAATTACATTTAATTGTATATTTAGTGATTTTAAATTTATTGAATTTTCTAAATTGAGCGTTAATGCCTCCAGGAACAAAAAAGTGATTGGGGCAATAGACATTTTATGAGATTTATTATTATTCAAGGTTGATTTTCAGAATTAAAGCCTTCTTTAGTTTTTAAAAAAGAAAAGCTTTGTAAATTGGAAATTTATTACAGCGTCGATTTAGGATCGAAGTAGGATACAGCATCGATCGACACAAACACATACACGCGGGCGCGCATGAATACATGAACTTCTGTTTTTGGTCTGAAAAGCGAATAAGACTTCCTATTTCTGCGAAATGTGATATTTCTGTTGTTTCTGTCTTTTTCGCATTACTACTAGCGATTAATGTTGGGGGATGGCGGGAAATCCCCGGCCCGGCTCGCAGAAATAACATGATATTTTTACATGGAATAAATATTTTCTTTCTATATATTTATCAAAAACATCCCCCTCTAGTTCAGAAGTTTAATTCAAACACTGGTTTGGTAGGATGGCCCTATAGGTTTGGTGGGAGATGATAGGAATGGCGCTATATCTGTCAGTAATTTTATTTTCTAGATCTGGCAACACTATATAAGTTGAAAGCGAAAGTTGATAAAATGCGATAATGCAACACTGCTACAAGCGCGAACGAACCGAAAGAATTGGGTCGTATTCTGTTGTGAGGAGTTCTTTTGTTGTCTACAAGCGCTTTTGGTGGTATAAAAATATCTTTATAATGGAAAATCACCCTTCAAGGAAACGACCAAAACTTATAAATGTTGATAGTGGCGACGATATTTTTGAAGAGCCAAATATTGCTGGAGACCTCTAAGCTGGAAAACAATGTTGGATCCAACAACAATTTATGCTGGTTTTGCTGTATATTATGCTATCAATTTGACGAAAATTAATGGTCCAGCAATCAAATTCCAGCACAACTTTTCTTTTGATTTGGAGCGGAGGGGACACAAGTTCGGACACCATGTTGAACTCTAGGTTCCGTCTCCTTAGGATGTTATGAACATTCATTCCATGGAAAGCAATGGCAAACCACCATGGATTCATCTTGCCAAGGGACTTTTAGGTCAAATACCTGCCTTCGCACAGAATATCACATCATCATTCATTAACAGCCATAGAATAACACATTGCAAAATTTTGACCCAGAATATATACGGGACTGCGATACAATGCGAGAAAGTTTCACGCGAGACGCGAGATGAGACTCAAAATTTTATGCGAGACGCGAGACGAGACTTCACATTTGCGAGACGAGATGAGACGCGAGACGAGACCAACATTTGAGGCTGCGAGACGAGACGAGACTTTTCCATTTCTCGTCTCGTCTCGTCTCGCGTACATCCCTACGAAAGGTAGAATACCTAATAATAATAATAATAATAATAATAATAATAATAATAATAATAATAATAATAATAATAATAATAATAATAATAATAATAATAATAATAATACAAGAAGGAATAGGTTAATGTATTTTACCATTTAATCCCAAGTATATTTATATCATCGGACTTGTTCTCTCTAACTACTAAATATCTTTGCTTTTCAGACATGAAATTTAATTTTGAGAAGAGAAAAGATTGGGAAGTAACTACATTCAACACTAGTTATGATTTTGAAAGCGTTATGCATTATCCGTGGAATGCTTTCGCAATAAATGCAACGCAACCATCAATAATATCTAAGGTATGTTTATCTTCATAAGTTGATCATTAAATATTTGGTTCTGACAGACAAATACATATGCGGATGTAAATTACTAAAGTGAGTCAACCTTCCGAGTACGCTCTAGTACAAACAAGATACAGTTTATTTTCTCAATCGAATATCCATTGCACTGTTATAAGGATGTATTCTATATCTAAGGTACTTTGCACTTTTACTAAGTTACAACTTTTTTCAGGTTGATTTCGGCCTTAATAGATATGTATGTATTATAAGATGGTTGACAGTTAACTACTTATTGACAACTGCTAATAATTCTACTAATTATATAGGGTGATTTTTTAAACTTGAAACTGCAAAATATCTGTATAAATAAGCATCAGTCAAAAACAAATTCGAAATAAGAAATTAATTCGGAATGAAACGTGGGAACTGACAACTGAAGATACCTGAGTGAAACTAGTTTTCACTGATTACATCATCATCATGAATCGAAAAAAAAGTTTCGAATAAAATTTATTTATTTATTTTTCGTAGAATCCAAATTTGCAATAAACCAGTTGAGAATTCTCAAAGGGCATTGCCAGCATGAACTTTTTTTTTAAAAAAAATCTTATTAACTTCTACAGGCTTTATATCAACTGTTCTATGTACTTTATTATTACACTCATTAAACAATTCTTGTAATCCATTTATAATTTCCTTGAGTACTAAATTTTTTCTACATGTTTTGTTTAAGAGTTCTCTTAAAACGTTTTATGGTATGTTCTTTTACAAAGACACATACTCAAAATGGGGCGGGGGCTCAAAAGTGAAAAAAAATGCAAAATAGCATCTATGACTTACGGTTCCCGAGATATGGCTCCTTAAATCTCCCGAAATCCGAACTTTTTTGGCCAATATCTGAGGAATGATAGCAAGTTGGCCAGTGGCCACCGGTAACTATTTAGTACCAAAATGTTCACCTACCTTTTAGGTATTGATCAACAGCAATATGTTCTCTCAATCACTTACGGTTCCCAAGATATGGGTCCTTATATCTCCCAAAATCGGAACTTTTTCGGCCAATATCTCGGGGACGGTAAGAGTGACAAGAAAAACTCCATCACTTCATAAGCCTCAAAATGAATGGAAGCCTCAAAATTGAAACATTCGCAAATAACAGACACACACACATACACAGACATAGAGAATTCAGTAATCAACTTTAATTTTTGCTGAAAATGGGTCCCCAGTTCAGCGGGTAAATCACTTTTCATATAGTTTATCATCTATACTTTTTAGTGGATCAAACGGTTGAGTATAGCACTGCATGTATACAATACGAGGGTCAATACGAAAGTTTTGAAATGTGAAATAACTTACATACTTAAAATCAATTTAACACTTTTTTTTCAAAGTATTCTCCATTACACTGTATATACTTTTGTATCTTCGGAAACCACTTTTGGAAGCAGTGTTGCCAGTCTTTTTCTTCAAGTGTTGAAAGTTCATTCTCGTAAGCTACTACAGCTTCTTCAGGGCTGCAAAATCTCTTCCCACGCATGCGATCTTTGATCCTGGGGAACAGAAATATCACACGGGGACAGGTCAGGGCTATACGGCGGATGAGTCATAAGTTTGACCTTCGTAGATTCTAAAAACTGAATTGTGATGTTGGCTGTTTGTGCGGACGCGTTGTCATGATGAAGCAGGATCCCACTCAATCCAGTTCTTGGACGCCGTTCCCGAAGCTTCTGGAACACTTTTGTTAGGCAAACAGTGGTGTACCACTGAGCAGTACTAATCCTTTTTTCTTCAAGTGGAACAGTTGCAACATGGTCAGATTTGGAGAAGAAAGTTGCGACCATCTTCTTCCCCACACTTCGCGGTCGCTTCACTTTCGTGGGTGGATTTTCATCTGGAAAAAACCAAACTGTAGACTGGCGTTTATTTTCAGGGTCAAATTGATAGATCCAAGTCTCATCACCAGTAACAATGTTAGAGACGCGTCGAGAATTGCCTCCATCAAATCTTGCAAGCATTTCTTCACACCATTCCACACGCATGCGCTTCTGCTGTTCAGTCAAATTGTGAGGCACCCAACGAGATGAAACCTTCCTGTGCCGAAGATGATCATGAAGAATTTTAGTTATTGCTGGCGATCCAATGTTCACTGTAGATTAAATGTCTTTGAAAGTTGTTCGAGGATTTTCTCGAATCATTTGTTTCACAGCGGCAATGTTTTCATCTGACACAGCTGTTGCCGGACGTCCAGCTCTCTCTTTATCTTTAAGTGATGTCCGGCGTCTTCAGAATTCACCAAACCACCGAAAAATTGTAGCACGGGAAGGAGCAAGGTCCCCAAATGCCCCCTGCAAACGGTCAAGGCTTTGTGTCTCGTTCAAACCACTTTTGAAATCGTAAAGGATCATTGCCCGAAAATGTATCCTTTCGAGCTCCATTCTAGACAGCCGAATACTGCTCATATCAACAAACAAGTGAAGGCGATACGACCACGTCGATAAGCGAGGCGGGTTGAAACTTGCTTTGCTTCTTCGCTCTGGATACCACTACCGAACGCAATTGTTGGAATTCAAATACTATATCACAACAATGCGTATCTCAAAACTTTCGTAATGACCCTCGTATTTAATGATAGCTTACTGACCTCTTATAAAATAGAAAACTCCCGTTTGTTTACTTTATTTGTTCTTTGAGAATGTTTTCTTTAAATTATAAGTGAAAATAGCCCATCATTTCAACTTATCACAACATAAAAACTTAAACGTTTCCTTTTCATGTAATGAATAAACAGAAGTTTACAACACGTCCATTTAGACAGCCCCCCCACCTTTTCAGATTTAATCGGAAATGGTCTCAATCGTTTGTACATCGTTTGTACAGAAATGTGCAGGCGAAATTCTCGTTTGTACACAATTAGGGGCGCAGCCAGAACGAAAACAAAGTGGGGGGGCTTTCTAAATGGTAGCCCCCCCCACCTTTTCAGATTCAATCGGAAATGGTCTCAATCGTTTGTACATCGTTTGTACAGAAATGTGCAGGCGAAATTTTCGATTGTACATAATTAGGGGCGCCGCCAGAAGAAAAACAAAGTGGGGGGCTGTCTAAATGGTAGCCCCCCACCTTTTCAGATTAAATCGGAAATGGTCTCAATCGTTTGCACATCGTTTGTACAGAAATGTGCAGGTGAAATTTTCGTTTGTACACAATTAGGGGTGCCGCCAGAACGAAAACAAAGTGGGGGGACTGTCTAAATGGTAGCCCCCACCTTTTCAGATTCAAGCGAAAATGGGCTCAATCGTTTGTACATCGTGTGTACAGAAATGTGCAGGCAAAATTTTTGTTTGTACACAATTAGGGGGGCGGCCAGAACGAAAACAAAGTGGGGAGCTACCATTTAGACAGCCCCCAGCTTTTCAGATTCAATCGGAAATGGTCTCAGTCGTTTGTACATCATTTGTATAAAAATGCACAGGCGAAATTTTCGTTTGTACACAATTAGGGGCGCCGCCAGAACGAAAACAAAGTGGGGGGCTGTCTAAATGGTAGCCCCCCACCTTTTCAGATTCAAGCGGAAATGGTCTCAATCGTTTGTACATCGTTTGTACAGAAATGTGCAGGCGAAATTTTCGTTTGTACACAATTAGGGGCGCCGCCAGAACGAAAACAAAGTGGGGGGCTGTCTAAATGGTAGCCCCCACCTTTTCAGATTCAATCGGAAATGGTCTCAATCGTTTGTACGTCGTTTGCACAGAAATGAGCAGGCGAAATTTTCGATTGTACATAATTAGGGGCGCCGCCAGAAGAAAAACAAAGTGGGGGGCTGTCTAAATGGTAGCCCCCCACCTTTTCAGATTAAATCGGAAATGGTCTCAATCGTTTGCACATCGTTTGTACAGAAATGTGCAGGTGAAATTTTCGTTTGTACACAATTAGGGGCGCCGCCAGAACGAAAACAAAGTGGGGGGACTGTCTAAATGGTAGCCCCCACCTTTTCAGATTCAAGCGAAAATGGGCTCAATCGTTTGTACATCGTGTGTACAGAAATGTGCAGGCAAAATTTTTGTTTGTACACAATTAGGGGGACGGCCAGAACGAAAACAAAGTGGGGAGCTACCATTTAGACAGCCCCCAGCTTTTCAGATTCAATCGGAAATGGTCTCAGTCGTTTGTACATCATTTGTATAAAAATGCACAGGCGAAATTTTCGTTTGTACACAATTAGGGGCGCCGCCAGAACGAAACCAAAGTGGCGGCTACCATTTAGACAGCCCCCCACCTTTTCAGATTGAATCGGAAATGGTCTCAATCGTTTGCACATCGTTTGTGCAGAAATGTGCAGAAGAAATTTTTGTTTGTAAACAATTAGGGGCGCCACCAGAACGAAAACAAAGTGGGGGGACTGTCTAAATGGTAGCCCCCACCTTTTCAGATTCAATCGGAAATGGGCTCAATCGTTTGTACATCGTTTGTACAGAAATGTGCAGGTGAAATTTTCGTTCGTACACAATTAGGGGCGCCGCCAGAACGAAAACAAAGTGGGGGGACTGTCTAAATGGTAGCCCCCCCATCTTTTCAGATTCAATCGGAAATGGTCTCAATCGTTTGAACATCGTTTGTACAGAAATGTGCAGACAAAATTTTCGTTTGTACACAATTAGGGGCGCCGCCAGAACGAAAACAAAGTAGGGGGACTGTCTAAATGGTAGCCCCCACCTTTTCAGATTCAAGCGAAAATGGGCTCAATCGTTTGTACATCGTTTGTACAGAAATGTGCAGGCGAAATTTTCGTTTGTACACAATTAGGGGCGCGGCCAGAACGAAAACAAAGTGGGGAGCTACCATTTAGACAGCCCCCAGCTTTTCAGATTCAATCGGAAATGGTCTCAGTCGTTTGTACATCATTTGTATAAAAATGCACAGGCGAAATTTTCGTTTGTACACAATAAGGGGCGCCGCCAGAACGAAACCAAAGTGGGGGCTACCATTTAGACAGCCCCCCACCTTTTCAGATTGAATCGGAAATGGTCTCAATCGTTTGCACATCGTTTGTACAGAAATGTGCAGGCGAAATTTTTGTTTGTAAGCAATTAGGGGCGCCGCCAGAACGAAAACAAAGTGGGGTGCTGTCTAAATGGTAGCCCCCACCTTTTCAGATTCAATCGGAAATGGGCTCAATCGTTTGTACATCGTTTGTACAGATATGTGCAGGCAAAAGTTTCGTTTTTCACAATGAGGGGCGCCTCCAGAACGAAAACAAAGTGGGGGCTACTATTTAGAAAGTCCCTCCACCTTTTCAGATTCAATCCGAAATGGTCTCAATCGTTTGTACAGAAATGTGAAGGCGAAATTTTCGTTTGCACACAAATGGGGCGCCGCCAAAACGATAATAAAGTATATGTCGCCTAATTGGTAGCCCCTCCCCACGTCCGATTCAAAAGAAAATTATCTCAATTTTTTGTACATCATTTGTACAGTAATGCGCAGGCGAAAGTTTTGTTTCTACGCTATCAGGGGCGTCGACAGAACGAACACACATGGTAGCTGTCTAAGTGGTAGCCCCATCATGTTCGATTGAACCACAAATTGTCGCGATCGTTTATACATCGTTTGTGCAAAAATGTGCAGGTAAAATTTTCGTTTGTGCTAAATAATATACGGATATGAGTATTTTTAATGTTTGACCTAGAATGGAAGGAAAGGAATGGGGATTGCAATTATTATAATTATGTATATATCTCAGGATTTGCTCAAAGTTAGAGATATCAAAGTTGTTATTTCGACTTCTCATTTGAAATGTTAAACCAGTGTATCGTGTTTTAACGTTTTTTGATATTTAGCCTAGAAAGTAAGAAAGGGGATTGGGCTACAGCTGTGTATTACTGTTTTTGCAGTTTAGCGATCAACGTTAACCGGTTGAATAACGATTGCTGAGATTGAAAATGGTACTTATTATTAGAACGCTAGATTGCAAAACACCAGTTCTCGCTATCTCCTATTCCGATAACACTAGTTAACAAAGGTTTTGTTACATAAAAGGAAATACCTGTTCTTAAAGGAAATTTTTGCGCTGAATTCGAATATGCACTCGGTTTTTCTCCATCACGTACGATTTTCCCGTAACAGAGGGATTTTCCGGAAAATCCCTCAAAAATTTCCCTTTTCATTTATTTTACACCCCAAGATCTTGTCCCATTGAATATACTAACATAGAAATTATACCTAATTATACTTTGATTCATATTTAACAAACCCTCCAAGTTTCGTAATAATCGCTTTATTCTTTCTAGAGAAATAAATATATTTGTATGTATACTGTGTGTACTGTTTATTGCACCTTATAGTAATGCTTTCAGATCTCTTAAGTTGAGGTAAAACGTTTTGCTTTATTACCACAAACACATATATAAAATATAATACAATATAATTTACAAGTGTGACAATTTACAATAAACAATAATACAAATGTACCAAGAGGTCATAAAAGACAATCAAAACTATCACAATATATGAAACTTCCATTGTGTTACAAAAACGTACACTACTTCCTTCTTTTGTAAGAAATGTTGCATTCTCTAACAAGACCCCAACAATAGTCCCCCATCATTGAAGGATCCCATCGTCCCTGGTACCTTTTCTCCATTCCCATTATATCTTGGTGGAATCTTTCCCCCTGTTCGTCGCTGAGAGCACCTAGGTTAGCAGGAAAGAAGCTGAGGTGGGAGTGCAAAAAGTGGATTTTTAAAGACATCCTACAACCCAACTCTTTGTATTTCTGTATCATGTCCTGTACGATTTCTGTGTAACTCTCAGCTTTGTTATTGCCCAGAAACACACTTAAATGCTGTCCAGGCAGCTAGCTCAGCACTGTTTAACTTGCTGTCAAAGCTATCATCAAGCATTAATTTCCTAATTTGGGGACCAATAAACACTCCCGCTGAAATCTTAGCATCACTCAGGTTAGGGAACTTATCTCGCAAATACTTGAAACCTTCACCAGATGTGTCCATGGCTTTGACAAAGTTTTTCATAAGTCCTAACTTGATATGAAGTGGCGGTAGTAATATCTTATTAGGATCTACCAAAGGAGCGTATTTGACGTTGCATTCTCCAGGTACGTAATTCACTCTAGGTTCCCATTCCTTCACTTCATAATGTTTGTCATCAGCTCGGCTATTCCATAAACATAAAAAACATTGGTACTTCGTGTAACCGCACTGCAGTCCTAATAAAATACCAACTACCTTGAGATCACAACATATTTGCCAACAATGGTCCTTGTATTTTTATAAGATTTAGCAAAGTTGACATGGTGTCATAGGATTCCTTAATCTTCACTGAGTGCGCAAGTGGTATAGAAGGTTTTTTATTTCCATTATGTAAAAGGGCAGCTTTAAGGCTGACCTTTGACGCGTCGATAAATAACCTCCATTCTTCTGGAACGTAAGGAATTCCTAGCTCCGCCATCAACCCATTAATATCCGTACATACGCACACATTATCTTGCATTGAGAAATAGCTTGAAAATTGAACATGCCTTTTCCTGTACACTGATATGTTCGTTTCTGCATCCAATAAGTTCCACTGCTGGAGCCTTGATCCCAGAAGTTCTGCCTCTTGTTTTGTCAGGTGCAAATCACGGACTAGGTCATTAAGATGAAATGTGGCTCGCGAACACAGTCAGGGATGAACGTTGGATCCTTGGATGTACATGTTGATGTCGATGGTTCATCAAGGTCATGATCATCATCAGAGTCTTTTGGCCATATCTCTTCCCAGTTGGTAGGGGGCTCGGGAAGTGGAAGTTCATCCCCGTGCGGAATAGGTCTAATTGCGGATTTAACGTTGGGATAACTTATTGTGTATTTGCTTTTTTTAGAATGTCCCTTAACTACTGTGAGACAAAAATAACAATCATCCAGATGGTTGGTGGGTTCTCTCCACACCATTGGTACAGCAAATTTCATGAACCTCCGTTTCCCTTTGGCCCATGCAAGTAAAGTGACGTAGCACGACGCACAAATTATGTTGGGTGCCCAAGTTTTGTCCTGATCTCCCACACGACATCCGAAATATATACGAGGGTTGGGGCAAAAGTCATGACGACTATTTTTTTCTTTGCAGATATGTGAACGGATCACATACCTCTATGTGTCATGTGGAAGTTCTGCAGGCATAGTGTGTATGCTGCACGACATATGGCTCTGTGATAGCTGGTAGTAGCACAGCGAGGGCTGTGAAATCAGTCTGTTGGTCAGTGTTGTGCGAGATGGAAGTAACACGTGTTGAGCAGCGCGCTTACATCAAAATATCCGTTCTCCGAGGGAGAAATGAGATGGAATGTCACAGTGAATTAGTGGAAGCCGTTGGGAATAATGCTCTACCGTACCGAACAGTGTCAACCAGTGATGAGGAACGTTCGGCACGACCTGTCAGTGTGCGGACCAACGTGGCACGTGCCGTCATCGAGCGGCTCCTGGATGAAGACAGACGATGGATGCTACTGGAGTTGGCGGAGGCAAGTGGCCTCGAGAAACGCACCGTCCACAGGATATTGCGTAATGAGCTGCAACTACGCAAAATCGCATCGCGGTGGGTAAAGCATGCACTGACGGAAGTTCAAAGGTGGATGTGCTGTGCAACATGCTCCGACCACCTTGCACGCTGGCAATAGGACGGCGCCAGTCCGCGGAGTTTCGACATGCTGGATCACCATGCAGGCACAAGTTCCGTCAGAATCCTTCCCCACTCAAATTGATGATGATCGTCGCGTATGACGTCAGGGGTGTCATTGTTTGCCACTTTGTTCCACATGGCAGAACAGTGACCGAACAGTACTACAGGGACTTCCTGGTGCGACAGGTACGTCGTCGCGTTCGGGAAAAACGTCCGGATCTTGTGGCAGTGCAATAATCCTGCACGAAAATGCAAAACCACATAAAGCAGAGTGTGTAGGGCAGCTTCTGCGACTTTGGGGATGGGAAGAATTGGAGTACCCATCGCACTCTCCTGACATTTTGCTCTGTGGCTTTGATCTCATTCGTGGTAGGCGATTTGCAACACGCAACGACATTGCTAATGCCGTGCGCGAACAGGCCACCCGATTCACTCATGGTGCGGCAAATGCGGAGGCGGATGATATTCAGCGCCTCCCACATCGTTGGCAGCGCGTGGTGCAAGTAGCAGGGGACTAATTTGAGGGTCTTTAGGCCCAGGTTTGTCATGTCAACTGTTTGCGTAATTTGTTGTAATTCTTTTACACCGTGAAGACCATATTGCCCTGTATACTACCGTAATAAATTAGTGTGTTACGATATTTAAGTGGTTTTCATTGTCCACACATGTAGTTAACACCTTGTCCTTTCGTTTGTATATGTCACATTTTCCAACCGGACTGGTATCTTCAAGAAAAAAATAGTTGCCATGACTTTTGCCCCAACCCTCGTATAATATGCTAGTTTCACCGATGGCGTAATGGATCTATACTGTCCTTTAACTACAAACTGGCCACACACATAACAAAAACTATTTGGTGAGTTAACACACGAACGCCGTCCTCTTGACGCCATTGTACTGATCACAAACTAAACTTCTGGTCTTAGTTGGGTATAATGCCGTTAAGATCAAACATGAAAGAACTCTTAGCAGCAAAGACAACTTTGAAAGTGAAGTAGTGTTAAACCACACGTCAATATAAAAATGTACAAAACTCCCTCACCAGGTGTCAAGAACACAAGAAAGAAAGAAATGCGCGGGGGGAGGGGGAAACGATACCGTAGTGGAAAATTCAGACTGCATTAGTTCATTGTTGTCAACAATGAGTCTGTATTCCATTCTTTCTTTCTTTTGCATTCTGTTACATTTGATAACAAATATTGATAACCATTTCATGAATAAAACGAAAAAACTTGGAGAATTGTATATATATGTATTAAGATATACATATACTGTACGTTTTAAAAAAATATACGTTGAAGTACATTCTATTTTTATACACGTTTCTAATTTACAGAGAGCAATACAAGTGTGTGGTTGACTATTGTAAATATTCATTTTTATGTCTGTGTTTGTAGTAATAAAGCAAATCGTTTTTACCCCAACTCAGGAGATCTGAAAGCATTACTATCAGGTGCAATAAACAGTGCACACAGTATACATACAAATATATTTATTTCTCTAGAAAGAACAAAGCGATTTTTACGAAACTTTTAGGGTTTATTAAATATAAATCAAGGTATACTTAGGTATAATTTCTATGTTACTATATGTAAGGGGACAGGTGCTAGGGGAATAAAATATCTGAAAAGGGGAAATTTTTGAGGGAATTTCCCGAAAATCCCTCTGTTACGGGAAAACTGTACGTGATGGAGAGAAACCGAGTGCATATTCGAATTCAGCGCAAAAAGTTCCTTTAAGATCAGGTGATTTTTCTCATTTAACAAACAAAAAGTTTAAATTTGTTAACTAGTGTAATCGTCAATATATTGTAAATGTATTATGTGGAGTGGGTGAAACACGTACGGACTTTAAAAATACCGTAGTTGGAAAGAGTAGAAGCTGAGGGACAGTCTGTGAACCGAACTCAGAAGCTCTCGATTTGCAAAGCGTGAAACACAAACTGTGTTGGTCCTTATTATTCCCATTTAAACATTAATTTGATTATTTCTATATGCCACTCTATGTCGATAACGGCTGAACTTGAACTTAAAACGGCATTGAATCTGTCACTATTCATCTCAGTCATCCTGGAAACTGTTGCTTCGACACTAATATCGTCTGTTTTCGATTATTCCTCCCTCTGAACCCCCATGACGGTGGGGGCTAAAATGGTATTTAAATGACATCAGAAGTATCACTATTCTTTTCAGACAGTCTGAACTATGGATCCGACACATTACTTTTACATGTAACCCCCATCACTCCTCGGAGGTCAGAGAGGGTTCGCAGAATATAGCGATCTTTATTAATTAGACAATAGGTTACCTAATCACCAAATTTGATTTAGATCTGAAATTACCAAGAAATAGAGTATCGTATACACACATATCAGCACCCATAGAAGGGTCAGAGGAAGTACCAAATATAGCTATATTCTATTGACTTGCTCACGAAATTTAGTTCAGATCCGATCAGTATTTACGGAGAAATAAAACATCACATTCACACACAGAGAAAGAGAGAGATAGACAAACCTACAAAACATCTGGTAGGAATCTATAAGCTCCCATTATCATACTGCGGGAGCTAAAAATTATTCTTAATATTTACGTCATTGCTTATCCATATCAATTTCTATCTATTTATTAAATTGTGTTCATATTGTACATCTATGAATGTAGTACATTCATTTAATCGAACATGGAGCAAAAATTCACTAAGACATTCTTTTAAGTTACAATAAATTTGAAGCAACAATTATTCAATTGAATATTATTTCCATATATTTTCCCACAGTTCCGTATATTTTCCTTCACATTATACCTTGTTATCATTTTTACTAAATTTCAAATTCAAGAATAAAAGTTACAGGGGATGGACAAAAATATGGATTCCCTTCATGCACATTACCTTCACTAAGAGCAAGTAGGACCGTGTGCAGAACGCCCTGTAGTCGATGGGGAATGGAGAAATACAGGTCGCGTATGGTTGTCAAAGAGACGTTATACCATTCTTCCGCCAAAGTAGCGGAACGTTGTTATAGAGAGGACGGTGGTGGGTAGCGGGTATCCAAAACTGACCACCAGGACCCAATGATATTGAGGTGTGGCGATTCTGGGGGCCATGGAAGTTGCGACACTTTATATTTGTGCTCATCGAACCAGTTCTGGACGATGTGCGCTGTATGAGCAGGGACTCTGTCATCTTGGAACATGGCATTACCATCTGGAAATACGATTTGCATCGTGGAATGCAGCTGGTTACTCAAAATGGTTACTTGGTCCTTGGCATTGACATGTTCATGCAAGGTGATAATGAGTCTGGCAGAATACCAGCATATGGCTGCCCAAATCATCACTGGACCACCAAAACTGCCGAAATCATCACTATTGGTAACAGAAGTCTGTATTGTACGCTTGTGCCGGCGTTTTCCACACGTAAACTCGACCAGCACTTGGAAACAATGTAAAGGAAGACTCATCCGACCAGATGTCAGTCTTCCACCTCTCCATTGTCCAGTTTTTATGGGCGTTGCACCACTGTCTCCGTATAGCAGCATAGTCAATAGTAACGAGTGGTTTGGAAATGAAAAATCTGCCATAAATTCCTTACTTGTGGAGTTCTCTTCTGACTGTTTTAAAACTAACAGGCTTTGTAAGCACAGTATTCAGCTCAGCATTGACTTTTCGCGCCATGGTGATCTGCTTCGTCACAATCCTACCCAATGTGCGTGTCTCTGTCACGCAACGCACACTTGCGCCCACGCTGGTGCTTCGCTGAAACGGTTTTTCCGAAACATTCGTAGGAAAACATGATCTTCGAGACTGTAGCTCTTGATACACTAAAAATTTTCGCTATTTTCGTTACGGAAACTCCCACAATACGTACACAAATAATTTCCCCTCTTTGAAACTCTATCAGTTCAGACATGATTCACGATAACCTGCACGGACTGGTCGTTGAACTGTAATTGGCCCTTCTGTTCGATTGGCCAGGCTGTTTACCTCAAGGGATGTGCCGGTGACCACAGCGACACCATCATGTTCAGACTCAAATCGTGTTTGAAATGGCTCAATCTTTTATACCAGGTGTTTCCACTCTTTTTGTATATCCCCTGTATTTGCATCCCATGTCTTGTTAGTAAATACTCCATAGTATATGACACATTTTTTAATGTTCCACTAACTAGTACTTTCAAAGTTAATTGCTTCTACTATAATATTACTATTATTATTATTATTATTATTATTATTATTATTATTATTATTATTATTATTATTATTATTATTATTATTATTATTATTATTATCTTAGGACTAGCAGTTGGTCCAACGTGCAACTGTGCGCAATATTTTGTCTTCATCCTGAGTCTTTAATATAGAATTAATCCAAAATCCAAAATCGCGAATTTCGTGAGCATTTTAGTGAACCCCCTTCCTTACATTTTAGGTTAAGTATCAGAAAACGTTAAACCATGATACACTGGTTTAACATTTGAAATGTGAAGTCGAAATAACAACTTTCAAATCTCTAAATTTGAGCAATCCCGAGATATATACATAATTATAGTAATTGCAATCCCCAACCCTTTTCTTCAATTCTAGGTCAAATATTAAAAATACTCACATCCGTATATTATTTAGTACAAACGAAAATTTTACCTGCACATTTTTGCACAAACGATGTATAAACGATCGCGACAATTTGTGGTTCAATCGAACATGATGGTGCTACCACTTAGACAGCTACCATGTGTGTTCGTTCTGTCGACGCCCCTGATAGCGTAGAAACAAAACTTTCGCCTGCGCATTACTGTACAAATGATGTACAAAAAATTGAGGTAATTTTCTTTTGAATCGGACGTGGGGAGGGGCTACCAATTAGGCGAAATATACTTTATTATCGTTTTGGCGGCGCCCCATTTCTGTGCAAACGAAAATTTCGCCTTCACATTTCTGTACAAACGATTGAGACCATTCCGGATTGAACCTGAAAAGGTGGGGGACTGTCTAAATAGTAGCCCCCACTTTGTTTTCGTTCTGGCGGCGCCCCTAATTGTGTACAAACGAAAATTTTGCCTGCACATTTCTGTACAAACAATGTTCAAACGATTGAGACCATTTCCGATTTAATCTGAAAAGGTGGGGGGCTACCATTTAGACAGCCCCCCCACTTTGTTTTCGTTCTGACGGCGCCCCTAACTGTGTACAAACGAAAATTTTGCCTGCACATTTCTGTACAAACGATGTTCAAACGATTGAGACAATCTCCGATTGAATCTGAAAAGGTGGGGGGCTACCATTTAGACAGTCACCTACTTTTTTCGTTCTGGCGGCGCCCCTAATTGTGTACAAACGAAAATTTCGCCTGCACATTTCTGTACAAACGATGTACAAACGATTGAGACCATTTCCGCTCGAATCTGAAAAGGTGGGGGGCTACCATTTAGACAGCCCCCACTTTGTTTTCGTTCTGGCGGCGCCCCTAATTGTGTACAAACGAAAATTTCGCCTGCACATTTCTGTACAAACGATGTACAAACGATTGAGACAATTTCCGATTGAATCTGCAAAGGTGGGGAGGCTACCATTTAGCCAGCCCCCCCACTTTGTTTTCGTTCTGGCGGCGCCCCTAATTGTGTACAAACGAAAATTTTGCCTGCACATTTCTGTACAAACGATGTACAAACGATTGAGACCATTTCCGATTGAACCTGCAAAGGTGGGGGGGCTACCATTTAGAAAGCCCCCACTTTGTTTTCGTTCTGGCGGCGCCCCTAATTGTGTACAATCGAAAATTTCGCCTGCACATTTCTGTACAAACGATGTACAAACGATTGAGACCATTTCCGATTGAATCTGAAAAGGTGGGGGGCTACCATTTAGACAGCCCCTCACTTTGTTTTCGTTCTGGTGGCGCCCCTAATTGTGTACAAACGAAAATTTCGCCTGCACATTTCTGTACAAACGATGTACAAACAATTGAGACAATCTCCGATTGAATCTGAAAAGGTGGGGGGGCTACCATTTAGACAGCCACCTACTTTTTTTTCGTTCTGGCGGCGCCCCTAATTGTGTACAGACGAAAATTTCGCCTGCACATTTCTGTACAAACGATGTATAAACGATTGAGACCATTTCCGCTTGAATCTGAAAAGGTGGGGGGGGGGGCTACCATTTAGACAGCCACCTACTTTTTTTTCGTTCTGGCGGCGCCCCTAATTGTGTACAAATGAAAATTTCGCCTGCACATTTCTGTACAAACGATGTATAAACGATTGAGACCATTTCCGCTTGAATCTGAAAAGGTGAAGGGGCTACCATTTAGACAGTCCCCCCACTTTGTTTTCGTTCTGGCGGCGCCCCTAATTGTGTGCAAACGAAAATTTCGCCTTCACATTTCTGTACAAACGATTGAGACCATTCCGGATTGAACCTGAAAAGGTGGGGGGACTGTCTAAATAGTAGCCCCCACTTTGTTTTCGTTCTGGCGGCGCCCCTAATTGTGTACAAACGAAAATTTCGCCTGCACATTTCTGTACAAACGATGTTCAAACGATTGAGACCATTTCCGATTTAATCTGAAAAGGTGGGGGCTACCATTTAGACAGCCCCCCCACTTTCTTTTCGTTCTGGCGGCGCCCCTAATTGTGTACAAACGAAAATTTCGCCTGCACATTTCTGTACAAACGATGTACAAACGATTGAGACCATTTCCGCTCGAATCTGAAAAGGTGGGGGGCTACCATTTAGAAAGCCCCCACTTTGTTTTCGTTCTGGCGGCGCCCCTAATTGTGTACAAACGAAAATTTCGCCTGCACATTTCTGTACAAACGATGTACAAACGATTGAGACAATTTCCGATTGAATCTGCAAAGGTGGGGAGGCTACCATTTAGCCAGCCCCCCCACTTTGTTTTCGTTCTGGCGGCGCCCCTAATTGTGTACAATCGAAAATTTCGCCTGCACATTTCTGTACAAACGATGTACAAACGATTGAGACCATTTCCGATTGAATCTGAAAAGGTGGGGGGCTACCATTTAGACAGCCCCTCACTTTGTTTTCGTTCTGGCGGCGCCCCTAATTGTGTACAATCGAAAATTTCGCCTGCACATTTCTGTACAAACGATGTACAAACAATTGAGACAATCTCCGATTGAATCTGAAAAGGTGGGGGCTACCATTTAGACAGCCACCTACTTTTTTTTCGTTCTGGCGGCGCCCCTAATTGTGTACAAACGAAAATTTCGCCTGCACATTTCTGTACAAACGATGCATAAACGATTGAGACCATTTCCGCTTGAATCTGAAAAGGTGGGGGGGGCTACCATTTAGACAGCCACCTACTTTTTTTCGTTCTGGCCGTGCCCCTAATTGTGTACAAACGAAAATTTCGCCTGCACATTTCTGTACAAACGATGTATAAACGATTGAGACCATTTCCGCTTGAATCTGAAAAGGTGAGGGGGCTACCATTTAGACAGCCCCCCACTTTGTTTTCGTTCTGGCGGCGCCCCTAATTGTGTACAAACGAAAATTTCGCCTGCACATTTCTTTACAAACGATGTACAAACGATTGAGACCATTTCTGATTGAATCTGTAAAGGTGGGGGGCTACCATTTAGACAGCCCCCACTTTGTTTTCTTTCTGGCGGCGCCCCTAATTGTGTACAAACGAAAATTTCGCCTGCACATTTCTGTACAAACGATGTACAAACGATTGACACCATTTCTGATTGAATCTGAAAAGGTGGGGGGCTGTCTAAATGGACGTGTTTACAACATATACAATAAGGGCATTTCCTCCTTGATATGATCATCAGGCGGAGAAGTAATCAATATTTAGGCTTGAATAATACCGACATTTCCCCATTAAAATTTACGGATACCAATCTCGGTATTTTGACAGCACTGAGGATATGGAGAATACAGTCGTCTATTAAAGTGGATTCCGAGGCATGATTAGGGTTGCCAACTCTGGAAAATAAAGAAACCAGCACCCCGTGAAAATTCCCAATGATATAGGTCTAAGTGTGAAGTGTCTCTTGAGGACCTATCCAAGGGAAGGAAATGTATTATCCTGAACAAAAGTGCATTAGCACCTATATTCTGCATATCCTTAGTACATTCACTAATAAGCTTAATAAATACATCGTGCTAAAAATGATAAACTGAAGTCTGTATTGATTATTTTATTGTATTTACCTGTAACTACCACTTCTTTAAATTTCTCGAAACAGATGAACAAAAGTATATTAATTCTTACTTGACAATTTTGGATTTACAAAATGAAATTTAATCTTTGAATTTATAGTCCTTCAACTACAGGAAATAGCTTTTTGGGGGCGCGGTGGCTCCGTGGTAGAGCGTTCACCTCCGGTGCTTGGGGTCCCTGGTTCGATCCCAGCTCGCGCCGTGTGGACTTTGTGGTGGACAAACACCGTGTGCGTGGGTTTTCTCGGGGTTCTCCCGTTTCCTCCCACTTTCTTCATTCCACCATTTCACTCAACTCTCACCATCACCGTCTCCTTTAGCCTAACCGGCATAACAGTGGGACGTAAAACTTAAAGATTTCATTTCATTTCAGGAAATAGCTTTAATAAATCTTTTTCCACTCTCAGTACTTCCTTACAAGTAAGTTTCAAATTTTCTCTGATACAGTCCCCTTCATCTTTTTAAAATTATCTAAACAGATGAACAAAATATATTAATCCTTGAAGATGGTGAAAGGTACAATTTTGGATTTACAGGATGAAAGTTATTTTTTAAATCTATATTTCGAACTAGATGAAATTGCGTCAAACTAGACAAATTTGAAACAATAAACGATCATAAGAAGTGTGTGCCGGTCACCGGCTTTAATCAAAATAGCAGCAATATTTCCAGCCAGACCGGTGAAAAACAGGACAATTGGTAACCTTAGGCATGATTGAACTTGAATCTGATGCGGGTTCAATTCTAATAACATAGACCATTTCCAACCACACTATCTCCTCCAAGGCTAGATTATAGGATCACTCTACCAGTCTCGCATAGGTAGAAATTCAAGTCATTAGTCTTTCTTAATCTTAACTTAATAATTTTCAGAAAGAACTTCGGATTTCTTTCTTTCTTTTCTTTATTTAACTTGTAATCTCCAAATAGTTTTGAAATGATAGTTGGCTATTTTATTTCTCAAGTTTAGTTACATATTATATCCCGTTGTTGAGGTAAATCCCTCCTTCCAGCCGTTCTTCCAAAATTTCTTATCCTAAATATTATTTTACCTATAATAGTTTTTGATAATACAGTGTTTCTCGCCTATTTGTAAGACTTAAGATTTTCATCTTAGAAGCATACGGGGACAAGAACAAGCCCACTAGGAGTAGAGAGCATATCCACAATTCCCCAGAAACATCGTTTATACTGTCACTCTTGTGCACAACACACTTTTTAGCAAATAGTTTTACAGCAGCGCCTCTCACATTTTGATGTTGCCGAACCCTCTGGACAACATTATTTGGAAGAAAGCCTAAATTCAACAACAGTTTAATCTACATTCATGTTCAAACAGGGGCGGATCTAGAAACCGGCGAACTATGCGTTCGCAGGGGGCCGCCAGATGAAGATGGCACCAAACTGGAAAATGAATTTTGCGTTTTAAGGGTGAATACTTATTTAAAAAAAAAATTAAATGAAAAATTTTCCAAATAGCTTCAAATATACAGAGACTCACTTTAATATTCGGCCACTCCATATTGTTGTTATTTATGTTAAAGGACGCATTCATGTAAATATATACGAATTTGTAAGCGATGACAGGGAACAACTATCATGTTTCGTGTACTATTTTGTAATGTGTAGAAGTTGTAAATGCAAACTATGCCTAACTAACTGCTATGTTTCTACAAACTGCCTTCATATCATGCCACTTTAATATTCGGCCACTAAAGTGACTTGATGATCTTACTGCTGTATCTCCAGTTTACAGGACAATATGATTGGGGGAAGGAACGCCGTATTGTTAACTCATTTCTCGTCTTCGTGTTAGAAAGTGTGAATGGGTATTGGCTTTGCAGTATAACACTTTGAATGGGGCGAAAACGTTGTAACACAACGTTTGAGCAGAGCCAACTGGTCATTTTTCGTCACAAAAGAAGGATTCCAATATGTATATTGCCCGTCTCTTGAATATACCACGAAGTACATTCAGTGATGTCTTGCGACGTTATAAGAACGAAAACAGGATAGAATCCGTGAAGCAGAAGGGTTGCCCTAGCAAGCTAAATTAACGAGACAAACGCATGTGTGAGAGAAAAGTTAAGAAAAACCCAAAATTAAGTGCACCGAAGATTGCAGCGGAATTGTTGCAAGGATATAGAAAGAATGTACACCCATAGATTGTCCGGAAAATACTGAGAAACGAAGGATACCACGGATAGGTAGCTAGAAAGAAACCATTTATCAACAAAGTGAGCAGAACGAAACGGGCTTCAGTTTGCTAAAATATACGTGCAAGTGGAACCAGGATGATTGAAAGATGTTATTGTTGCTGAGGAAAGAAAATTCAACATTTTAAAGTCAGATAGCAGGGTTCTAGTCGGGCGAAAGGCTAATGAAGAACTAAACAAACTGAATTTACTAGCAATAGTCAAATATGGTGATGGTAACATAATGGTTTGGGGGTGCATATCTGCTGCCGGTGTGGATGAACTCAGGTTTATAAATGCTAAAATAACAAAAGAACAATACCTGAACATTCTAAAAGAGACTTTACACAAGAGTGCTGGCAAATTTGGAATCCGCGAGACTTTTAAATTTTATCACGACAACGACCCAAAACATAAGGCGTATGTTGTACATGAGTGGCTTCTGTACAACTGCTCCAAAGTTCTCGAAACTCCACCACAAAGTCCGGACCTCAATCCCATTGAAAATTTGTGGGATGAACTCAACGCTAGTTCGGAAAGTGGCGGTAAAATCAAAGGAGGAACTTGAGAAAAGGTTAACAGAAGAATGGTCCAATATTGCTCCTGAATATACCGCAAAAATAACTGGAAATATGCAAAATCACTTGAAGGGGGTGTTATGCAATAAAGGGTATCCAACTAGGCATAAAAACATTTTTCTTGCATCGAAGAAGGCGACAAGAAAGTTCCACATTATGTGGTGGCCGAATATTAAAGTGATTATAATTTTTGTGTTTGAGAAGAAATATTCTGAGTTTTGTACGTTAGAGTTAAAATTATATGGTTTAATGTTTGTAAAAAGTTGCAGAAAATATAGAGGTTTCACATAGTATAACCAATACTATCACTTTACTTTACTGTAGTTCATAATATAAGATAAAACTCCAATACAATGTGGTGGCCGAATATTAAAGTGAGTCTCTGTATATTGTACAGACTGAAATACAGACAAAATACCCCGTACATTACCAGCAGAGTAAAGTCGAATCTTTGTGTGGTTGGCTGTAATACACCCCTTTACAATTGAAATGGACTCGTACATCAATTGGCGGCAATGCCACTTCACAAGTGACGCTAATATGAGGAAAATTTCCGCGGCGCAGGAAAGATTTTTTAAAGAGGGGAAAAATGAGATTTTACGAGTATGAGATAAAATGGATCAGCTACATTCTTTCCACAATCCCACCATATGCACAAAACACAAATACAACACTCTTCAGTCCTCTCCCAACAATCCTTCCGCAACCTTCCTAAAGAATATCATTGCCAAATATTTTTCTATGTCTTTGGAATGGGAATGAATCAACAAAGTCAACTGCACGTGTTGCTTATAGAGATGATGGCATTATCACAGTAGAAACAAATGTCTTCAAACGTGTTCCAATATGTTATAAACAGTATCCCCGCATCATAGATGGCCATTTTCCATTGGGCTCGCTCGCGCTCGCGCTCACTTCTCTCAACTGAGCTCGCACTCACTCGCGCTCGCGCTCACCCGTCTCAGCTGGGCTCGCCCTCACTCGCGCTCGCGCTCACTTCTCCTAACTGGGCTCGCGCTCATCTCTCTGGACTGGGCTCGCACTCACTCGGGCTCGCGCTCACTTCTCCTAACTGGGCTCGCGCTCACTTGAGCTCGCGATCACTTCTCCCAACTGGGCTCGCGCTCACTCGGGCTCGCGATCACTTCTCCCAACTGGGCTCGCGCTCATTCGCACTCGCGCTCATTTCTCTTAATTGGGCTCGCGCTCACTCGCGCTCGCGATCACTTCCCTCAACTGGGCTCGCGCTCACTCGGGCTCGCACTTACTTCTCTCGATTGGGTTCGCGCTCACTGGGGCTCGCGCTTACTAATCTCAAGTGGGCTCGCGCTCAATTATTGAGCCCGAGCCCGGTTGAGCGTGAGTGCCGAGCTCACGAGCGTCGGGCTCGCGAGTTTGGACACCTATGATACAGACACGGACAATGACACGGAGAACCAGTCGTATTAACAAATGCTGAAACAAATCTTCAATTATGCGCTTATTCACCTAAAAATCACCTTCACTAACATGTCTGCTCACTAGGAGCGAATCTCCAGCGTGTACGTTAACATATACTTACGAGAGAATACCTATAACGACGAATGATGTACTCAGATTTTGAGTACAGTTTCAAAAGTTCATTTCCGTAAGCTGTAAAGGCAGTAATTGCTATGCTATCACAAATTGCTATCACAAATTAATTGCAACTTTTGAGTTGCATACACACAAACTACTAGGGAATGAAGAGCATGTACTAACAAAGAATACACTGGAAAATGAAATAACATGTTATAACAAAAATTAAAATAAGATGATAATCGATACAAATGTAGAGGATGAATATCGCATGTCCGAACTTCGCCAAGTATGGTGGAAGAAGCTATTTGTTTACTTCTTGACCAACCGCTATGAATATTTATAAATCCATATGTGGCTTTGTTATACGCAATTAGTACATTCAAATTCACGAACGATGACGAACTGAAGGGTACGAAGGTACAGTTGCAAGTAACAACCATAGTCATAATAATATAGTTCAACTAAACAACGTTGAAAATAGTGGACAATCAGGTTTAAGTAGAAATGACCAAAACTGAATAGTTTGCATCGATCATTCCGAAGAAATTTGGAGTTATACTGAGCATAGTTTGGGGGAGAAGCGAGCATCCCCGGTGGATATACTTCAGCTGACTTCTTTGGGGGGGAAGAAAATGTGATTGAGGGGGAAATTCCCCCTCATCTCTCCCGGTAATTTGCACCCTACATATATATATATATATATATATATATATATATATATAGAGAGAGAGAGAGAGAGAGAGAGAGAGAAATAAATAATTGGCTTGGGGCAATATAGTGCTAAGCCGCATTTGTAAAAACAAAATCTACCCGTTGCTGTTGACAAATTTGCAAAAATTGAGATTAGATGGCAGTAAATATTGTAAATGGTGTTCTTGCCTTCATTAATTTGTATTGTAGTGCAGCGATAAATTTCGTTGCACAATACGTATAAATGTGGCTTAAAGTTATATTACTCCAAGCCCTTCATATATATATATATATATATATATATATATATATATATATATATATATATATATATATATATATATATATATATATATATATATATATGCAAGTTAGTTGGAAACCTGGGGCCCGTAAAATAGTGTTTCTAATCGAGTTCCACGTCTTGTAATTCCATTAGGTTATCTTTTCTCTCTCACTTGAAGAAAGAAAACTAATTTTTTAACGGTGACTTCCCTCCGGAGCAGCCTCTACTTTTAATTATGTGTTTGCTGTTTGAAGGCATATTGTCCTGTTACAATACAGTAAATATGAACATTTCTTAATTTAAGTCAAATTTAAGAGTATTAAAACTGAATTTTTGAAATTGTGCGTTGATTATAGCCTGTAATTTGTTAAAACAACACCTATCAAAGAAAATTACAAGTTAATGAAAGGTCAAGCAAGATGTTTGTGAATATGAAACTTACATCATAATATCACTTTGAGTCAAGAAGTTATATATGATAAGCATAATGATAATGATAATGATAAGCATAATGTGGTTCTAGTTTTCGATTCATCTTTACATTTCTTTAAGTATATAAATGCCAGTTTTTAAATCGCATAACATAACGGAAAAAATAGTAGCTACATTATATAAAATGAGGTAATTTTACGAACTGCGTTAAAACAGGAAATACAATTATGTTAAAATATTGAGGTAGTTTGGAATCTCTTGCCTGTCAGATGTCAATTAACAGATTAATAATTTCCTTCTATAACAAGCAAGACTTTATTTTACATGAATTAAAGACCAAAATATAAATTCAGATTATACTCTTTCGCAGGAGACCAATCCGACAAGCTTGGAGCCTTATATAAATGACAGCGAGTTGGTACAAATGAAAAATACAACTTACGGTATAAATGTTAATTTTCGACCCATGTTGTGTAGATGCTGGTCGATTACTCGACGAGATGTTGGTTGGTTGCTGAGATGATCCTTGGTCCTCTCCCTTACCTTTTTATATTGTATAAATTTCGTCAGTCAGACCCTGAGGTTCTCCATAACAGCCTTGTTTGTTCACTTAATTACTTTGTACGCTACGTGACTGCCGGAGAACCTCATTAGTCCACGATAAGTGTGACTGTTTATTCAAAAATTCTTTTGTAACCTAATTTAAGTACACATACATTTTTTACATATAATTACTAGAAAACAATGCTAGTTATTTCACTAAACTTTTTTGATATATTCCTTTTTGCAATATGTTGAGCTTTTTTTTTCTCAACTCATGTCATAGTTCCATTACAGTCCCCCACTGATGAGGAACTGTTCCTGAACATCACCGTAGTGTGTGTCACTCCTTTTTTTTCCTCAACTCATGTCATAGTTTCATTACACAACTGTGAGTTGAAAAAAAAAAAAAAAAGAAGTGACACACACTACGGTGATGTTCAGGAACAGTTCCTCATCAGTGGGAGACTGTATTGAAACTATGACATGAGTTGAAAAAAAAAAGTTAGCTCAACATATTGCAAAAAGGAATATATCAAAAAAGTTTAGTGAAATAACTAGCATTGTTTTCTAGTAATTATATGTAAAAAATGTATGTGTACTTAAATTAGGTTACAAAAGAATTTTTGAATAAACAGTCACACTTATCGTGGACTAATGAGGTTCTCCGGCAGTCACGTAGCGTACAAAGTAATTAAGTGAACAAACAAGGCTGTTATGGAGAACCTCAGGGTCTGACTGACGAAATTTATACAATATAAAAAGGTAAGGGAGAGGACCAAGGATCATTTCAGCAACCAACCAGCATCTCGTCGAGTAATCGACCAGCATCTACACATGGGTCGAAAATTAACATTTATACCGTAAGTTGTATTTTTCATTAGTACCAAAACGCTGTCATTTATATAAGGCTCCAAGCTTGTCGAATTGGTCTCCTGCGAAAGAGCATAAATTGAATTTGTATTTGGTCTTTAATTCATGTAAAATAAAGTCTTGCTTGTTGTAGAAAAAAATTATTAATCTGTTAATTGACATCTGACAGGCAAGAGATCCCTAACTACCTTACTATTTAAACAATTATGTCAATTGACGAAGCTATCGTAAAATTTAGGATGTTTTGCGTTCTTTTTTTTATATATATATATATATATATATAGGAATTAGTATATGATACCTCATTTGTCCGGAAGACGAGAATACATACAACTTAATCACATTAAATCAATATGAATATAAATGCCTGGTAACCCTTAGCTGTTTCGTTAGGTATGTGCTAAACTTCACTGTAACAACACCAAAATCGAGTAGTGGCAAACTGAATGCTATCGTTTCAGTGTAGATTTCGAAAAATAAATAAATAAATAAATAAAAAATAAAATAAAAAGACTTTAAAGGAAGGAAGTGTGTATGTATGTATGTATGTATGTATGTATGTATGTATGTATGTATGTATGTATGTATGTATGTATGTATGTATGTATGTATGTATGTATGTATGTATATACAGGGTATCCAATATACAATGCAACGCGGAGTTTGGGATAGTAGAACTTTTGAACCTGAAGTGATACACGAATAATGGTTATACCAAAATGAAGCCTTGTTCATGTATATACTTTTAAACTAGGAAGCATAGATTGAAGTATACTAGGAACCACACAGTGTTGCTACATGTAACCGAAGGTGTAAATCAATTTTTTTGCAAAATATGTTAATTGAATCATAACTTGAGGATGGATGTTCTGTCATTAATTTTCAGTTTGTTTAGTTGGAGTAGCTTGGAAAGTATGGAGCAGAAAAAAGAATTTTTCATTTCCACCGATAACTAATCGGATGAGGCCCCTGTAAGGGGTTACTAGGGAAATCGTATTTTTCATAAATTAACACACTGAATTGGCACCTGCTGATGTTTCAATGCATCAAAAGGTGTGTTAAGGATCTGTCTACGTTATTCAATTCCTGAAAACAATGAAAAACAAACTTTGAAATTATCATGATAAAACGTTTACTTACATGCACCCGGTAACACTGCTACTATCAGAAATGAGTTACCAGCTCTACAGCGGATGCTGGGAGTGTCCTCTGTTTTGATTCAAACACTGGTTCACACGTTTCACCAGGTTGGCAACAACTTTACGAAGATTAGAAGTCTTAATGTTCTCAATGGCACCGCGAATGTTCGTTTCCAGGTCTTGAATAGTTCGAGATTTGTTCTTGTATGCCTCTTGCTTTAAATAGCCCCATAGAAATGAATAGCAGTGTTGCCGGATGCATATAAGTAAAAACAAATTTCATTATAATTTCAAAGTTTGTTTTTCATTGTTTTCAGGAATTGCATAATGTAATTAGATCCTTAACACACCTTTTGATGCACTGAAACATCAGTAAAGTTGCCAATTCAGAGTGTTAATTTATGAAAACTACGATTTCCCTAGTTACCCCTTACAGAGGCCTCATCCGATTAGTTATCGGTGGAAATGAAAAATTCTTTTTTCTGCTCCATACTTTCCAAGCTACTCCAACTAAACAAACTGAAAATTAACGAAGAACATCCAAACATATGAGTTATGTGTCAATTTACATGTTTTGCAAAAAAAAGAAAAAAAACACCTTTGGTTACATCTGGCAACACTGTGTGGTTTCTAGTGTACTTCAATCGTTGCTTCCTAGTTTAAAAATATATGCATGAACAAAGCTTCACTTTGGTATAACCATTATTCGTGTATTACTTCAGGTTCAAAAGTTCTATCCCAAACTCCGGGTTGCATTGTATATTGGACACCCTGTATATTTCTCCTTCTGGTCTATTTAAGTGTCCCTTGCTTTCAAATTTTCTAAAATATAAATATAATATTGCTTCAGTTTTTTAAAAAATAAATATTAAAATTACATAGTGCAGTAATTAAATTTCGCGTAAAATACATTTAAAGATCTCAAGAAGAATTCAGTAAAATTAACTTGCTAAAACTGTCGTTTTTTTTTTTTTTTTAAAGAATAAATAAAATGTTTCGTAATATAAATTAATAAGCTAAGAAAAAATTATGTTACATGTATTTAACACTATTAAGAGCTACTCTTGTTTGTTGAGATTTAAAGAACCTACAATTAAAATAATACATATTTCGCTCGACTTTTCTATGAACGTAAGCTTCACATTAGTTGCTATATATAAATTTCTTACCTTGTAGGGTCAAGAAGTTTCCTTACTCTATGATCTATTAGAAAAAGAAAATGGCCATGGAATTTGCAAAACAAAAACAAATGCCAGCCTCAAACACCACTGATAATAAGTATGAAAAAATGGGATTTCCATTCCCAAAGATATTTCGACAATGAGATCACAGGTCAGATGTCAAACATTCGTCGAGTGGATAAATATAATACACTTCAGATAGTACAGAATGCACTTTTCCTTCATTTTCGTTTGCATAGCGGTTAAAATCTTGCAGGTCGTTATAATCTGGACTTGGAATACATTTCTTATATTTTATTCCTGAAGCAAACACCTGTTTAATGTCGGTCTGCAACATAAGCTCAGCTATACACTACCGTATGTTTACGCGCGTAAACTAACGATGTGAGTTTATGCGCGTCATGCAGTTCATGCATTGTGCATGAATTTACGCATATAAGCTGAGGAAAGCAGTTGCAGAATGGATCGATCGAAAGCAAAGTTTTAAGGGTGGGTACTAACTAACTAACTAACTCTATGGCCTATGGAACCCAGAGGTTCAGTGCCGCGTTCACAAAAGCTTTTCACTGACTTCTATCCTTAAAGGGTACTACCAATGTTATATTGTTGAGAAAAAGAATAAAGAAAAGACGCTAAAGAAATAGGTATGTTTGGACAAGGAATAGGATTTTAATATTAGACAAGGAAGGATAATCCAACTTTCACTGATTATATCAAATTTTTATTTAGATTGTGATGGCTCAGTAGTAGAAGGTTCATCTCTGGTGCGTGAGGTATCTGGTTCGATCGCAGCTCGTATCAAATGGGCAGGGGTGTAGCCAGCAGGTTTGTGTAGGGGGGTCCGTCGTTTTTGAGGGGGGGGGCAGCTACAATGTACAAAGCCAAAAAATGTGTTGCTGCTAGTGTTTTTGAGGCCTGAAAGAAAGGAAAATTTTGGTTTCCTTCTGGAAAACTAAAAACACTATTTTAGCTTCTTCTTCTCCTTATTATTATTATTATTATTATTATTATTATTATTATTATTATTATTATTATTATTATTATTATTATTATTATTATTATTATTATCCATATTCAAGATAGTTTTTATTATGCTTAATCAAGAACTACTGTCCGGGACCAAACGCTATACTTTTGTGCATAACTATAAAGGTAACCAAGAAAGTTCTGTCCCTTTTCGTGGATGTCTGTGTTCAATTGGACCTCACACCGTGTGTTGAATGCGAGTGGAGATAAGGCGAAGGTCAATTGTTGGTGTGTATATCCAACCATACTACCTGGTTGTGGCAATTCAGATACACCGTAAAGACAGAGGGAACGGCTTGGGTACAAAACCTCGCGGCCAGAACCTCGCGGACCAAAACCTCGCGGCCCAAAATCTCGCCGGGCCGAAACCTCGCCTGGCCAAGACCTCGCCGCCCAAAACCTCGCGGGACAAAATCTCGCTGGGCCAAAACCCCGCCTGGCCAAAACCTCGCGGCCAGAAACTCGCGGCGACAACCTCGCGGACCAAAACCTCGCCTGGCCAAAACCTCGCCTCCCAAAACCTCGCGGCCCAAAATCTCGCCGGGCCGAAACCTCGCCTGGCCAAAATCTCGCCGCCCAAAACCTCGCGGGGCCAAAATCTCGCCGGGCCAAAACCTCGCCTTGCCATAACCTCGCGTCCCAAAATATCGCCATACCCAAAATCTCGCCTAACCAAAACCTGGTTGTAATGATCGCGCGACACAGAATCTCGCCTGGTCTAAATTAAGCGAGACGTAGTGTCGCCTGGGAAGAAATGTTGTCAGGATAAAACCTCTTCACGACGATTTCTTCAATGCAGAATGTTCTATCGCCAGATTTACAAAACTTATTAGGTTTTGAAACTTGACATTTTGTATAAATCTTCTTGCTCCACAAGGGCACTAGCTCCAGATAAGACAATATTTTGCGAAATGCATGCCCTAAGGAGGAATGGAATGGAATGCCTTGAATGAATTTTGCCGTTCTCCAGATCTAAAAAAAACTACTAAGCATAGAACCTTTACGTTTTGGTACAAATCTTCTCCTTGTACCATAAGAAGGTATGTTGCAAAATACTCCTCGTAAGGGAGTGTTGAAGTTTGGATAATTCTTGAACGTTGGCTTGATCTCAGGACCCACGAGGTTTTGGCGGCGAGGTTTTGTCCACGCGATGTTTTGGGTGGCCCCGTGTCATTTTCCTGTTTCACTTTTTATTATGTTTATTTATCTCCAACCGTTTTCTGTTGGACTTCGCTTATCAAAATATTTCTAAAACTGGTTTACTGGTCCCAAAATCTAAAATTCAGAGTGGGGGGTGGGGCGACTGCCCTCCTGCCCCACTGGCACCTCTGTCTAGCGGCTGCAATATGAAGCTATTCCACGCCCTTTCATATGGTTTTAGTTACATTTACTTCGGACTCTTGACTGCGAAGACATTAGGTTTTTAAATAAAATTAATTTGCTGAGCAAAATTGAACTTTATTGAAAATGAACTTGGATTCATTGTCCTCTGAACGTCCTAAATATTACTTTACTTCAATAAATTATTGACTTAAAAAACAACCAATTACATAGGCTTGCAGAAAATATTCTAAAGTTAGCACAACATGAAGTGTCCTCCAAACATTACTTTTGAAGCAATGGTTTTAAATGCAGGTACTATCAATGTTGTGTTGTTGAGAAAAAGAATAAAGAAATAGACATATTTGGACAAAGAAGTGGCTAATATTTAACAAGGCAAGAAAGACTAATCCATCTCTCACTGATTATATCAAAACTTTATTTAGATCGCGGTGAGTCAGTAGTAGAGGGATCATCTCTTGCGAGTGGAGTCTCTGGTTCGATCCCAGCTTGTGCAAAATGGGTTTTGTGGTTGACAAACACCGCGTGCGTGAGTTTTCTCGGATTGTCCCGTTTCCTCCTATTATTTTTACATTCCTCCTCTTTAGTGATGAGCGCAAGAGTCTTTGTCTTGCAGTTTTTACAAGAGTCTTCACCAAGACCAAAACCAGGAATCCCGATGCAAGACCAAGACCAAGACCAAGATCAAGTGTGCCAGTGCAAGACCAAGACCAAGACTCGGTGTGCAAGACCAAGACCATCTGGGTCTTGGTCTTAGTCTTGCATTTGCTCATCACTACTCCTCTTCGTTCATGTCATCGTCGCCCTCTTCTGTACCCTACACAGTAGCCTATAAGCGTGGAACGTAAAATTCGAAGATTTAATTTTCTTTTATTTAGAACATACAATGTAACAAGACTAATTAACATATGTAATTTTTATACTTGCGAAAGTCTTCTATTCTGTACTTTCCTCCTGGAGATGTATTTTGGCGAATAATCTTCACAAGAAATACTAAAAATTTACATAGAAAAAATAAAACTGGGAGTAGGCGGCTTCAGCCTTTAATCAGGGGTTACTTTCCACCGGTCCAAAATATAGCTTAGAGAGGAAATTATTACTACTGGCACCTCCTACTTTCTAATTTTAGGTAAATATCCTATAAAGGTAGATGCTGGAATTAATTTCTTGTCGGAAAATAAATTGCGAACAATGGCGGATCCGCTTCATTCGCTTCATTCAGTAAGGCTTAGCTTTTTCTTTCTTTCTTTTCTTTTTTTCTTTCTTTGTTTGTTTTTCTTTTTTTGTTTGTTTTTAATCGCTGGACGTTTTGGGGGTCTTGAAGCTTACACACATAGGACTTACTACAGTGAAACCTCCCTTAACGGACACCTCTCAATAACGGACACCTCTATAATACGGACAGATTTTTTTGTTCCGGCAAAAATATATGTTCTCTTACGGAACAAAACCCTCCCTTTTACGGACACTCTCAGATACGGACGCGGACAGTCCTTCCCCCCCCCCCCCCCCCCAAACGTTTGAATAACCTCTTCATAACGGACAGGAATTGTTCTCGGTTCTGCGATATATTACAGTATACAGAAAAGTCTTTTCCTCAGAAGCGTATCTCTCATGAGTCCAGACCTGGTGAACCATCAAACAGAACAGCTGAACTTGATTTTTTTTCCGTAATAAACTGCTTTCTGGCGGAAATCCTAGAAAATTTTCAATAAGCAATAATAGTCATACAGGTTTAGTCGTAAGGCCAGGAATTCTGTGCGAAAGATCTTCCCTTCCCTAACAAATTTAATCCTTTTCGTCTGGACCTTGCATCCTTACCGACAATTTCATAGATAACAAAACAAACATTGTTTGTTTTACAGTAACATTTTCAACGAGCAATGCTACCTCTCTTACTTTTTTTTTTTTTTTGAAAAGAAACATGTTTCTTTTACTCAAGATACTGGAACAAGTCTGGGTTGGAGTTTTCCCGGCTTCCTTTTTCATTTTCTCTAAAAGGATATTCTTTGTGATTGGGCCTGGGACAATAAATATGCACCCCCCAATAGCTTGCCTTTTCATCCATTCTGTCAACGAAGATGCCGCGCCAGTACACAAACAAACACACACACTTGTTTCTTCTGCAATCGTACTGAGGATTTTTAGAGGACACTTGCTAATGAGTTTTATTACCGTTGTAGAGGAAAAAGCATGCCTTTTTCGTTAAACGTTGCCCAGCAATAACAGACTATGATTTAATAGAAATGAATTTCTCCTTCATCCCTCCCAGTAATTCAAATTGTACTAAATAAGACTATTTTCATATTGAATTTTACATATTTACGCCCATACATAATGCATTTACTGATATTACTGCATACAATTACCCTTATGAGAAATTAAATTTCTGTAACCTCTCTATAACGGACACCTCTCAGTAACGGACAAAACTTCATGTCCCATTGGTGTCCGCTATTGAGAGGTTTCACTGTAACATTATTTTTTTAAAAAAAAGAAATCCTGAAATTTGGCTAGGCTTCAGCCTGAAATCCCCAAACCCCGTAAACCTTCTAATGATTACGGTTGGATGATATTCTTGGGCACAAAGAGCTACCAAGGGAAATCAGTTCACGGGGATTTTTTTTTTTTTCGTTCCTGAGTTGACATTTTTGTTGGATATATGCTAAAAAAAAATCAGAATGTGGTTCCTGTGCCGGTCCAGAAAATACACAATTTTCTTTACAAATATCGATAAATCATACTAAGTACTGATACCAGTACCATGATTCTAATATCAATATTTGTAGATTTCATGCAGTTTTGTGTAGGAAGTGAAATGTATAAATACTGAAGGGAAAACATTGCACAGAAACATTGTGTTCCTATGTTCAACATATTTTTTGTATGTGGTGCAAAGTATCCTGACCTATGATGTTACTTTGCACCAAAGTTTATATTATAGTAATCACGGTCATCGTGAATGTTTACAAATGCACTTGCACGAATGTTTTCCTTATATATCTAGCTATTATATGTTTAAAATATAATGTTCTAAATCATTACGTTTATAAGTTACATGCGATTTTCTTTAAAATTCATTACATCTGCTGCAAAGTAACCCCGTCTTACGGTACTGGATGATCTTTGTCTTAAACAATATCACCTACTCACGAAGCTGTATACATTTCTTGGAAAAGCAATCAGAACGAACATAATGTTTCTGTGCATTCACTTTACGGTACCCAAAGAAAACCTTTTATCTGCAGCTATAACGCCTACAGGTAATCTATTATTGAAATCTAGGCCCTGATCTAGGACGGGCTCCTGGGAGGGAGGGGCAGTGAAAGATTTCTGCGGTGGTCTGCCAGTGGGGAGCGGCGAATGACCCTTCGTCCCGTGCTGCAGAGATTTCTTTGAATTTAGTGCAGGTGTCTTCTGTGGTGCGTATTGTATTCAAATTTTAAAAAGTGGATCAAAGAATTTTCCACATAAGAAATATATACCATATAGGCCTATTAGAAAGAGTATTATTGCTGGAATTTTAAACGAAATTTACTAAACTAATTTCGTGCAAATTACTAACTCAATCCTTTATATAAATTTTATATCTCTCTTTATTGTTAATAATTATAAGAAACAATATGTTGAAAGTTACTGTTGAAAATAACACTTTTTGAACCTCGTCACCGTTATCACTCTTACAATTTTCTCTACGAGACGAGAAATTTTTCGAGTCTCGTGAGCAACACTAGTTCATCCAAGTCTTAGATTTCAAACATCATTTCAGTGCTAAATGATCCGTATATAAAACCTATAAATTAAAAAAGTAATTATACGATCACAATGAAGAGCATATAGGAACGCCTAAGATATTCAAATCATTACACAATATACTCCAATAAGAAATATGGTTTAAATATTGTTAAATTACATCCTTCTTAGACTTCTCTCCTGAAGCAGAAGGATTCTGAGAACTATTAGATAAGGGAATACATTTTGTACTTAATTTTACAAAACGAGACGAGAAGTGAATCCTCGAGAATCCAGACAAGAAAGAAGTTTTCGAGAATTTATACAAGACGAGACAAGACTTAGGGTTCAGGAGAAGTGGTGTGATCACCAGTGGGAACTGGCAAGTCATCTAATTTAGATTCCAAATTAATATAGAGGTTTCCCTTTCATAAACCTCGTTAAACTTAATCAGTCAACTAAGCTTTATTAAGCTGAACGAATGTAACTTATGCGTCCACATGTAAACGTTTATTTACAGATATTTCTCTCGAAGATGGTTTGAATTATGTTGTCCAAATTTAGCGCTATCATAATTATCGTGTATCTGGTTTCAAAATTAACTAGATAAAAGGCCCATTTAAGGGCTGTATGTCAACTTGACATCGAACAACTTGCACCAAATTTACTTAAAGCTGGCCATTTTTCACTTCCATTCTTGGCAATTTGCCGAACAGGTAATTTTGTCACCGAAAATTTTGTCACAGTAATTTCGTCAGTGGTAATTTTTTCACCAAAATATTAGCATATAGGTAATTTCGTCACCGGAAAATGTTACACAGTAATTTTGTCATCGGTAAATTTATCACCACAGCATTAGCATATAGGAAACTTTGTCACGAAATTTTTTCCCCTTTGTTGAACTAGGTATAAACAAAGTAAACGACCAAAACAGCTTATTTATCTTAATCAAACTTGGAAAATAATTTAGTTGGTGTTATATTGTCATTTTGAATTTATTCCTACATCCATATTAATATATGTATCTGTATACGAAAAAAAAACGTATCAGTCTCGGTCTTGTTTCGATCAATATTTGCAACTCCTTCCTGACAAAGCGGTTAGCGTACGTACCTTTGGCGTGGTAGACCCGGGTTCGTTTCCTTGCAGGTTATGTGCTTCGGATCCCACGTTAAGCTATAGTTCGCATCTGATGTGGCCCCGCTGATATAGTCGCAAGAGCCTGAGCAACAGGAAATTTGTTTGAGATATCCTCGGTACCGAAAACCAACATTAAACCCCAATAAATAAATTCCAACACTTTGCATTACATTATACTTGAATAGCCAGAGCACATGTCTTTGAAGCATGGGGTTCCAGGTTTGAATCTTGGTGGAAGATCATTAAAAAGTTTCAACTCATAACGGTAGCTTACATTCCATCTTAAACCGTAGGTCGACATCTCGTACAGCTTTGATGTTGAAAGGGACGCTAGATTCCAAGCCAACCAACTATGCAATTTATATTTTGATATTTTAACAAATACTCTGGTTTAATCTGATAGTTTTCCTTTTCCCATGATCTTGCCTTATACTGAAATTCTAATCTCTACCAATCGCTGCTCTGTTGAGTGAGCTGTCGGCTCGACTCGATAGTGAATAAGCTGTAAGCCGACCCGCTCGAGCCGTTCAGAACCCTAAACCCGAGCCGAGCAGTTTTGAACTTGTTTGGTCGGCGCTCTCTAACTTGTAACGATTTTTGGTTCGAGCCCAAATACTTGCTCCTCCAGAAATCAGACCCAGAACCACGTGAATAATGCCTTCCCTCCTAGACTTCACGACTACCGAAGTCAACAGTCAACTCGCTTTTAGTATTTAGATACAAATCGCTTATCTTTCATGTATATACACGGTGTTGTAATAATAATAATAATAATAATAATAATAATAATAATAATAATAATAATAATAATAATTTGTAGTAGCAGTAAGTATCATTGATAATAATTATATTGTCAATGTAGGATATCTGAAGAAAGTATTTGAAACTACACACAACATTGGGCTCGATTTGGCTCGACTCGACTCAAATTCGAGTCGAGTTTAGAGCCGAGTTGGAGGAAATTTTTCGATCCGAGTTTTCGAGTCGAGCTCAAATATGTCTGTTTCGAGCCGAGTTGAGTTTCAATGAAAACTCGCTCGAACTCGCTCGAGCCCATTCTTAACTGTCTCTCGTTCACGGTTTTGTTTAGGACTCTCAAGTAAGGCTCGATCGATATGTTGTATCTCGGTCTAGTTTCGATTTACTAAAGTCTGTCTCGTCTCGAAATTTAAAGAGGAGAAACATGATACTTAGAGTAATCTCGGTCTCGGCATCACCATTAGAATATGTTACGTATGTTCAAGTTTAATTCTAGAACGCTTGGAGCAATTTCAACAAAGTTTGATACACATATGACATACAATCACAATAATATTGTAGGGCAAGATATCTCCGGTCTCCCTAGCGGTGGATAGAAGGGTGACGTATAAATAATCGAGAACGACCTACATTCATGTCGAATACACATTTTTAAAGAGTCGCTATACTTTGTGACATTTAAGCTCAAGTTTAGTCTAATAGAACAATAGATCTCCGTAGAACCTTATGCTAACTGTTAGAAATGAATAGAACGATTGAACCTACCAGAAATTTTGAAAACAAATAAATTGCACGTCAAATATACATTTCAAATATTTTGAATAAACTTTTATTCTTCCGTGTATACAGTTCAAAGACTAAACCATATTCGATTACCGATTAAAGAAAGAAAAAAAAACGAAAAAAAAATCATAATTTAACGTCAAACCATTAAGGTCTTTCGGCTGAAGAAGGTGAATGATTAATGAAAGTGAATGATGATGAAAAATTAAACTTTGTGCTCTCCTACTCTGAATCAAACCTGGAACCACGTACAACAAAGGAAATACGCGCTAGTCACTACACTAGCAGAGAAAATTGCTTATTGCACTCTTTCGAGTACAAAGGCTATATGACACGGTGACCTTCAATTTAAGGTAGAACCATAAGCACCGCAATACGATCAAATTTCAAGGCTCTCCTCATCAGGACTCCAACCCAGGACACGGTGTAAGGAAGGCGCAAGTGCATGATTGTAAATATTTTGCCGTAATTTAAATGTGTTATACGGAGTATTCATATAGTTTTTGGCCAAGAAGAAGAAAAGAAAAGTTGTAAGCTGTTGTAGTTTTATTCATTGCTTATAGCATTGTTTCAAATTCTTTAGAAATAAATAAATAATAATTAAAAAAAAAAACTTCCACTGAAATCTAGTTACATAAATCTAGTTTCATACTATCCTTCGATATGGACAACAAACCCATGTGCAAAAATCCTGCTGCTCTGTAACAATAGATAGCAATTTCCAAGAATTGCCTCACTTCCCTCTATGCTCTGTACCTTCAACCATAAAATACAAGCATCATATGATCTCTGCATCTTTCGGAATGATGGGAGAATTTTGATAACGCTACGTCTCATTCAGAGCTTACGAAGCAGAGATGGGTATTTTTGCTAACTCTCACTCACACTCACCTACCAAAATCTTCCTTTTCAATGCTGCACATGGAATGCGTTTCTTATGTTCTTGTCTCTGAAGCAAATGAGTCCACGTAAGCGCGAAGCGAGTGCGTGCTCGCGATCACACTCACTTCTCTCAACTGTGATCGCGCTCACTTGGGCTCGCGCTCAGTAATCTTAACTGCACTCGCGCTCGGTCGCACTCGCGCTCACTAATCGTAACTGGGCTCGCGCTCACTCGGGCTCGCGCTCACTTCTCTCTACTGGACTCGCGCTCACTCGCGCTCGCGCTCAGTTTTCCCAACAGAGCTCGCGCTCACTTGGGCTCGCGCTCACTTTTTTCAACTGGGCTCGCGCTCACTTGAGCTCGCGCTCATTTTTTTCAACTGGGCTCGCGCTCACTCGGGCTCGCGCTCACTAATCTCAAGTGGGCTCGCGCTCACTTCTTTCAACTGGGCTCGCGCTCACTCGGGCTCACGCTCACTAATCTCAAGTGGGCTCGCGCTCACTCGGGCTCGCACTCACTTTTTTCAACTGGGCTCGCGCTCAATTATTGAGCGCGAGCCCGGTTGAGTGCGAGTGCCGAGCTCACGAGCGCCGGGCTCGCGAGTTTGAACACCTATGCCCCGCATAGTGCTTCGGTTCAATGACCACTGTTAAGGGTTGAGAAAAGTCAAAGTAAAATGCATATTATCGAAGTCCCAGTGACTAGGCTTTTGTTATGCATTGATCCATGGAAGGGAGCGAATACTAAGAAGAGACGAACGGTACGAATGGAAGTTTTTGATCATATCTGAGGGAAATTTTAACTTAAATTCCTAATGTCAGTGGCTGACAATCGCTGCCCACTACTTAATGCTCACTTTGTTAATGTCTATTAGTCCACTTGCTATTCCTCAACATTTTCGTTTCTATCGTGAGTCGTTTCGTTTTTGTTTTTTAAATGTATTTAGAATGGTGTGTGTTTCACTATTCAATAGTACTTGGTATTTCATGTAATTATAATAAACAACGATAGGAACAAAGTGAGCATTTTATCGAAAGAAAAGAAAGCTACCAAACTTGAAAGAAAATTTCAGCAAGCGGAAGCTCTAAAAAGTTTCTTTCGACTTCTGGACAAAATTTCGAAAGTAATAAGCATACAAATGTTGAGGTTGAAGAGTTGTCAATACCAGTTACTGTTAACGAAGCATATACAAGACGACAAACTTTTGAAACTGTTTTTACTTGATTGCAAAAATTGTTAAATTAAAATGGAATGGATATGGCCTTTTCGGTTACGGCTCTGCGTTAAATTTAATTTACTTCAAAAATTGTTTGAATACAATTAGTTTTCACGCAGTATATGCGTATATAACTCGAAATTGTAACTGTAATCGAAATCAAAACTGTAGGCCTAATCGAAAGGTCATTAGGATTATAAGTAACACATTTTTCAGAACTCTCACTTTCAATTGCAGCAGAATATACATATGCTCGTTGAACTGTAATAGTGTAACCATGGGCGGCGATTAGGGGGGGGCAAGAGGGGGCAGTTCCCCCCCCCCACTTTTTTGAAGTACAGACCTAATTTATATAGTTTCCTTTGGAAATGTAAAAGGGTGTCCACACAATTTGGAGAAAAGATCTCTGACTTTTCCCTGACTTTCCATGACGAAAGTTCCAGATTTCCCTAACCCCTGAATAACTTAAAAATATAGAAGAAAGAAAAAGAAACCTAGCCTCCACACTCCCCATAGTTGGCCTTGTTCTCTTCCATTTCTCTTTCTTTCTTTTTTCAATTTTCTTTCCAAAGGAGTGTAAATTTACAAACATGTGCATTAGGCCGATATTGATTAGGCCTACATATTACAAAAAATGCAAAGTTACAAACGAAAGTGTGCAGCATACAGAGTACTTAAGATATGAAAAAAATTACACATTATAATACCAATTATACAGCATTATAATATTGCCTATAGTAATAAACAGTTCATACATGATTTTACTGATTATTAAAAAAAAAACACACACACACACACATTACTTTTGCTGGTGCAGTTGTTGAATGCAACCCATTTAGAAATTTGTTTTCATACTTTCTCGCATAGTTTTCTTCTCGTTGATCTGAATATCCTTCTTGTCGTCTCCGCAGTTTAATTTTCTTCTCTTCTTCCTCCAGCTCCTTTAGTTGTTGCTGAATATTCCGTTTCTCTCTCCTCTTCTCGTGTCTAGCATTTATTTTTCTTTTCTTTTCCAAATACACCTGATATTGTCTCATTGAACATCTCACTGAATTTATCATACCTCTTGTAATTATTAATCCTGATGATCCACCTATTCCCATCACAGAATCATATATGATCCGTTGAGCCACCAGAGATTCTTCTTGTAAGTTCTCAACAATGAGAATTTTATTTATTATGAAACCACTTTCAAAAATGCGTTTCCATGAAAGAAGATAAAACACAATTTCATAACTGACCATAAGTCAACGAAGTTCTTCCTATTTCTTATAACTAAGTAAAAAAAAAAAAACTCATCAAGTCCAATACCCTTTCTGTCATTGGCTATGAATTCATTACAGTGTTCCTTAAATTCTTCAGTCTGAGCCTCCACTGTGAGCTGGAGATATTATTTCTTTGCGTTCTCAGCCACTTGTCCAGATATCCTCTTGGCACCATTCAATTCTTCCAGAACAGCGTCTACCCTTTTGAGCAAATATGTCAGGATGCAGTTAGATGTGTTTCTCGCAGAAAATTAGTTTCAACAACTATATCAGAGAACAATGACTCCCTCAATATCATCATTGAGAACACTACATTTTGCATACAGTAACAGTAAAGAAATCAACCCTATTTCATAAATTCAGTAATTGAACAATGGACCTAAATCGATTTTTTCCTGACTTTCCCTGACCAATCTGCCATTTCCCTGACTTCACCTGATACATTTTTACTTCTCTGACCTTTCCCTGACTTTCACTTATTTTCCAGAATGTGGACAACCTGGTAAAGGTTTTGTATGTATTACTGTTTCATAGAAAAAATGGTGCCATATGATATTTGCTGTTGCGTGAGTACGTATTGGTTATTTGTCTTTCCATGGAGTTAAGAAAGCTACAGGAATTGCGTTTTAATTGCAATTCAAAGCAATTAATATTGTAATTTCATATTTCTTTAAATGTCATAGCATATGCTTGCAGTACTTACTGTATTTTATTTTCTAAGAGAAAAAACATTCCTTTAATGGCATGTGTGGAATTAAAAGTATAAGTTGTTCATTAATCTCCAGTTTCAATATAACTTCTGCAAAAACAAGCCTCATTATTCATTACTATGATTAATATTATCCTTTCTATTAATTTGTTTTGCGAATTTATCATTGAAAAATCTGATCAAACAGTTTTCCAGACAGCATTTTAAGATGTTCATTAGCAAGATCTCAAATATCTTCTTACACTTTCGATGTTTAAGAGTATAAAGGGCTAGTACCTAACTGTATTGCTCTTATGAATTTACTTAAAATAGAAATACGATATACGGCATTTTAAGTAAAAAAGATAGTATCCTATTAGTTATACAACCTTTCATCAAACAATGTTAGAAACAACCAGGAAATCTAACATTGATATACAATTGTTCAGATCATGTCTTGCCCCCCCACTTTTAACGTCCAACCGCCGCCACTGAGTGTAACAATTACAATTATAATAGTGTAACAATTATAATTATCAATCCATTTTCTCGTATTAAATTTAGATGGAGCGATATTTTTAAACATTTGGTAATAGTCTTAGTGCGAAGTAGAGTTTTGATTATTAGTTACTTGTGTTCAAGGATGCACTGGCGGAGGTGGTCCGAGAATCTGGATCCTTTAGAACTTTAAATTTTTAAGAAAATTTCAGGAGGCAAATACACAAAATTGTTTGCATTTTGTATGCTACTCCGAAGCATCTTCGGACCCAAAAGAGAAATCTTAGGTGTACCACTGCTTGTGTTTACATTGTGTCGCTCATTGCCTGATTTCGAACGAATATGTTGGAAAGAGACATGAAAGAACTTAATTGTTTCATAGGCCTAAGAGGCCCTGTAAAGAATTTTGCGGGGGATACCTGATTTTGAAGTTCCTCACTGGATCTAAGGCAAATTAAGTATCGATTAAGGCAGTGCCTCTCAACCTAATTCGTATCACGACCCCCATTTTATTACATCGTCTTGCCAGTGACCTCCTTATAATTTCTGGTTTGTAATAAGCTTTTGTGGGATTTTTAATATACCTATTGCGGAGATCTCACGATATCCTTCTATTTCTATAATAGTAAAACCCATTTCTTGAGTATAGTGGATACAGTAACTTATCTAGAAGAGAATGGATTAAAACAAAATTCGTTCAGTTCATTCATATTACAAATATTGAATCCGAACCGTCATACTGTTTCAAACTGGAGGTCATTTGAAAATTTTAAAACTTCATAACTCCCTTAATTTTGGGTTATATATATAAAAAAAACTGTTGGAAATGTTTAGTAGACATAAGTATGTATAATAAAAATATGGCTATCAGAACAAAATTCAAAATATTTTAAAATATTTTCCGGTATTAGATTCTAATTATATTTATTTCCTCCGCTTATCTTCGCGCCCCAATTAAACCCTCTCGCGACTCCCTAGGGGTCGCGACCCCCAGGTTGAGAAACCCTAAATTAAAGTGTACACTTTTGTTATTTGTTGTGTATTAAACACGTTCAGTTAAAATTAATAAAGAATTACTTGAGATCAACCATATCTCAAGCACGAGCCAATAGACTAGCTTTGATGACCATTGAAAATGACACTCAATGAATTGGATACGTATGCAATAATAAAAGATTTAGCCAAATTGAAACCCAGAAAAGGTCTTTATAACATGAACTTTTCAGTAACAAAGAAAGCGAGAAACGAAACTACCATAATCGTATTACTAGAAAATATTAGGTAAATATGCTTTTAATGAAGCGCATGAGCATCCTTCTTTGTCAAAATCAAACCTGTGTTAATGTTAGACTTGAAGCTCACGAATTTTATAATGTTTCGACTTTTATGTTTCAATTGTACTTGTCAAAATTCATCTTAGGTATATATTTTAGTTGTGTATTGTGCTTATTTAATACAAAGAATGCTATTATGTTAATTGGAACTTTATTCAGTATTCATCCACAGCCAATTAGTTATAATTTCGCCCATTTTTCGTTAATTCAGAATGAGACTACAGATATTAAAGAAATTTGCGATTACAACAATTATTTGAAGATTTTTTATCCATAACAACTTTCTACTCTTTTATTATCATTTAGATGGTAGCGCCTAAATAGTGTTTTCATACACTATGCCTATGTTCAAAACTTAAGAGAATATACAGATAACAGTGAAAATCATGAACAATTGGTACGAAAATGTTTCTGTCGCTCAGAAGCGCGGAACAAATGCATATGAACAAAACAAACGCTTACAAATGACACACGAACGTGGAGAAATCTAACTAAATACAGCTCTGTTAGCTCTGTTGTCCTTCACAAGCGACAGTATTACACCACAAAGTTTTTATTGAGACCTATAGTTTAGTTCCGTATTCAAACTATCTTGAATGCAAAGTAAGGTAGTGAAAAATGTTCTGATCTTGCACGATGATCTGTACACCTGTCAACTGGTGGAATTAAGCTCCATAATCATAATTACACCGTAAATAGCAGGGTATCTCGGTACTCCATAACGAGAAAAAGTAAAATCAATCGAAACGTAAAGTAAGCTCTGATCTGAAATTCTACAATTCTTAGTCACTTGAGTATTTGGATGTAAATTATAGGGCTACAACACTAAAAAACGAAACACAGATTTTAATTAGGCCACAAATTTGTAATATGAAGTCTCTAACAAGTTTATATTTAGTAATTTACTGTTCTGTATTCGAAAAATGTAAGCTTATAAAATAGACTTTTAAGGTTAGTAGTTTTAAGAAACATGCCACTGACGGCAGTTAACCCTCCTTGTTTACCTAGCATATAAATGAATGTGTAGGATAGCAATTCATTTTGTATCTGACTTTTGATGTCTGAAAACATTGAAACTCGCAGAAGAAGGAAATCAAATGTTAAAAATCTGTTTTAGTTAACTTCTTTTCACTATTTACTGTGTAATTATTATTATTATTATTATTATTATTATTATTATTATTATTGTTGTTGTTGTTGTTGTTGTTGTAATTTACTATTACTTTTCTTTTACACAGGTTCCTAACGTGACGATTAATTGGCCCCAGAAAATGACCATAAATGATATTATAAGGATTAATGCAATGTATAACTGCACAGATATCTGATTTTTTTTTTTTTGAATAGTGGATCATAGTGCGTGATACAATGAAGCAATGGACTCAACTGCTCTTTATAACAAAAATAAAATTAAGAAAAAATGATTGGTGTTCTATGTTTCTGTACTTCTAGAGGGCTTTATTATCCAATTTTCTTATCAGTAATAGCTAACGAATTGTTTTTATTGTCTCTTACCGGTTTTGTATTCTTCTCTGTACTATTTTTCCTAGAATATAAGAATAGAACAAACATATTAATTTTTACACATTAAAACAAAGAAGTTGATCCGATAGTGTGAATGAATACACTGCATCATATACATAGTTTAGAATGTTAAAATATGCATTGTACGTCTTTTACACATTGATTTGTGTTGTAAGTTATTTCAAATCAAGTTCTGTAACTAGTCTACTAGAGGCAGTGTTCTATGAAAACTTCCAAATAGAAAAAAAAATTGAAACAATAATAAAGCAATAATGTTACTTACGATAAAACAAGTGCAGACTTAGACACATATCCATACCTGTATTGGTTGTTGAGGCAAGGCCTACTCTACCATGAGTGCAACACGTGCATTTGCATGGGACAGCAGGTTTCCAGGGCGGTAAAATATTTCATAACTATATTATGTATTTACAATAAATATTTCTTATTGGAAACAGACTTCTTTGGTAGCTAAATTTAGTAAGCTGACCTATATGAATACTACATTCATAAATCATTTTTAATTCGCATTAGTTTAAGGTCACATGGGCAGTGCTAAAGCAAATGGTCAAACAAATTCCAGCATGAATTCCTTGATTGATGTAAAATACCTGTACAAGAACACAATTCTCGAACAGCAACGAACACCTGTTCCATTTAGTTAGTTATCACAGTTTTGATATGATAACTAGTCCTCTCCTTGTCACAAGCAAGTTCCTTATCATTGAATGTGTAAACAAGTTTTTTTTAAATATATTTTTTAACAGTTGTAGAAGGAAAGTCAAGAAATAAAGGTAAAGAAGTTAGTTGCGCTGGAATTACAAATTAATATATTGAGATCGAAGCTCGATATTAAATTCTATAAAAAGTATTACCATATTTCCTTTAGTTGTTCATGATAGGGTAATATACTTAAAATAGTGGCACTTAAGATTTGTTCTTTTTCCAGAAACGGGGAGGCGGAAAATGATACCATCTCACGGAACGGTACTTGCCTGGGGCCGATCCTGTGTTGAGGGATGTCATAATGATAAAGAAAAAAACTAAAAGTTTATTGCTATAAACTAAGGAAGGGAAAGTTCCCTATCTAAAAATTATGTGAACAAGAGTTAGTACATTTGGCAGAGATATAATGCTGGATTTTTCTTCTAAATTTGAGATGAGTGAGTATACGCTGAACCTTTAAAATATTAGGTTATATGATGTATACTCTCTTATACGACCCATTAATCGCTCCATTAGGTAAACTTTCCTTCCCTTAGTTTGTAGCAACAAAATTTTATTTTTTACCGATGTGACCTTTCTAAAGGCACCACCCTCGCCACTGATTCATACAATACTATGAGTAAAGAGAATTAACACTGTAATGCCTTAACATTTCTTAGCCTTATTAACAACTAATATGCTTGTACATATTAACTTCCCATGTTTTGGCTAGGTATTTTACTACTGGAGAGTGTTTGTGCCGGGGCAAAAAATAGCAAGCGATGGTCGTGGATGCCGAAAACACAGGACAAGCAATTTGACTTACAATAATCTAGTGACTTACAGCGAAATAGATACATGGAAGTAGCCTTTATTTGAAAAGTCGTGGCGCGGATTTGTCATGTTGCAACGTCATTTTCTGACGTATCAAATGTAAGCACAATAAATTTCTCACAACCTACTCTTCTTTTACTTCCTACTAGTTGTTCCCCTCAAGCCTTTGGCTCGATATACGATATAAATTATAATCTTGCACTGTCCTATTTTGAAATAATTAAATTAAAAGAATCTATATATTAAAATGCTAGGTGTATGTGTTTCTCTCCAATCCTTTCGACAATGAGATCTCGAAAATTACAAGTGCTAGAAACGTGCTATTTTCGCTGTCGATTCCAAATTTTGTGTAGATTGCCAGTTGCAATTAAATATTTAAGAAACATGGTCGTTATTTCTTTATTACATTTTTTAGGGGTACAATAGAAGTTTTGAAATTTTAAAAAAGTAAAGCATGATACCCTATTAGTTATACATTCCAACACATCATAGTTGTATACAGGAGTTGTGTATCTCTCAGGTGCTTGTTTCATGGCCAAATAATATTGAAAAACGAAGGATAACCATGTCTCCAGGCTAGCCCAATGAACACCATATATCATTGACATTGTATACATACATCACTGACATTACATAATTAATTGTGTATGTAATGTATTTGCTTATTATATACTGCATGCAAGAAGAAAGAAAACATCGATCATACATGAATTAGAAACTCCAACCGGAAGTAGGCTCAAATCTTGGAAACGGTGCGAGGTACTGAAAAAATCTCCCCTTTATGGTACCCCTTGCCGATTTTTATCAAACGTCTTTCAATTGTGTTTGTAAAGGGACGTTTGCAGATGTGAGGAATGACAAGGAGATTCATGCTCATATGTGAATAATGCGTTGTGTAGAGAGCGCAGGCTCAGCTAGTGTAGTTTTAAAATTGCAATTAAATATGCAAATAGCCTGCACGCAATTGTGAGATGACTGTAAACTATTAAGAGCGTTACACCAAGACTGAGTCGTCCTTTCATTATGGTAAGGATCAGTAACTTTACCCGAAGAATTACCATACTTATATGCACTCAAATTCAAGGTCAGAATAAGGTTTTCAAAACTACTCGTATAATAAACATTTATTAATATTATTATTGTTATTATAAGTAATTGATTCGAGAATCAAGATCTTAAGAAAGTCATTGCTTGTGCATGTTCTTCTTCGATTTTTCTAATACGATATTCCAGTAACATTATTTCCGATTTTGCCGGGGGAAATATGTTCTCAGACATAAGAGTCTCGCGTTTTCTGTTAGCATATTAGTACACAATTATAAAAAAAAAAGTGTTTCGCGAGCTCTGGGAGGGAGAAATTTCCCCATGCTAGCCCCAAATGATGTCTTCTTTTCCCTCAATTAATATGAAAAGTTACAGGACATGAACGAAATGTGGTGACATGGGCTGTTAGACGCCTGTTAGCCGAACGTTAGGGATTCGACACCTGGTTGGGCGCCTTTATAAAGTGACACAGTTATTCACTAGCCTCTGTACACTACGAAAATCGATGATAAAATATCTAAGTTTATCTACGTGTTATTTCTAAATCAAGGTCATCACTTTCCTAGGGTATCATATGTCTAGAATTTACGTTAGTTGTTACGTAAATGTGTGATGTGCACTAGGAAAGTTTTGCAATACGATCTTATTTCTTATACTCTTTCAAAGTATTTTCCACCACACATTACACATTTGTCTATCCTTTGAAACGAGTTGTCGAAGAAACTGCCATCTTTAGGCAGAGATATGGAAACAGTCATCATCCCAAGTCCTTAGTAGGGCGTCATCATTTGTAAAACGCCTTCTTTTCAGTCTGGTCTTCATATGGGGGAAAAGCGCGAAGTCACAAGGAGCGAGATCTGAACTGTACGGAGGGTACTCTAACAGTTTTAGTCCAGTGCTGGTCAAATACTCTGAGCAAACTTTTGAACGGTGCGCTGAAGCGTTAGTGTGGTGAAGAAACCATGTGTCCATTAGGGCGGGTCGAATTTAAACTTCTTTTGAAAATCGGTTCGGCTAAGCGGTTAGACATTGTCTTTTAGTAAGCTAAGCGTACCAGATTTTTTCAGAATTTTTAGTCCTCGCCGTCATGTTCCGCATTGAGGTTTTATGGAAAAGATATGCAACACGCACTACACGATACCATATTTCACGTTTTTGGCCGTGTAAATTGCATATATTCTCGTTTCTTTTAAATTCAATCTTAGGGATAGCTCGAACCAGGGCCGCCCACAGGGGGGATGTATGGCGCAAGCTGCGCCATTGAGAAAAATTTTGGGGGGATTTTACTCTACTTTCGAACTAGCAATTTTACTGTCGGAATAGCATTAAAACACGATTTTGAGAAGCTAATTTTCCGGGGTGAACCCCCATACCCCCTGCTTCGATACTCGATGAATGAAGTACCGCGCAAGTAGCCGTATAAAAGGAAAGGTTGGTTCGTTTTAAGAGAGAAGGGCCGCCCACAGGAGGGATGAATGGCGCAAGTTGTGCCATCGAGAAATAAATTGGGGGGAATAAAAAAAATTGGGGAAGAATTTTATTCTAATATCGAATAAGTAATTTTGCTGTCGTCAGAATAACATTTGAACACGATGCGATTTTTTTTTAATCTCGAGAATGAATCCCCCTACACCCTGCTTAGAAACTCTATGCGTAAAGTACCGCGCAAGTTGCTATATGAAAAGATGGCGCCAAGTTCTGGTGAACAACAGTTACAAACACTCAAGGAATCACTTTGAAATTTAGATTTGAAACTTGCCTATGTTGTCTGTTGAAAATTATAAAGTAGTTTGACATAATTGTGAGCTAGTGGTAACCATACAGACAACAGCCAAGTTTCAAATCTAAATTTGAAGTGAGCCAGTGAGTGTTTGTAACTGTTGTCCACAAAACTTGGCGCCTATATTTGTCATTTCAATTCTTTTTAAGGCCACTCTTTTACAGGAATGTTTTTTGTTGGATATCACTTCTTTTTGTAGTCTAATTTCGAGGATAACATTTTCTTTTGGTATCAAACTCAATAACTTGTAACTTGCGTCTTAGTTTTCATGTACAAGGGAATTATATCAATATCCTTATAGAACATATTTAGTATTGTACCCTTCAATATCCTTATAGAACATATTTAGTATTGTACACTACCAAGACTACTAATAAAAGTAATGCCATTTTTATAATTACCACTGCCCCTACTATTACTACAAACATTCTATAATACTACTACAGGAAATAAAAACAACAACAAAAATAACAATTACTAGTACTATAAAAACTACTGCTACACTGGGCAATTGTTTTTAGAGGACTTGAGTTTTGAAGAGGGAAGAGATTATTAGTTTTGGGGGGGAGTGCGCCATCAGCTTTGGGGGGGATGGGCACCCCTGGTCGTTTTTCAGCTTTATTTTAGGGAATATTTTGCTCATCTTTATGTGAAAAATTAGTGTATTTTCCTCGTACATATTTTATAGATATATATATATCCCACTTTTATATGGTGATAAACTGTAAGTGGGGACCCTGTAGATGAATATAAAATTATTAGGTTATTAATTTTAAAGTTGGCACTGGTCGTTTTTCAGCTTTATTTGAGGGAATATTTTGCTCATCTTTATCCGAAAAATTAGTGTTTTTTCCTCGTACATATTTTATAGAGATATATATATCCCACTTTTATATGGTGATAAACTGTAAGTGGGGACCCTGTAGATGAATATAAAATTATTAGTTAATTAATTTTAAAGTTGGCACTGGTCATTTTTCAGCTTTATTTGAGGGAATATTTTGCTCATCTTTATGTGAAAAATTAGTGTATTTTCCTCGTACATATTTTATAGATATATATATATCCCACTTTTATATGGTGATAAACTGTAAGTGGGGACCCTGAAGATGAATATAAAATTATTAGTTAATTAATTTTAAAGTTGGCACTGGTCGTTTTTCAGCTTTATTTGAGGGAATATTTTGCTCATCTTTATCCGAAAAATTAGTGTATTTTCCTCGTACATATTTTATATATATATATATATATATATATATATATATATATATATATCCCACTTTTATATGGTGATAAACTGTAAGTGGGGACCCTGTAGATGAATATAAAATTATTAGTTAATTAATTTTAAAGTTGGCACTGGTCATTTTTCAGCTTTATTTGAGGGAATATTTTGCTCATCTTTATGTGAAAAATTAGTGTATTTTCCTCGTACATATTTTATAGATATATATATATATCCCACTTTTATATGGTGATAAACTGTAAGTGGGGACCCTGTAGATGAATATAAAATTATTAGGTTATTAATTTTAAAGTTGGCACTGCTCGTTTTTCAGCTTTATTTTAGGGAATATTTTGCTTATCTTTATCCGAAAAATTAGTGTATTTTCCTCGTACATATTTTATATATATATATATATATATATATATATATATATATATATATATATATATATATATATATATATATATCCCACTTTTATATGGTGATAAACTGTAAGTGGGACCCTGTAGATGAATATAAAATTATTAGTTAATTAATTTTAAAGTTGGCACTGGCCGTTTTTCAGCTTTATTTGAGGGAATATTATGCTCATCTTTATGTGAAAAATTAGTGTATTTTCCTCGTACATATTTTATAGAGATATATATATCCCACTTTTATATGGTGATAAACTGTAAGTGGGGACCCTGTAGATGAATATAAAATTATTAGTTAATTAATTTTAAAGTTGGCACTGGTCGTTTTTCAGCTTTATTTGAGGGAATATTTTGCTCATCTTTATGTGAAAAATTAGTGTATTTTCCTCGTACATATTTTATAGAGATATATATATCCCACTTTTATATGGTGATAAACTGTAAGTGGGGACCCTGTAGATGAATATAAAATTATTAGGTTATTAATTTTAAAGTTGGCACTGCTCGTTTTTCAGCATAATTTGAGGGAATATTTTGCTCATCTTTATGTGAAAAATTAGTGTATTTTCCTCGTACATATTTTATAGAGATATATATATCCCACTTTTATATGGTGATAAACTGTAAGTGGGGACCCTGTAGAAGAATATAAAATTATTAGGTTATTAATTTTAAAGTTTGCACTGCTCGTTTTTCAGCTTTATTTGAGGGAATATTTTGCTCATCTTTATCCGAAAAATTAGTGTATTTTCCTCGTACATATTTTATAGAGATATATATATCCCACTTTTATATGGTGATAAACTGTAAGTGGGGACCCTGTAGATGAATATAAAATTATTAGTTAATTAATTTTAAAGTTGGCACTGCTCGTTTTTCAGCTTTATTTGAGGAAATATTTTGCTCATCTTTATCCGAAAAATTAGTGTATTTTCCTCGTTCATATTTTATAGAGATATATATATCCCACTTTTATATGGTGATAAACTGTAAGTGGGGACCCTGTAGATGAATATAAAACTATTAGGTTATTAATTTTAAAGTTGGCACTGCTCGTTTTTCAGCTTTATTTTAGGGAATATTTTGCTTATCTTTATCCGAAAAATTAGTGTATTTTCCTCGTACATATTTTATATATATATATATATATATATATATATATATATATATATATATATATATATATATATATATATATATATATATATATATCCCACTTTTATATGGTGATAAACTGTAAGTGGGACCCTGTAGATGAATATAAAATTATTAGTTAATTAATTTTAAAGTTGGCACTGCTCGTTTTTCAGCTTTATTTGAGGGAATATTATGCTCATCTTTATGTGAAAAATTAGTGTATTTTCCTCGTACATATTTTATAGAGATATATATATCCCACTTTTATATGGTGATAAACTGTAAGTGGGGACCCTGTAGATGAATATAAAATTATTAGTTAATTAATTTTAAAGTTGGCACTGGTCGTTTTTCAGCTTTATTTGAGGGAATATTTTGCTCATCTTTATGTGAAAAATTAGTGTATTTTCCTCGTACATATTTTATAGAGATATATATATATCCCACTTTTATATGGTGATAAACTGTAAGTGGGGACCCTGTAGATGAATATAAAATTATTAGGTTATTAATTTTAAAGTTGGCACTGCTCGTTTTTCAGCATAATTTGAGGGAATATTTTGCTCATCTTTATGTGAAAAATTAGTGTATTTTCCTCGTACATATTTTATAGAGATATATATATCCCACTTTTATGTGGTGATAAACTGTAAGTGGGGACCCTGTAGAAGAATATAAAATTATTAGGTTATTAATTTTAAAGTTTGCACTGCTCGTTTTTCAGCTTTATTTGAGGGAATATTTTGCTCATCTTTATGTGAAAAATTAGTGTATTTTCCTAGATAATACGCATGTTAGCGTATTATGTGCATAATAAGTTAAAGACGTGTATCGTCATTGACATTGCACTAGAAGTACCGTGATTGGTTTTGATAGTATACATTTAAAATGTATACTGGCAACCCTGGGAAATTTCGTTTTGTCTGCGGACAAATGTCTGCTAGAATCACCGCGGTGAATTTTCTGAATTTTTCCACCAATCCGATATTTGGTAGAGCACCCAGGATCCCCCTTCGTCCCGATGAGATACCCATACCCTGTTAAAATCTGGTTTGATCCGGTTTTTACTATTTTTTATTCGTTTCGTATTTTCCACCGCGAAATTCCTGCGTTGTGATTGCGAACTATATATCTCCTTAGTTATCTGGCGCATCTCTACTTGGTCTTTGTTCTTCGGTCTTCGGAATGGAAACAACCTACACATCGCTTCCGTAAAAAAATTGACAAATTACGCAGGAAAAAGCTACTAAACACCGGGTAACAATAGTCTAAATCAGTACATAAATCATTGGGAAGCTTATGGTCCTGAACTATTGGAATTTTATCCGAAAATTAACTAAGAAACTACGAAATATGGAACTTCAAATTGTGATCGCCATGTTTGATGTTGCAATCATTGTAGGACAGGCCTGAAGGAATAGTGGTTTGGTTTTCTGGCATTCTGTTTACAAACTAACTTTTAGAGATTCAAACACAAAATTTTTCCCTTCCTTTTATCACAAAATTAGATCCGATAGCCTGTCCATACATATTTTCTTGTGTGTGTAGTATACTTGTAATTTAGGGGATAACATGGCAGTATACGTAGGTTTTGTAGCAGTCAAGTTAAATTTTAAAATGCCAGAGTAAACTCTAATAGGAACTCTTAATTTACTCTTGATTTGACCTAGCTTTCAAACATAGTATGAGTTAGATAATGACGTAAAGGTTTCTTTCTTTTTTCGGAAGGAATCTTCCTTAATCTATCACTTTGGGGATCGTTTTTTAATAACAATAATGTAATTCAGAAAATGGGTTAGTTTTGGTACAAGGACAACCCTGGTCCTAATTATTCCCCATCCTTTTCTCGCATTAGAGCCGATTGAAGATGTGTTGGTGTTCAGAAAAGTGTGTTTTTATTTAGTGTAGATATGTAAAATTTGATTTTCTGTAGTAATATGTTATATATGTAGTTTAGTATGTTGTGAGTGGATGTAATATATGTATGAGAGTGTTTGATAACTTATTTAAGGGGAATGTATTGTTGATTTCTCAATTATTCATTTCTTTCGGCTTAACCTAATAAGTAATTCGCCCATAAGTCAGGTCTATCGTGATTCTGCATATTTATTTCATAATATACAACATGCTACATATAACATACAACAGCTTGTCTTTAATAGTGTACAAAGCATTTTTCCCAGCTCAAATGTTGATTTCACTCGATAGAGCCATCTGACTACAAATAAGCACTCGCACGACGCGAGCCTTTTGTCAAGAATAATAGTTAAGGAGATGTGTGAAGTTTAAATTCACAATTTTCTGTTCATATCTTAATTTCCATGATGGATACTGTTTTCGTGAGTAACTAAACATTTAAAATATACTATTGAGAGCTCATAATAGAAATGCTTATACGTTCTGCTACCAACTAAATGTTTAATGATGAAAGATCGACTTTGCTTACATGCTTAACTAGGATCGGTTATTCAGAACTCTACTCACGTCGTGGGGGGCCGGAATTGTTGCTATCTCGCAACTTTAAATATCTTTCTTTTGTTACCTTTCTGAGAATACTCAACTGGATGATTTGCAGAATGTATACATTCATAAATGAGCACAGTACTGAAATATGAATGGTTACGCAAAGCAATGTGTAGGTTAGAAGTGTAAATTAGTAAATAACATTAACTTTTGTTTATGTATATACTCTTAACAGGCTGCAGAGTGTAAATATAGGGTATCGTTAATATTGGGAGTAGTGATTGTTGGTTCGTACGAAGTTTTGTGTATAGTCGTCTTTGCTCGAGTATTTTCTATTTAGGCTTATAACCTCTATTCCATCATTCTTATTCAATAATGTGAATATGGGTTATAACGAGTAGCTAAGTATTTATTCATAGTGGAATATATGGTTTTGGTTGTATTTAAAAATCGGTTGTCTTGAAAATGAATCTCTACAACATGAAATGTAAATAAATATAAATAAGTAATTATATGTGAGAATAGCCTGTAGTAAATGTAGTTAAATAATGAGGCACCTTACAGTAAATATGAGATTAGGGTCGTGATGAGATGACTGGATAGGGTCGTGAGTTACAAACAGTTGTAGGTCTATTTATGTATGATAGTAAATGTTCGAGCAGTGGCCTCGACATTGAAAAATTCGTACAGAAGGAACGTTGTATACATGGTTGACCATGTTTACACCTGGTAGTTTGTCTGGTAACCGTAATTATTTAAATTGAGACTAAAGCATCTCGAGTGAAATGAACCAGTTCAGTGATGAAAGGAATAGTATTGAAGGAAACGATTACTATTTCGTAAATTTTTATACATTTTTTCTTCGTTTACACATTTCAGTGACTCAAGTGAACTTGATCGGTACATATTTGTATGTATTAAGGGCATATTCGGCCTGATGATGTGAGTAGTATTTGATATTTTAAAAATATTTTCGTGCAGTTCAAGAGGAATTACAGAACGGTATAACCTTTTAGTGAATTATGGTGCGGTTAAAGTATACGTGTGTCCTCAATCTTCGACTCCCAATAGTACTTGTTTGCTGTTTGAGATTTTTCTTTCTCCAATGTTACCTTGCAGAATTGAGTCAGTCACTGTTGACATAGGTGACGGAATGGATAAAAGCGAATAATATATTAGGTTTATTACAGTAAAAGTTTATTTTCCCATACCAGACTTCATTGTCCCCCTTATTGTATAACTAATACTTTCTATTTATAAAATTATTTAAAACCAGGAGTCCAAGGTTCGCGCCCTTGCGGGTTTGGGAGCGCTAGCAAGGTTTCGGTAAAACAACTTGCTACTACAAAATTATTTTTATTTCTTTTTTTTTATTTTTTGGTTATCCCGTTTAGGATTGTTGATACTCTATGACTAAACTATTTCTCCTTATGTCTTAACCTTTCTCCTTAGTTTGTCTAAGGAGTCGGACTTTTTAACTATAAATTTCTAAATTAAGAGACTACACCAACCTTCCGGCCGTAATCCCTATGAACTTGGCCAGACACAGTGGGTGGTAGGAATTTCATAAAGTTTTATCCTCTGTGAGATTCCTATCGTGGGCACGGACTCGCTCTCGTGCATAGGGAGACATTTTAGGCTTGTATGGTGAAGGCCGTCAATTTTTCGGCATAGAAATATTTTGGCTTGAAAGCAACGCAATGGTGGTATTTTTTTTAATAATCCGACTACTTCTTTTGTTCACTCTTCCTCTGTATCCCTTTATATTTTTTCTGTCCGTCTATTCTCTTCTCTTCTTTCCTAAGATTTAATTTTCTTCAAGCTGTCCCTTCTTTTTAACTTGTCAGTTTTCATGACCATATAGTATAACTGGTATACCCTTAGAGATATTATCTCGATATTTGTTTGGATTTGCACGAGATGTTGTAAATCATAATTCTTAGAGTTACGTACTTTCGTCATATCTTAAGGGGTAGTTTACCATCGTTAGTTTATCTACTGTAGTCGTGAGCGATCGCCCGGTGAATGATTTAATTTTGCTTTCGTTTATTCCACGGTGAAATGACATAAATACGTGACATTTTTTTTTAACCTTGACATATTCAGATGAAATATTTCGGGCATCATCTCCAGCATCGAAGCGGTCATTGTGTCCACTTTTGTTTCAATACCATGTTATAGAGATGAATCTTTCTGATTAGGTTACATGGGCCCATGAATTTGTTAACTTTTTTAAGGTTATCGTTTATGTTGCTAACTGCAAATATTATTAGAAACGGATTTACATGTCTGCCTGCTACTGGAAATGCCTACTATTTGAATCACTAAGGGTTAAGTAAAACGTAAATATTTCTTTTGTGGTCTTGTGCGGTTACTCATTCCATTTGTCGAGTTTCTTCGTGGTATGTAATTTAGTTGTGCAACCTTGCCGTTATATTAAACGAGGTAAACTAGAAATTGTAGAAAATGAGTAAATATATGTATTTGAATAATAGATATGTAATGTATGTACGTGTTATACTGAAGAGTATAGTATAATGTTAAAAAGAACTTTGTTTGATGATAAAGGGTCTCATTACTTTCCCCGAGAGATTATGATGTAAACATACGTTCGTTGCTATAGTCTCATAAATTCGACAAATATAGACTTATAGTATACCGCCTTGCACTTAAATATCATCCTTGTCCTTGTGATGTAATCCAACTTATATGTGTATCTAACATCTATGTATTACCTTACTAATTGCATGATGAATGTAGTAAAAGGAAAGGTTGTCGTAACTCATGATTAATATCAAGTATATCCATAAACATTAGGAACCCAGAATTCTCCTATACAATTGTATCCTTAATTCCTTTTCCGCTGCTTATGAATTTTCAACTTCGAATAGTGTTATCCGTTTAAGTGACCATGATTACATCTTAACAGTGATAAGCAATGTTTGCAATATAGTTCCAAGTTTCTATGACGAATCCACCCACGACATCTATCATAATAAATAGTTCTACTAATTCATCGTGCTTCTAAGTTCTATCAGCGTAACCCTAATTCTGACATATTCAATAAATCTCAATCTAGACTATGTGATAAGAATAAAGATTCAGTTAGCTGAATGAACTGAATAGTGGAATTTTAAGTGGTTTCGAAAACGAATATAATATAATTTAATGACTATGTAAATTTAGTGTGTGTTAATTTTGAAATGAATAAGTATCATCTTATGTTTGCATTGAAGAGGAGATACTGCGTGCATAGACGCTTAATGAGTAAAATATGGACACGCAAAACAAATGATACTATTTAAAACAACGAGAGAACAGACTCGTTAACAGGGATTCCGCTAGACCCTCCCAATAGGGAGTGTCACCCCTCAAAACTTCCTATAACATCCGAGCTTTGCTTTCATCCGAGCCTGAACAAGGAATTTTTCACGTATTTCATGTTTTATGCGAAGAAGTCCAATTTGAATATAGAACTTTCAAACGATTGACAGATGAACTTTCTTCAACGGATTTCTTATTGAAACTTTCCTATGAAGAAGATAAATGCATTATGTTCGTAATTTGTCAGCTCTAGCAACAAACCTGCTTCTTCTAATTAGTATCGCTTCAGTAGAGAGATCATTTTCAACAATGAATAGAATTATAACTTCACAATGGTGCCGGCTCACTCCAGAAGGCGTTAATTATTTGATGGTGTCCTTGGAAAGACCTTGCTTACCTGATGTGCCAAGTGAAAATAAAAGTTTTAAGGCTGATTTTGAAAATTTTATAAGTTGTGCATACGAGGAATGGTTGAGAAGTCCTATACGAGTGGTATCGGTTCAGTTGCGAAGTGAGTGAATGAAAATAAATGAGTTTGCTTTTCAAAGAAAATTAAGGAACTTGGAAGAGTGATTTTCAATCTTTGTAAGACTGCGCCGCAGTTCACAAGTATCCTTGTAAATATATTTTGAATATTTATCATTAGGAACACAAAAAGCATTTAACTTGACTATTAAACGAACCCGCATAAGGTTGTATGTTACAATATGTGAAAATGTGAAGAAGCCTATTGACCGTTCACAGGAAAGTTTGTCAAACTACACATAATCATCAAGATTGTTAATACATTCATGAATATGACCTTCTTCGTGGCTAAGCGGTTTATCGTGCTCGCCTTTGGCGTGAGAGACCCGGGTTCGATTCCTGGCGGAGCTCATGTGGTTCGGATTCCACGTTAATCAGTAGGTCCCATCTCATATAGCCTTGGTGCTGAAAGGGATGTTAAACTCAAAATCAACTCAACTCATTCGTGGATGTATGAGTTTGGTTAAGTACAAAATTACATTTGAGTTGGCTATAAATTTAAACGAATGGTTACCCCTATAATATTGCGATAAATGTGCAATTTCTGCAATTAGGAATAAATGTTCTAGTATATAATGTTGTTTTAGCACTTCAGATATTAGGTCGAGTTCATCTAACCAAACCTAACCACTGACTAATCTCGGTCATGAAAAATGAAGATTTTTCATTTTAGGCAGGGAAAATAGAAATCTGAGAACGACAAGAGAAATGATAAATTTAGAACATCCGACGCTTATTTCTCCATGTATTCATTAATCACCAAAACCATGATAGATTTTAGTTCAACATCAGTCAAGTGAATTAGATCGTTAACATTATAACTTATTTTGATTGTAATGAGTATTTACGCAAAATAGAAAAAAGAAAAGGAAAAGGTCAATTCAACATTTTTTACTTTGTTGAACTAAGGGTTGCAGTGGAAAGGTGTCATCTTTTGTGTTATTGCAGAATTTTAGGATAATACGGGAAAGGTAAAAGTAATAATAGCTATACAGTATAAGTCAAGCACCCACACACCCCTTTAAATTTTTGAACACCCCCTGATTTTGAAATCCTGGCGGAAACCCTGCTCGTTAAGTGAAATTCTTTTCGTTTTAAACTGTAACAAATGAGATTAGTTCTCGTGTGACGAATGTTTAGACTGTAGTAATTTTTAAAAATCGTTTTTTTTTCTTCCTTTCGCCATCTAAATCTTAATAGATATGTTTGACGTTATATGTATACTAATATATGTATGTATTGGTATATCAGCATGTAACTATTATCTTCTTCTGTGCTTTTATCACTAGTAAATGCAATAAGTGTTACAAAACTGTAGTTAGGCGATAACTTCCTTTCGTAAAGTAATATATAACCATTTACTTGTATCAATACATTGTCAAATATGATACGAATGTGTGTATGTTCTAATGGGAAATTTTTACCTTCGAGTCATGACATAGGTTATGAAGGTGATTAATCTCTAACTGATTCAAATCAGCTCTGAAAGACAAGCCGAAGCAACATAGTGAAACTAGGGATGATAACAGTTTGTCCAAAACCTTGAAGAACTACAATTTTGGAGGATGTGTTTATCTCCTAGATTTTTTTTTTTTTTTTTTGCTGGCTAATTTAAACGTGTTCGGTTCACTGTGTAAAAGTCAGTAAATGGATGAAAACTATTTAATGAACACAAACAACGAATAAAAATTATTTTGCACTTATAATCGTCTGAGCTGGGTCAGGGTAACTTCAACTTGTGCAGTTACCTGGATCCAAGTCAGAGTTGTATGAGGGAACGTATGTCATCATGAACAGTTCAAGCTCGATTCTCAAATAATAGAATTGGGATATGATGTACCTTTAATACTTATTCAAGCTTCTTTGCTATATTTCGATAATTATCCCGTATTTCTTCGTTTCTATTTCTTCTTTCCCTCCCTCTTTTATCTTCTATTTTAGCTATAGACTATCCAATATTACTTTCCTGTAACATTTCCTCTTGTATTTTACTATCTCTAGCATAATATATATTTGCATCAGGAGCCCTTTCTAACCCTCTTTTTTCCTTCTTCTTCTTCCTTTATCATCCTCTTGACTTTTCTATATCTTTTTATCAGACATTCTCTATTTAAATTAAAACTGAAGGGAAGTCGTGACTGGGAGTTGTCGCTATAGGCGCGGTCAACAAGTTCAGTCCATTTTCTCTTCGGAAGTCCGATATTGAATAACCATTAAAGAAATACATGAATAATATTAGATTTAACAATTCGCTTAGTTTGTTTATCGAACTGACATAGTTGAGTTTCAAGATGGCGACAACCGAGAGTCTTTGCCAATTACGACGACCGACAATATTTCAGTTTTAAATTGGTGACCGTGACAGGACATTCACCAAGGAGCGACTTCCACTTTACTGTTGCGACTTCCGGCCCACATACGGATTTAGAAGCTTGCGTCAGCAAACGCACCATTCGCTCTACTGCTTTGGTATGGCACGGAAATGCATTTATTTCTTCTCTGGGAAGTTGCACTAATCTCTAGTGCAACCCTTCAAGGTGAAGGAGTCATTTCAACGGAGGGTAAATACCTTCTTATTGATTAAAATAAAAGAAAAGAGAAAATTTAGCGCAGCTGTTCAAGAAAATGACGACATAGCCGGAAAATCTGTTAGAGGAGTGTTTTCGATGGAAAAAAACCCCAGACCCTAACGCAAGTGAAAATAGGGAAACATTGGCATCGATGGCAAATCGAAAAAAACTTAACAATAGTGCAAGAATCAGGTTCAACATATTTGGGCCACGTCATGCCGAAGCCTAGTAGTGGAGAGCACATCGACGCGCCCGTTCACGAATTTCTGGATGAAAAAGGAACTGATTTGTCAACGTTGGTAGCAGCTGGCTGCGACGGTACACCAATCAACACGGAAAGATTTAACGGAGCTCTACTTTGTTTGAAAAAAAAAACTAAACCGAGTACTTCAATGAATCGTTTGTCTTCTTCACGCTAATGAACGTCCGCTTCGTCACTTAATAAGACACCTCGAAGGGGGAACATCGTGTCCGAAAATACTTTCGGGACCCATCGGAAGAAACCTCGACAATTGCGAGAAAGCGCCTTTTGTAAAATACCAAGCAATAAGTCTTGACTGGTTGGATGAATTCGCAAAAGTTGAAGACCTCAGTGCGGACCAACAATATTTACTAGCAATGTGCAGAACAATTCCCTCAGAATACTGTTCTTAAAACTTGGCGAACAAGAAACCCGGTCCATTGGTCCAGTCACGTTGATTCACCACGGCATATCGTACAGTAGCACAGCGAGACCTTGGCGATGCATTGATGTGTCTTGTACAGTCACGAACATTAATAAATGGAGGTTGGAGCCATAAGAAATAATGGCTTCAGCCTCCATTTAATAATGTTCGTGACTGTACAATACACCGTCAAGGTGTACGCCTGGGTCTCGTTTGCCATCAAGCAAAATACTTCGTGCTGTGTAGGACCGCGGCATTCTTGGAATTTTGGACGACTAGCCCAATTTCTACCAAGAAAACCTAAGCAGATAGTATTCTCTATGTTGCACACGAATAGTTTCTTCGTTCGCCCGAAAAACTTGTTTCATGGGATGATCACGGACGCTAGTCCGAAAATTCGTACACTTGGCTGGAGGAGGATTAAGGCGGCCCTCCACATAAAAAAAAAAAACGAGAATTCAGTTCCTAAAATAAATTTTCACGCTGACGATTATTACGACATGGTACAGTGGATGACCTTGTCCCCAACAGAACCTCCACTCATAAAGATGCTCTCCGATGACGAGATTGAAGAAAATGTTAAGTCTGCTACAATGTCCGGAGAAGAAATAACTGCGTTTCCGTGCCATACCAAAGCAGTAGAGCGAATGGTGCGTTTGGTGACGCAAGCTTCTAAATCCATGTATGGGCCGGCAAGTCGCGACGGATTCATACGCTTATGTCTTGCTTTCTCATAAGGAAATGACAACATTTGGGTCGAAAAAAGACTATGGCATCTACAAAAGTAAAGCAAGTAAGTGAGGACACAACAAGGCCATAGCAGAAAATTAAACAGAGCGGGAGGGCGGAACTCGAAGTGCTGTCGTCTCTTCGTGCTGAGTTCTAGGTTATTTTGGCCTAAGAATAAATGATCTAATATTATTATTATTATTATTATTAATATTAATAATAATAATAATAATAATAATAATAATAATAATAATAATAATAATAATAATAATAAAATAAACTCTACTCTTAGGCTAAAAAAATAAATCAATTTTTTTATACATACATATAAAAAAACGCAACATTCTTGCCTTAAGCGTAGAAATTTAGCCAATTTAAGCAAAGAGCTGCAGATAAGTGGGCTTTGGGAAGGTGAATTATGTATAGTTCAAGCTGTCCCTAAGATTGACTCCAAAAGAAACAATAATGTATGCATTTTACAAAGCCGAAAACGTGAAATATAGTATCGTGTAGTGCGTGTTGCATATCGTTTCCATAAAATCTCGATGCGCACATGAAGGCGTTGACTAAAAATTCTGAAAAAAAAATCTGGTACATTTAGCCCACTAAAAGACACTGTCTAACCGTTTCGCTGAACCGATTTTCGAAAAAAGTTTAAATTCGGCCCACCCTAGTGTCCATCCTTGAGTTTGGGCGCAACTGTTTCAGAGCTGTAAGGACTTTGAGCAGATATTCCTCGCATTCGCACACTAAACAATACCGCCACCATTCTCTTGTTCACTGATGTGAACTTTCGAACAGCCACGGGGTTGTCATCTTCGAACACCCACACTTTGTTTTGAGCCTTGGTCGGGACGTCATAGTAATGCAGCCAAGTTTCGTCGCGTGTCACAATACTGTTGACAGAGATTGACACACAGTGTGCCATCTGCTCGTCGGTCAAGTTATGTGGTACCCAAAGCTTACTAACTCGAAGGTGATCGCCGAAAATAGCACAAACTGCTGGTTCATTAATACCCAAGCATACCTCTGTTTGATGGTAGGTAACCCGTCTATCTGTCTCAAGCATTTTCCTTACTGTAGCAATGTTTTGTTCAGTCACAGTTGAAGATGGCCCTGACCTTGGAGCGTTTTCAGGGCTGAAATTTCCTTTTTGAAACTCTCGGTACCACCTAAATATCGTTGTATGATTAGGACAATCCTCTCCAAGCACAAGAGTCATTTCCTCTTAACACTGATCAACACTTAAACCATGTTCATAATTGTAGCGCAAAATTGTGCGGTATTCAGTTTTTGACCACAACGACATCTCCACCTCTTTTCACTGCCACACCTGAAAATCAACTGTGAGGCAATGACTAGAACTTCTACAGTGCAGGTTTGGACATGTCTAAGTTGCAAACTCCTATGATGATCCGTTCTGTTCTATTATAAAACTTTCCTAGTGTCCTTTGTATTTGACAATTATACCAAATAACAAACAATGTGTGATATTTCATTTTTTTAACGTTTCATTTTCTGTAATCGTAAATTTCTGACAGCATTTACATGAGTAGCAGTAGCCTACTGTCGTCTTGTGTTCCTATGGGCTTGAAATGTCACGCTAACAGTAGTAGACAAATGGAGTTGTTTTAATCTGGGGATAAGTGTGGCTGACGCCTGGTACTGACTCTATCAATTCCTGTAGTTGCCGAAATCTATGTGAAACGTACACTTACCGTTACGGGATATACAGGAATGAAGAATTATTCTCAACAGTCCCGTATCCGATGTATCTCGGATAAGATTTTACAACCGTAGATGTCCTATATGGTATATTTGGGATAAAGGAAAATACAAGTTTACCAATATGTGGTAGACAAGTCTGTAACTGCCATTTCCAAGTAATTTCACCAATAACTCCAAAAAGGATTGAAGGCTAAGAACCATCTGCTCATTGTGAAACTCCCATAAAATTTTAATACCTCTATACCACTAGTAGCAAGCCCATCAGTGGGAAGAGCCTATACAACTATGTTGGCCCAACGTTGTAATGGATCTCTTTGTCAAGTAGTTGCGAAAAATCATTTGCCAACATAATCCCCATGAAAGGGGTAGGCATAATAATATAAAGAGTGCGATGTCGAAAGTTCTATGAAAGTTTACGACGTCAAATTGTTGGTTGGCCAAAATTCATTTTAAACAACGTTGGGCTAACGTATTTCTCAATTTTATTTAAACAACGTTGGGCCCATGTATTTTTCAATTTTTTATTTAAACAAGGTTGGGCCAACGTATTTTTCAACTTTAAACAACTTTGGGCCAGCGTATTTTTCAACTTTATTATTAGAATAACCCGTTTCCAGCTATTAGCCCATGAAGGGCCTAGAAAGGGTGTTGAGAGGAACTATTCTCAAGGTAATTTCGCCTGTGTACATTCGACGAAAACATTCGAAACATGAGCTAGGAGTTTCATTATCATATTTCTCCAATATGTTTTGCTACCTTCGCAATATTTCAAGATGAAATAAATCTGAGACATTCGTATGGTTAGGACTTATTAATGCCAACACATTGAAAATAATGTAAATTATTTAACCCTTAGACACCGGGTTAACATATGCTGTTAAATGGACGTATTTCCTCGAAAAGCAGTTTCTTTCTTTCTTATTTATTTTAATTACATTTGTACTTTAAATCCCAGCTATTTATGAAACCACCTACACATTGACAACATGGCACCAACAATATACACTGTACATTCACTTTCCCACATAGTAAGCAAGAGACTGTAAACGTTGCTCGCAACGCTCAACCAACTTTTCGATTCCGGATTCATAAAAATTACCTCCAGTGCATGTAACCCACCTGGAGACAGCTGCTTTAACCTCCTCATCGTTTCGGAATCGTCGTCCACCGAGATCCTTTTTCAGCTTACCGAACACACGATAATCACATGCCATTAAGTGCGAACTGTATGGAGGATGCTGTCATACCTCCCACTTGAATCGTTGCAGCAGTTCGGACGTTTGGCGAGCCGTGTGAGGGGTTGCATTATCGTGCAACAAAATCACACCAGCGCTCAATTTTCCCCGTCGCTTTTCTTTAATTGGCTTACGCAATCGGTGGAACGTTTGATAATATGAAGCCGCTTTGATTGTCGTGCCTTGCGGCATAAATTCCACGTGCACCACATCCTCAATGTGAAAGAACACTGTCGCCATGACCTTTCCTGCTAAAAGTTGGACCTTGACCTTCTTTCGTGGTGGTGATGTAGTGTGCACCCATTCCATCAATGTTCTCTTTGACTCAGGGGTGAAGTGGTGAACCCACGTGATGATTCGCCGCAGAAACTCGTTGCCCACCACAGAATACCGCCTACAATAAAAATGCCAGTGACGATTGGAAACGTTGTCCCTTGTGAATATCAGTGAACAGACATGGGACCCATCTTTGACAAAGTTTACGAAACCCAAGGTGCACACACTACCATACGAAATTCAATTCATGCAGTGTTATGCGCCGATTCTCTCTAATGATCCCATCCACACGGTCAACATTTACAACGGTACTGGATGTTGCGGGCCTGCCATCGCGATGTTCGTCCGTGAGATCCATGCATCCTACGTCAAATTGCTTACACCACTTTACAATATCTGGGCGAGATATTGCACGCTCATCATATACAGCAGTGATTTCACGATGAATGTTCGTGTAATTGAGCCGTTTAGCCCATAAAAATCCGATCGCTGCATGCTCTTCCAATTTGGAGTGAACCATTGAACCTAGCTCGCTCTGCACACACAGCACAACGGGAGACCACAAAACGAGTGGGTTTTGGCAACGATACGAGTTTGAATAGCACTTGTCGTGGTAGTAGCCCTCCACTTGTAAACATAAATTATAGCTTCTGTAAACTATGCAGAAATACACCGGTGGTTGAAAATAGTATCACCGGTCATCTTTCATATGCACTCACTTAGGTATATGTTTCGCAGAAGGGGTCCAGAAGTAGGCAAAACATACGAAATTTACAGGAGAAATGGAAGATGCAAGTACTTAGACTTAACACAACCTAACCAAATCTAACCTAATGAAATTAACTAACTTAAGCTACCTAATATTAATAGAAGTAAGCAAAATTCTCTCACTTTGAAAATTGTGCTGGACAACTAATATAATCTAACATAACATAACCTAACCGTAACTAACCTGAACCAACCTAATGTGAATAGAAACTACCGAAATTGTAACATTTCTTAGAAAAATTAGCTGGACCCTTTCTGCTAAACATTGTCCCTCAACTATTTTACCCGTCGTTAAAACATAATGATTTTACACTAGTAACCCTACAGTTGTAAACATAAAATACAGATGTATTACTTTGTATTTAATTCTGTTGCTTGCAGAAATTTGTTCCTTATAAATATGTCTTTTCATGCAAAGTATTGAATTTTACTTGTAAATCTTCTAAAATGTGGTGCGCCAAAAGTATACCAGCACCCTTCTGACTTCTATGCTTTTTTCTTTCTTTTCTTTTTTTAGAGGTATCCAATTTAACAATATAGCGCCTGGTATTAATATCAGTAGGATGTGCAGTGTGGTTAGCATAGTAATTCTTCAACTTTGTACTTTTATTAAATAGAACTATTTCACAATGTTGATAATCGTCATTCGGTCAGACAGGAAAACTCTTCATGTGTATGGCACAAAAAGGATGGGATTTCCTACAAGATATGTCATAACATTTTTCCGAAGATAAATCCTAAGATATTTCTTAGGATTGATCTCGTAGTGTATAGCGCGCCTTACAGTAGCTTGCCCGCATTGGCCACAGTCACGATACACACGGCATGCTCTCTCGGCGAGCTAGTGTAACTTACTTTATGATTCGACATCGTACATGTAACAACGCGCTCAATTCTGATTGTTTCTGAAAGAACCCATTGGAGTTCACATGTATTTAAAAATATCAGAAAGTGCTATTATTACATGAGTTTGTATATGGGCTACATAAAATAATTGACTTCATAATTTCTCAAATATGAGCTTCGGGAGGACAAAACTTTCTCCGGTATCCACCTGACAAGGGACCATTCCGATTTGGTGAATTCAATTGCTGAAAATCATTGCTAATGACTGGATTCAGCACAAAAAATAAATAAATAAAATAAAAAAGATGGTGTTTAGTGGCAAACCGTATACAGGGTGGGAAATAAATGAGGGTAAAAGGCGAAGATAGAACGTAGAAAATTTCTAGAAATGCCATGTTAATTTTGAAACGAGTCGAGGGATTGAGGTCAAATGTTGGATATAAGGAATATATGTAGAGCTCCACTGAATAGGCGTAATGTGAATCAAGGCGGACATCTGGAAAGCTATCATGTTGGACTTAGCGCAAGAAGAATATACGGGAAAGGGGTCATGTGACATATGGCTTCTGACGCACACCATCTATTGAAATCAACAGTGGTCAACCTGTACACGGTCTGCCACGAAACATCCTCTTTTTATCTGTTACTTTTGGTGCTGAATCCAGTGCTAGCAATCATTTTCGGCAACTGAATTCACCAAATCGGAATGGTCCCTTGCAAGTACAATTTCGCTCACACGTATATAATTTAACAGGGCTTCCTCACAGTTAGCGTACGCGTGTTTGACGCAGGATCTCAGGTTCAATCTCTGAAGGACATTCATGTAGCTTGGGTCTCACATTAAGCTACAAATCCACGTTTTGTATAGCCTGGGTTCTGAAAGGGATGCTAAACTCCAAAATAACCAATCAGTCAACGTACATAATTTACATACATCCATGCCACTCCTGGAGTTTGTACTCTTGTTTTCAGGAATGTTCCAGGGTGGAACACCTATTACAACTATTCCGCTTTCTTTATTAGAAATAATCTGTAAGCTCTACAAGTGAACTCCTTCCCCTGTTTACCATTTAATACTTTTCCCTTGACAGTAAAAAAGTAAACGGCAGCCCCTACACGGGACAGGCCTAATGAGCCCACGGATTGGGAAAAGATAAAGGCCCTTTCACATACATACTTAATTATGGCATGTACTGGGAATGACGTACTTAGCACCATACACTGGTCGACATTGTGCTAGATACCAATTTCACAAAAGGCAGGGTAAACCAGGGAGCAGCGTTGGAACGAGGATGGAATGGGGGAAAAATATATCCCCCACCGCGGGTCAAACTCGAGCTGTTTTACCGAATGCGCTACTGCGGCTACAGGTTGCGGATCGAGGAGAAGGCCTCTAGGTATAGAGGTTAGCTGCGAATATACTGAATAAGCAGTCGCGGACAGCCGACTAGGAGTGGTCCTCCAGCTTGGGGGTTTGGGTAGGGCTAACAACCTCATCCTGTAAAAAAAAAAAAAGCACTTGTTCAGAAATATTCACAAAAGCCTCGGACAAGGACTGATAACTTGGCACGACCTCAGCAAAAGAAAATGGACAAGAGATTTGTACCTTTAATACTTATTCAAGCTTCTTTGCTATATTTCGATAATTATCCCGTATTTCTTCGTTTCTATTTCTTCTTTCCCTCCCTCTTTTATCTTCTATTTTAGCTATAGACTATCCAATATTACTTTCCTGTAACATTTCCTCTTGTATTTTACTATCTCTAGCATAATATATATTTGCATCAGGAGCCCTTTCTAACCCTCTTTTTTCCTTCTTCTTCTTCCTTTATCATCCTCTTGACTTTTCTATATCTTTTTATCAGACATTCTCTATTTAAATTAAAACTGAAGGGAAGTCGTGACTGGGAGTTGTCGCTATAGGCGCGGTCAACAAGTTCAGTCCATTTTCTCTTCGGAAGTCCGATATTGAATAACCATTAAAGAAATACATGAATAATATTAGATTTAACAATTCGCTTAGTTTGTTTATCGAACTGACATAGTTGAGTTTCAAGATGGCGACAACCGAGAGTCTTTGCCAATTACGACGACCGACAATATTTCAGTTTTAAATTGGTGACCGTGACAGGACATTCACCAAGGAGCGACTTCCACTTTACTGTTGCGACTTCCGGCCCACATACGGATTTAGAAGCTTGCGTCAGCAAACGCACCATTCGCTCTACTGCTTTGGTATGGCACGGAAATGCATTTATTTCTTCTCTGGGAAGTTGCACTAATCTCTAGTGCAACCCTTCAAGGTGAAGGAGTCATTTCAACGGAGGGTAAATACCTTCTTATTGATTAAAATAAAAGAAAAGAGAAAATTTAGCGCAGCTGTTCAAGAAAATGACGACATAGCCGGAAAATCTGTTAGAGGAGTGTTTTCGATGGAAAAAAACCCCAGACCCTAACGCAAGTGAAAATAGGGAAACATTGGCATCGATGGCAAATCGAAAAAAACTTAACAATAGTGCAAGAATCAGGTTCAACATATTTGGGCCACGTCATGCCGAAGCCTAGTAGTGGAGAGCACATCGACGCGCCCGTTCACGAATTTCTGGATGAAAAAGGAACTGATTTGTCAACGTTGGTAGCAGCTGGCTGCGACGGTACACCAATCAACACGGAAAGATTTAACGGAGCTCTACTTTGTTTGAAAAAAAAAACTAAACCGAGTACTTCAATGAATCGTTTGTCTTCTTCACGCTAATGAACGTCCGCTTCGTCACTTAATAAGACACCTCGAAGGGGGAACATCGTGTCCGAAAATACTTTCGGGACCCATCGGAAGAAACCTCGACAATTGCGAGAAAGCGCCTTTTGTAAAATACCAAGCAATAAGTCTTGACTGGTTGGATGAATTCGCAAAAGTTGAAGACCTCAGTGCGGACCAACAATATTTACTAGCAATGTGCAGAACAATTCCCTCAGAATACTGTTCTTAAAACTTGGCGAACAAGAAACCCGGTCCATTGGTCCAGTCACGTTGATTCACCACGGCATATCGTACAGTAGCACAGCGAGACCTTGGCGATGCATTGATGTGTCTTGTACAGTCACGAACATTAATAAATGGAGGTTGGAGCCATAAGAAATAATGGCTTCAGCCTCCATTTAATAATGTTCGTGACTGTACAATACACCGTCAAGGTGTACGCCTGGGTCTCGTTTGCCATCAAGCAAAATACTTCGTGCTGTGTAGGACCGCGGCATTCTTGGAATTTTGGACGACTAGCCCAATTTCTACCAAGAAAACCTAAGCAGATAGTATTCTCTATGTTGCACACGAATAGTTTCTTCGTTCGCCCGAAAAACTTGTTTCATGGGATGATCACGGACGCTAGTCCGAAAATTCGTACACTTGGCTGGAGGAGGATTAAGGCGGCCCTCCACATAAAAAAAAAAAAACGAGAATTCAGTTCCTAAAATAAATTTTCACGCTGACGATTATTACGACATGGTACAGTGGATGACCTTGTCCCCAACAGAACCTCCACTCATAAAGATGCTCTCCGATGACGAGATTGAAGAAAATGTTAAGTCTGCTACAATGTCCGGAGAAGAAATAACTGCGTTTCCGTGCCATACCAAAGCAGTAGAGCGAATGGTGCGTTTGGTGACGCAAGCTTCTAAATCCATGTATGGGCCGGCAAGTCGCGACGGATTCATACGCTTATGTCTTGCTTTCTCATAAGGAAATGACAACATTTGGGTCGAAAAAAGACTATGGCATCTACAAAAGTAAAGCAAGTAAGTGAGGACACAACAAGGCCATAGCAGAAAATTAAACAGAGCGGGAGGGCGGAACTCGAAGTGCTGTCGTCTCTTCGTGCTGAGTTCTAGGTTATTTTGGCCTAAGAATAAATGATCTAATATTATTATTATTATTATTATTAATATTATTAATAATAATAATAATAATAATAATAATAATAATAATAATAATAATAATAAAATAAACTCTACTCTTAGGCTAAAAAAATAAATCAATTTTTTTATACATACATATAAAAAAACGCAACATTCTTGCCTTAAGCGTAGAAATTTAGCCAATTTAAGCAAAGAGCTGCAGATAAGTGGGCTTTGGGAAGGTGAATTATGTATAGTTCAAGCTGTCCCTAAGATTGACTCCAAAAGAAACAATAATGTATGCATTTTACAAAGCCGAAAACGTGAAATATAGTATCGTGTAGTGCGTGTTGCATATCGTTTCCATAAAATCTCGATGCGCACATGAAGGCGTTGACTAAAAATTCTGAAAAAAAAATCTGGTACATTTAGCCCACTAAAAGACACTGTCTAACCGTTTCGCTGAACCGATTTTCGAAAAAAGTTTAAATTCGGCCCACCCTAGTGTCCATCCTTGAGTTTGGGCGCAACTGTTTCAGAGCTGTAAGGACTTTGAGCAGATATTCCTCGCATTCGCACACTAAACAATACCGCCACCATTCTCTTGTTCACTGATGTGAACTTTCGAACAGCCACGGGGGTCTTGTCATCTTCGAACACCCACACTTTGTTTTGAGCCTTGGTCGGGACGTCATAGTAATGCAGCCAAGTTTCGTCGCGTGTCACAATACTGTTGACAGAGATTGACACACAGTGTGCCATCTGCTCGTCGGTCAAGTTATGTGGTACCCAAAGCTTACTAACTCGAAGGTGATCGCCGAAAATAGCACAAACTGCTGGTTCATTAATACCCAAGCATACCTCTGTTTGATGGTAGGTAACCCGTCTATCTGTCTCAAGCATTTTCCTTACTGTAGCAATGTTTTGTTCAGTCACAGTTGAAGATGGCCCTGACCTTGGAGCGTTTTCAGGGCTGAAATTTCCTTTTTGAAACTCTCGGTACCACCTAAATATCGTTGTATGATTAGGACAATCCTCTCCAAGCACAAGAGTCATTTCCTCTTAACACTGATCAACACTTAAACCATGTTCATAATTGTAGCGCAAAATTGTGCGGTATTCAGTTTTTGACCACAACGACATCTCCACCTCTTTTCACTGCCACACCTGAAAATCAACTGTGAGGCAATGACTAGAACTTCTACAGTGCAGGTTTGGACATGTCTAAGTTGCAAACTCCTATGATGATCCGTTCTGTTCTATTATAAAACTTTCCTAGTGTCCTTTGTATTTGACAATTATACCAAATAACAAACAATGTGTGATATTTCATTTTTTTAACGTTTCATTTTCTGTAATCGTAAATTTCTGACAGCATTTACATGAGTAGCAGTAGCCTACTGTCGTCTTGTGTTCCTATGGGCTTGAAATGTCACGCTAACAGTAGTAGACAAATGGAGTTGTTTTAATCTGGGGATAAGTGTGGCTGACGCCTGGTACTGACTCTATCAATTCCTGTAGTTGCCGAAATCTATGTGAAACGTACACTTACCGTTACGGGATATACAGGAATGAAGAATTATTCTCAACAGTCCCGTATCCGATGTATCTCGGATAAGATTTTACAACCGTAGATGTCCTATATGGTATATTTGGGATAAAGGAAAATACAAGTTTACCAATATGTGGTAGACAAGTCTGTAACTGCCATTTCCAAGTAATTTCACCAATAACTCCAAAAAGGATTGAAGGCTAAGAACCATCTGCTCATTGTGAAACTCCCATAAAATTTTAATACCTCTATACCACTAGTAGCAAGCCCATCAGTGGGAAGAGCCTATACAACTATGTTGGCCCAACGTTGTAATGGATCTCTTTGTCAAGTAGTTGCGAAAAATCATTTGCCAACATAATCCCCATGAAAGGGGTAGGCATAATAATATAAAGAGTGCGATGTCGAAAGTTCTATGAAAGTTTACGACGTCAAATTGTTGGTTGGCCAAAATTCATTTTAAACAACGTTGGGCTAACGTATTTCTCAATTTTATTTAAACAACGTTGGGCCCATGTATTTTTCAATTTTTTATTTAAACAAGGTTGGGCCAACGTATTTTTCAACTTTAAACAACTTTGGGCCAGCGTATTTTTCAACTTTATTATTAGAATAACCCGTTTCCAGCTATTAGCCCATGAAGGGCCTAGAAAGGGTGTTGAGAGGAACTATTCTCAAGGTAATTTCGCCTGTGTACATTCGACGAAAACATTCGAAACATGAGCTAGGAGTTTCATTATCATATTTCTCCAATATGTTTTGCTACCTTCGCAATATTTCAAGATGAAATAAATCTGAGACATTCGTATGGTTAGGACTTATTAATGCCAACACATTGAAAATAATGTAAATTATTTAACCCTTAGACACCGGGTTAACATATGCTGTTAAATGGACGTATTTCCTCGAAAAGCAGTTTCTTTCTTTCTTATTTATTTTAATTACATTTGTACTTTAAATCCCAGCTATTTATGAAACCACCTACACATTGACAACATGGCACCAACAATATACACTGTACATTCACTTTCCCACATAGTAAGCAAGAGACTGTAAACGTTGCTCGCAACGCTCAACCAACTTTTCGATTCCGGATTCATAAAAATTACCTCCAGTGCATGTAACCCACCTGGAGACAGCTGCTTTAACCTCCTCATCGTTTCGGAATCGTCGTCCACCGAGATCCTTTTTCAGCTTACCGAACACACGATAATCACATGCCATTAAGTGCGAACTGTATGGAGGATGCTGTCATACCTCCCACTTGAATCGTTGCAGCAGTTCGGACGTTTGGCGAGCCGTGTGAGGGGTTGCATTATCGTGCAACAAAATCACACCAGCGCTCAATTTTCCCCGTCGCTTTTCTTTAATTGGCTTACGCAATCGGTGGAACGTTTGATAATATGAAGCCGCTTTGATTGTCGTGCCTTGCGGCATAAATTCCACGTGCACCACATCCTCAATGTGAAAGAACACTGTCGCCATGACCTTTCCTGCTAAAAGTTGGACCTTGACCTTCTTTCGTGGTGGTGATGTAGTGTGCACCCATTCCATCAATGTTCTCTTTGACTCAGGGGTGAAGTGGTGAACCCACGTGATGATTCGCCGCAGAAACTCGTTGCCCACCACAGAATACCGCCTACAATAAAAATGCCAGTGACGATTGGAAACGTTGTCCCTTGTGAATATCAGTGAACAGACATGGGACCCATCTTTGACAAAGTTTACGAAACCCAAGGTGCACACACTACCATACGAAATTCAATTCATGCAGTGTTATGCGCCGATTCTCTCTAATGATCCCATCCACACGGTCAACATTTACAACGGTACTGGATGTTGCGGGCCTGCCATCGCGATGTTCGTCCGTGAGATCCATGCATCCTACGTCAAATTGCTTACACCACTTTACAATATCTGGGCGAGATATTGCACGCTCATCATATACAGCAGTGATTTCACGATGAATGTTCGTGTAATTGAGCCGTTTAGCCCATAAAAATCCGATCGCTGCATGCTCTTCCAATTTGGAGTGAACCATTGAACCTAGCTCGCTCTGCACACACAGCACAACGGGAGACCACAAAACGAGTGGGTTTTGGCAACGATACGAGTTTGAATAGCACTTGTCGTGGTAGTAGCCCTCCACTTGTAAACATAAATTATAGCTTCTGTAAACTATGCAGAAATACACCGGTGGTTGAAAATAGTATCACCGGTCATCTTTCATATGCACTCACTTAGGTATATGTTTCGCAGAAGGGGTCCAGAAGTAGGCAAAACATACGAAATTTACAGGAGAAATGGAAGATGCAAGTACTTAGACTTAACACAACCTAACCAAATCTAACCTAATGAAATTAACTAACTTAAGCTACCTAATATTAATAGAAGTAAGCAAAATTCTCTCACTTTGAAAATTGTGCTGGACAACTAATATAATCTAACATAACATAACCTAACCGTAACTAACCTGAACCAACCTAATGTGAATAGAAACTACCGAAATTGTAACATTTCTTAGAAAAATTAGCTGGACCCTTTCTGCTAAACATTGTCCCTCAACTATTTTACCCGTCGTTAAAACATAATGATTTTACACTAGTAACCCTACAGTTGTAAACATAAAATACAGATGTATTACTTTGTATTTAATTCTGTTGCTTGCAGAAATTTGTTCCTTATAAATATGTCTTTTCATGCAAAGTATTGAATTTTACTTGTAAATCTTCTAAAATGTGGTGCGCCAAAAGTATACCAGCACCCTTCTGACTTCTATGCTTTTTTCTTTCTTTTCTTTTTTTAGAGGTATCCAATTTAACAATATAGCGCCTGGTATTAATATCAGTAGGATGTGCAGTGTGGTTAGCATAGTAATTCTTCAACTTTGTACTTTTATTAAATAGAACTATTTCACAATGTTGATAATCGTCATTCGGTCAGACAGGAAAACTCTTCATGTGTATGGCACAAAAAGGATGGGATTTCCTACAAGATATGTCATAACATTTTTCCGAAGATAAATCCTAAGATATTTCTTAGGATTGATCTCGTAGTGTATAGCGCGCCTTACAGTAGCTTGCCCGCATTGGCCACAGTCACGATACACACGGCATGCTCTCTCGGCGAGCTAGTGTAACTTACTTTATGATTCGACATCGTACATGTAACAACGCGCTCAATTCTGATTGTTTCTGAAAGAACCCATTGGAGTTCACATGTATTTAAAAATATCAGAAAGTGCTATTATTACATGAGTTTGTATATGGGCTACATAAAATAATTGACTTCATAATTTCTCAAATATGAGCTTCGGGAGGACAAAACTTTCTCCGGTATCCACCTGACAAGGGACCATTCCGATTTGGTGAATTCAATTGCTGAAAATCATTGCTAATGACTGGATTCAGCACAAAAAATAAATAAATAAAATAAAAAAGATGGTGTTTAGTGGCAAACCGTATACAGGGTGGGAAATAAATGAGGGTAAAAGGCGAAGATAGAACGTAGAAAATTTCTAGAAATGCCATGTTAATTTTGAAACGAGTCGAGGGATTGAGGTCAAATGTTGGATATAAGGAATATATGTAGAGCTCCACTGAATAGGCGTAATGTGAATCAAGGCGGACATCTGGAAAGCTATCATGTTGGACTTAGCGCAAGAAGAATATACGGGAAAGGGGTCATGTGACATATGGCTTCTGACGCACACCATCTATTGAAATCAACAGTGGTCAACCTGTACACGGTCTGCCACGAAACATCCTCTTTTTATCTGTTACTTTTGGTGCTGAATCCAGTGCTAGCAATCATTTTCGGCAACTGAATTCACCAAATCGGAATGGTCCCTTGCAAGTACAATTTCGCTCACACGTATATAATTTAACAGGGCTTCCTCACAGTTAGCGTACGCGTGTTTGACGCAGGATCTCAGGTTCAATCTCTGAAGGACATTCATGTAGCTTGGGTCTCACATTAAGCTACAAATCCACGTTTTGTATAGCCTGGGTTCTGAAAGGGATGCTAAACTCCAAAATAACCAATCAGTCAACGTACATAATTTACATACATCCATGCCACTCCTGGAGTTTGTACTCTTGTTTTCAGGAATGTTCCAGGGTGGAACACCTATTACAACTATTCCGCTTTCTTTATTAGAAATAATCTGTAAGCTCTACAAGTGAACTCCTTCCCCTGTTTACCATTTAATACTTTTCCCTTGACAGTAAAAAAGTAAACGGCAGCCCCTACACGGGACAGGCCTAATGAGCCCACGGATTGGGAAAAGATAAAGGCCCTTTCACATACATACTTAATTATGGCATGTACTGGGAATGACGTACTTAGCACCATACACTGGTCGACATTGTGCTAGATACCAATTTCACAAAAGGCAGGGTAAACCAGGGAGCAGCGTTGGAACGAGGATGGAATGGGGGAAAAATATATCCCCCACCGCGGGTCAAACTCGAGCTGTTTTACCGAATGCGCTACTGCGGCTACAGGTTGCGGATCGAGGAGAAGGCCTCTAGGTATAGAGGTTAGCTGCGAATATACTGAATAAGCAGTCGCGGACAGCCGACTAGGAGTGGTCCTCCAGCTTGGGGGTTTGGGTAGGGCTAACAACCTCATCCTGTTAAAAAAAAAAAAGCACTTGTTCAGAAATATTCACAAAAGCCTCGGACAAGGACTGATAACTTGGCACGACCTCAGCAAAAGAAAATGGACAAGAGATTTGGAACATGGAATATTAGGAGTTTCTATAGGGCAGGCGCGTTAAAATCCGTAACAAGTGAGTTAGAGAAATACAGGACGGACGTAGTAGGAGTTCAGGAAGTTAGGTGGGAAGGAAATGGATCTGTGAATTCCGGAAATTTTACGTTCTTTTGCGGGGAAGGAAATAAAAATCACCAGTTAGAAACAGGGTTTTTCGTTCATAAACGTATATTACCAGCAATTAAACGGGTTGAATTTGTTACTGACAGACTTTCTTTTATTACTCTTAAGGGACGGTGGTGTGATATTATTGTTTTAAATGTACATGCCCCAACTGAAGATAAGGATGACGATATAAAAGACAATTTTTATGAAGAAGTGGAATGGATATTTGACCAACTCCCGCCATACCATATGAAAATTCTATTAGGGGATTTCAACGCGAAGGTAGGACGAGAGGAAATTTTCAAACCGATTATAGGGAACGAAAGTCTGTATAAGGAAAGTAATGACCATGGTGTTAGACTCGTGAACTTTGCAACATCCAAAAACCTAATCGTGAGGAGTACAAAATTCCCACATTGCGACATTCATAAATACACTTGGACATCACCAGACGGGACAACACATAATCAAATTGATCACGTTTTAGTAGATAGAAGAAGGCAATCTAGCATAATTGATGTCCGGTCGTTTAGAGGGGCTGATTGTGACACTGACCACTACCTGGTAGCAGCGATAATACGAGAGAGGTTATCGTTGAATAAAGATAATATTCATTGTCCGAAAACGGAGAGATTCAATTTAAAGAAATTAGAAGAGAGCCAGGTAAGAGAGGAATACCAGATTGAAGTTTCGAATAGATTCTCGGCTTTAGAAGATTCGGAGTGCACTAGTGTTGAGGATACCTGGATTAAAATTAGAGATAGCATTAAAATTTCAGCAAAAGAAAAATTGGGACACGCGGAAATACGTAAGAACAAACCATGGTTCGACCAGGAATGCATACAACTAGCAGAGAAGAGAAAACAGGCAAAATTACGCTGGCTACAAAACCCGAATGAAATAACTACACAAAATTTCGCAGATATCAGGCGGGAAACTTCTAAAACTTTTAGAACAAAGAAACGCAATTTTCTGAAAGCTAAAATTAAGGAACTTGAAGATAATAGTAAAAATAAAAGCATCCGGGACATGTATAAGGGAATCAACGAATTTAAGAAAGGCTATCAACCTCGGGCTTATATATTAAAGAAATCTGACGGTACAGTTCTCACTGACACAGATAGCATCTTAAATAGATGGAAAGATTTCTTTGACGATTTGCTTAACACGCAACCAAAAACTAGTGTGCGGGGAGAAAAGGAAATACACACCGCAGAACCGTATATTCCAGAACCCAACCGAATAGAAGTAGAAATCGCTATAAAGAAATTAAAGAAACACAAATCTCCGGGTGTAGATGAAATTCCGGCAGAGTTAATTTTAGCTGGAGGCGGAAAATTGTGGAACAAGATACACAAACTAATTCTCCTTATCTGGAACAAGGAAGAATTGCCACAAGAGTGGAAAGAATCAATCATTGTTCCAATTCACAAGAGAGGCGACAAAACTGACTGTAATAATTATCGAGGCATTTCTCTGCTGTCAACATCCTATAAAATCCTTTCAAATATTCTATTAGCAAGACTGACCCCATACGCAGATGAAATTATTGGAGATTATCAGTGCGGATTTAGACGAAATCGATCAACTATCGACCAAATATTTACCATTCGCCAAATACTCGAAAAAATGTGGGAATACAATACCCCGGTACATCAACTATTTATTGATTTTAGAAAGGCGTACGACTCGGTTAGGAGAGAAACATTATACAACGTTCTTACAGAACTTGGAATACCGAGAAAGCTAATTAGATTAATTAAGATATATTTAAATGAATCCCAAAGTAAAGTCCGGGTAGGAAAATTTTTGTCCACGAGCTTTCACGTCGAAAATGGCCTGAAACACGGAGATGCGTTGTCGCCATTATTATTTAACTTCGTTCTGGAATACGCTATAAGGAAAATCAAAGATAGCAACCAGGGCCTAGAGTTGAACGGTATTCACCAGGTTATGGCATATGCTGATGATGTAAAGTTAATAGGTGATGATAGGAGAACAATAGAAAGAAATGCAGAGATCTTATTAAACGCTTGCAAGGACATGGGTTTAGAAGAAAATGCAGAGAAAACTAAATACATGGAAGTGCGTCGGAACCGGAATACAGCAAATTATGGATGCATTAAAATATTAAATAATACTTTTGATAAAGTGGATAGTTTCAAATATCTAGGATCAATATTAACAGAGGAAAATCATATTAACGAAGAAATTAAATGTCGACTAAAAGCGAGGAATTCATGTTACTATTCGGTTCAAAATCTTTTGTCGTCGCGAATTCTGTCGAGCAATTTGAAGTTTAAAATATATAAAACGATAATCATGCCGGTTGTTCTGTATGGCTGCGAAACATGGTCACTTACCCTGAGGGAAGAACATAGACTGAAAGTATTTGAGAACAAGATCCTGAGACGAATATTCGGACCCAAGAGGAACGGGAATGGGGAATGGCGGAAACTTCATAACGACGAACTACATAATTTATATGGTTTACCCAACATTGTTAGTGTCGTTAAGTCTAGGAGGCTTAGGTGGGCGGGTCATGTAGCTACAATGGAAGAAAGTAGAAACGCTTTCAAAGTCTTGACTGGAAGACCAATCGGAAAACGACCATTAGGAAGACCTAGGCGCAGATGGGAGGACAATGTTAAGATGGATCTCGCAGAGATTGGAATACAAAGTAGAAACTGGATGCAGTTAGCTAAGGATAGAAGTCAGTGAAGAGCTATTGTGAACGCGGCATTGAACCTCCGGGTTCCATAAGCCATAGAGTTAGTTTAGTTAGTTAGTTAGCTACTGCGGCTCTTCACTTAGCATGAGATTACTTAGAAAAACAAAAGAATATATATTTATATTTAAATGTATCATCCAATACTGCAACTTGAATCATTTAACATTAAATATTTTATATTGTTTTAAATAGGTAATTTTTGTATGGACAAAGAAGTAATTTCTCAGAAACTGTTTCGCAAGCCTGAAGTAATCGAATGTCTAATACTTTTCATTATTTTCTTTAAAAAAAAATAAAAAATAAAAATAAAACAATCATTCAAACACTATTTCATGTAAACCAAATTTAAATTAGTAGTGTATACATTTTACATATCTTCTGGACATAATATTATCGTGTTCCACATCGTCCATCCGGAACGCGCTGTGCATTTCCGGTGATCCACGGACTACTCTTTGAGAAACACAATTCTATACATGAAAAGTAAATTTCAAAATTGTGTAACGTACTGCAATGTTACTCCTTATCTTTGAGCTATCCGGAGATGTATAACAGCCATAGTTACGATTTTTAATAATAATGCTAGTAGTTAGTAACACCTGTTAACATATCTTATTTTTCGTTTTTAAACCCTGGGCTCTTCCTTGTAAATCAAACTTATCATACTCATTGGCATGATACGTTGAATAATGTTAAACTTATTTGGGGCAACCTTTTTCTTTAACGTATTAAGGATTCTTCTATGAAATAAATACAAATTTCTCCAAAGAGGACTTAAATGAACTTAGAATTAATGACTTGCATTTTGCTGCTTGTCCTATGCCTTATTAATTTCACTGTAATTGTTTTACTTTGTTTTACGCATCCAGCTCAAATTAACTACTCTTTGCCCGTTTAAGCAGTTCGTCCTACTTAGAACTTCTCGATATGATGTCACAGTATCGAAGTGGAAACACTTACCTCACGATTTTTCATTACTCATGACAACTTCTGGCAAATTGCGTAAGAACGTTCGCTCAGCCAGTCTTAACGGGCAAGCAAGAATCTGGAGGTGCTTAATTTAATGTAATTTCTTCACAAATAAAGGAGGCGATACTCAATTTCTTGTGTAACGAAAAACTCCTACCTATACTTCACATTAGTCCAATCCACAGAAATTTATTAAGCTATGATTGCCTTACGTATTCGAGGCCTTTTTCTCCAGGGGAAACTTACAAGTAATTATAACATATGATGATCGGATTCATGTTGCAAAATTAATAAGAAAAATAATCACGTCATCTCCGCTCGATATGGGTTAGAAGGACGAATCGCTTTATGAATCCAGAACCGAAGGCCGGTACGGCTGAGACGGTATGGATGTTTCGCTTTTTTTCCTGGAATTGACAATAGTATTTGCAACTATTGTCACAGGTGGAAAGGAGAAAACAATAACTCATGGCATTTTGTACGACATTAGCCTGTTTAAATAATACAATTTAGATACTACAGTACAAATGGCAAATTCAGATGGATATGTAATGGTTTTATTTTGCAGAAATAATTGTTACTATGAATTATTTGGTTGGTTGGTTCGGCACCTAATGTCTCTTTCAGTATTGAGGCTATACGAGATTTGGACGTGCAACTTAATGCATAGCTTTGAATCAGAATCACGTAAGCATTAACCGGGAACCAAACTCCGGCTTTCCGCGTCACAGATGCGTACGTTAACCATATAGTCAGGATAGAGCTGATATGTATTATTTATAAGATACAAACTGATACGTTGGTAATAAGTAGACATTACATTAGAAATCCGTATGTTGTGATCTATGATAGTTACTGCTTGCTGCTACTTATTTTCTGTAAGTTGACTATTTGTCAATAGACTCGAGGTGGCCAACGTAGATGAATTTCACTATATATATATATATATATATATATATATATATATATATATATATATATATATATATATATATATATATATATATTGAATATGTATTGAAACTTCACGTGTAGAAGCACTACCGTTCATTGTCTCTCTGTATAACGTAACCATGTAATGTCCATGAATTTCATCGTAGATTTGATAACCAGGATATATATCAGGATCCTTTATAAGGTTGGTACTATGATATTGAAACAGGAGACGGGTAAGTAACCTCTTACCTTGCAATTTTTCTTTCAGAATGTGCATAAAATAGTAAAAGCTTTCACTTATTCAAGAGTTTGTAATACCTAGGAAACATTCTTCTTCTACAAATACTGTAACAATATCCTACCTTGGTAAGAGTTTCATTCATGATGATAAGCGGAGTTGAATCTTCTATTTGATTACACATTTCACCTTAATATTAGTACAACATTTATTAGTACTCAAATGTTGACCTTCATCGAATATTCTACCTGTTACTACAAATTTTTGCTTTTGTCTTTAGTATAGGGTCAATCTAGATCCAATGATGGTCGCTTGACCATTTTTAAAATTTTTTATATACTATTACCATATTCACTGGCAGTACATTTCTTTTTTTCTTTTTTTTTTCTTTTTTTTTTAATTCCTTCTATTCGTGAGTGGTGGTTATTTTTGTTGAGCACTGCGTACCAATTATTGACATTAGCAGATATTGACTATTGCAGACGATAGCGTAAAATTGTACATTTTAGGACTGGATTATTCAAAAACGTTGCAACAGACACCATTTTCTTCACAGCTTTCCCTTTTTAAATTTTGTCTCTTATGTGACGAGAAAGTAGGTAATACCTTTAATGATTTATTTGCGGAAATCGAAACCTTTTCTCTACACGGGGGATTTGATATCCTGTTGTTCTTTGTCTTTACTCCATCGCAGACATCACTTTACTCCATGGCAAGAGGCAAAAAACCTTTAATTGAAATCTAATAGGGGAAAATTACTCCATAAGTTTAGTACCGAAATTTAACAAAGTTTACTATTTAGAATTAAAGTTTACAATGGAGGGGGTGAAATATCAACATTTTTTTTTTAAATTACAGTTACAAATGCTACTATACCACTATAGGTAGAGTAATAACACGGAAATGTGCTTTCTACAGTTTCTCTTTCTAATTTGAAATTTTTGTAAAGTTTGAAATATAATATATCTCTGGTAGGACATGAAATAAAAAGTATTTTTTTACAGAATATATTTCTATAAAAAGCAAAACTATTATAAAAATTTCAACTTTGATGTTTGACTGTGAACAAAGTTATGAATTTTCAAATTGCATGGAAAACGCACGTTTTCCACCCACTCATCTATTTCTGATCTAAATACTTTAACAACCTGAGTCATAAAACACATTATTTTAATTTGTTATTTCTATTTTAATGTTGAATAACTTACACACTAGAATAAGCTTAGAACATCAAATAAAATTAATTAATTTTGAAAATTAAACAAAACTGATAACAATCACGAATAAAAATAAAGTATTAAAAGTAGCAAGAAATAATAAGAGCATTGGAAAACATGAAATTGATTACGGTAATTAAATTAAAAATAAGTACAGAAGTAAAGAACCATGTCTTTGCATATTTATTATTTACTTTTCTAATGGAAGTGGCAGCCAATACAAGAACAGAAAAAAAAATCAAACATTTTTAAAATAGATTTTGAACTAGAAACTGAGTGGCATTTTTTGCCTCTTGCCATGGAGTAAAGTGATGTCTGCGATGGAGTAAAGACAAAGAACAACAGGATATCAAATCCCCCGTGTAGACAAAAGGTTTCGATTTCCGCAAATAAATCATTAAAGGTATTACCTACTTTCTCGTCACATAAGAAACTGTTATCATATTGAAGCACTTGAAAGGAGGTTTAAAATTGTATGAGTCAAAAGATCAAGAAAATATATATTCCATGTATGTAATATTGAGACTGGACATTATTTTTTTCCACTGATAAGTGATGATTTTTTTAAAGAGAATTTCTGTTTTATATACAGGGTAGAAGTAACTCCGCCAAGAAACTTTGGGAAGCGATTCCTTATATGAAATGAAAGGAGACGTTTTTCGACCCATGCTTATTAAAACTTTCTTCTTTCATTTCATATAAGGAATCACCTCCCAAAGTTTTTTGGAGCAGTTACCTTCCACCCTGTGTATGTGTGTGTATTAGAGACCTGCACGGGCCGGGCCTGGCCCGAGGCCCGAAGCCCGGCCCGGCCCGCGGGCCGGCTCTGCTATTTCTTTGGGCCGGGCCGGGCCGGGCTTGGGCGGGCCGACACTGTTATTTCTTTGGGCCGGGCCGGGTTTGGTCTGGCCGACACTGATTTCTCTTCAGGTCGGGCCGGGCTGGGGCCGATTAATTGCAATTCTTTAATAATTATTGACTTTCGTTAAACGATAATTGGAATAAAGCCAAACGTTGAAGACGTGTGTCCGTGAAAAATGTTACAAAGAATGTAATAGCTATTTACAGTTTGTGTTGCTTAGCGGCTCCACTTTCACTATAGAGGATTGCAGGCATTATGCGGTAAATTGAGCTCTGACCTTGACCTTCACTGAACTCAAAATATAACAAGAAGAGGTGGGAATGTTTTGCCTGTCGCTAACCAATATTGCCATCTTCACTTTATGCTAAAAATCAATTAAGTTAGATTTTTGTTACAGGGAATGGAGTTTTTGTTCTCTCAATGACAGGCAAAGTTCTAGGAGGCAATGGTACCATTCGGGAGGCCAGCGTCAGGTTGTGAACCAGAGTTTAGAAAATGTTTCTGAGGGTTAGGTCAAATTTAGTACTAAATTTTGAGAAAGATTGGGGCACGAGCTAATTTTTTAAAAAAATTATCGGGCCGGGGTCGGGCCAAAAACACTTAAAATTTATCGGGCCCGGGCCCGGGCCGGGCTTGGGCCAAGAATTTTAAAAAACTTATCGGGCCGGGCCGGGTTCGGGCCGAAAATCAAAACTTTTCGGGCCCGGGCTGGGCCGGGCCTAGGTACGTTCGGGCTGGATTGGGCTCGGGCCGAAAAATTCGGCCCGTGCAGGTCTCTAGTGTGTATGTAGTAACAGCAATTAAAATATGTCTACTGTGGAAGTTGAAAGTCTTTCCACCTAATTTGTATATGGCATAAATTCACGTTAGCATAGAAGTATAGTACCATATATAATTATAATTTAAAAAATCAAATTTGATATTTTACCCCTTCATTATGAACTTCAGCTCTAATGTTAAATTTCAATACTACACTTACGGAGTAATTTTCCTTATTAGGGTTCATTAAGGCTTTTCATGCTTAAAAAAAATTAAAATAAAATAAAATAAAATAAATAGAATAAAGAAGATGATGTTCTGAGGTAATTGTATTTGTTGAATGGCCACCACTCACGGACAGGTTGAGTTTTTTTTTTTTAACAGTTTCGTCCTGTCAGTGAATAAAGTAATGTAATATTTAAAAAATTAAAAATGGTCAAGCAACCAAAAATAGTGTATTTTTGATGACTTCATATGGACTGACCTTAGACTGATTTTGCCATAAGATTTCGAATTGATGATTCTAATTTTAGGCAAATCCTGAAGCTTGCAATCAGACGGTCATTGAGAATAAAGCGAGACATTGGCTGACATTCTTTGCAAAATGTATCTTCTTTTAAGTATGAATTGCTGGATGTGAAACTAGTTAATACACTGAGTAAAAAACTTAACAGTGTCTTTCGTTATATATCTATTCCTTTCTAAAAATTAACTGTTTAATTAATTTTCAACACTACATGGTTAGATATTGTCTCACCAACGTCTTTTACAATTAGAAAAAAATCAAATCAAATCAATAGAAATCTTTATCTGCAGTATCAACGAACACTTATTATAGAAATATGGCGATTTTTTTTTTTAATTTTTAATCTGGTATATATAAATTGTTAGCAAACAAAACGTCTCTGATTCATGTAATACTGCTAAGTTGTAGTTGTGAGAACCCTGAATGGTGCCTTCCATTTCAATTCAGGCAGAGTATGTACCATCACCATCTCAGATATTGTTGAAACATTTTTTATAGCAACTAGACATGTTTTTAAGGGGCCCATATTTTTTTGTTTCGTCGAAAAAAATTTTCTCGACAAGTAATGGACCGTCAAAGACGAGGAATATAACCTATGAATTGTAGAAGACATGGAAAATGGTCAACTTTGGAGCCCCACCATTCAGCTATGGAGAAAGATGTTTTAATTCTTGTTGTGCTATATACATAGGGATATAAATAAACTATATTTTATTTTGGTTTGGTTTGCGCATGCGTATCTTTTTGTACGTAACAAATGAACGTCAGTTTATCTGAAAAGTCGAAGTTAGCGAATTTTTTTCGAGCACTTCCGGTTCGAATTTTAAAATTGTTTTTACGGTTTGTATCGCTTCTGTGTCCAACCGTTTCATCGCAAAAAATTCGAGAAATTGTCAAATTTTCAAAAATTGCCATTTTTGGGCTCCATTTTCTCGAAAACACCATATTTTAAAATTCTGAAATTTTGTCAGATGATTCAACTTTACATGAATAATAAACATACCAAATATCATTCTCGACCAATGCTTCATGAATTAACTACAGCCTTTTGAAGTTACCGAAGTATCGTTAACTTTGATGCCCCAGTTGGCAACACTGGAAACAATGGAAGTGCAACAATTTGATGATGTTTGAGATTCACATTTATTAAATGAAGATTAAAAGTTTTTCCTGACTATTTTTTATTATTATTTTGATCAAAAATGTTCTCTGAAATATTAAAATGAGCCTCCCTCCTACTTTTCCGTTTTCTTAAACCGAAGTAATCTGAGGTGGAAACTACGATTACGAAACACATCAATTTTAAGTTTACTTGAAACGGGCATCCAATAAATTCTGATGATCTATAAAAAGCCTGAACTATCACCTCAGTGATGATTTGGAATCCTCCAGACAAAGTCCCAATAAGTGCGATGTCATTACAGTAATCGAAAATAAGACAAAAAGTTTAAAAAAAATATATATCGAAATGTTTTCTTACGCGTTCCATTAAAGAAATTTAAGGACTTTTCAAACAGAACAATCCCAGCATAAAAATGGGTCACTCGAAATTTTAAAGTATTCGACCAAAGTGGGTCAGTACGCAACCTGCGAGGGAAGTGTGTGTGCGTATTGTGCAAATTGTAAGGTAGCTACTACTGCGTTGCAACAAATCAAAGGTGCAGCCTGTATTGAAACTGTCATGAGTGACTATTTTCGTTAGTAGTATGATCCGTAGAAAATAACAGCTGTCTTCTTCAAGAATGTGTTGAATGTCCTGGAATGGATGGAATAAGTATGGAGTCTTTAATTATTGATTCTGATGAAAATGAAAGTGTTACGTGTGCCATATGAGGAAACAATGATTTTGTTAAAAAAAACTCTGCCACTTTCTGTTTTCGTATCGCACGTTGCTGGTTTAACTAAGAATTTAATTTGTGACTACATCAAGAAAATCCAGAGAATTAATTGCTACCGAAAAGCATCGTATAAAATTTCAAGATGCAAATTTTATTTTGCTTTATGTGGACTTCGCTGAAAACTGGACTGTTATTCTGCAAAGTGAAATTTAGAGTTATCAGTGGAAAAACGAGCAAATATCCATCTTTACGGAATTGGTATATTATTATGAAACAACTGACAGTTTTGTTGTAATAAGCGACGACAAAACACACGATGTACTCATAGCCATAGATGAGATTCTAAAAATACTTACAAGGAAAGTGAAAATATAGCTTATAGAAGAAGGTTCGAATACGTGAAAATAAGTGCCTACAATTTTCCAAACCGTGTCAGTGATTTCTGATGGTGCTACATCCCATTTTAAAAATCGCTATCAGATGTTCCAGATGCAGACAGGTCCGATAAAGCAGTGGTTTTTCAGTGAAACCGGCCATGCAATAGTCTCTACGACGGTATTGGGGGTTGTAAAGAATGTGGCAACACGGCATAACCTTAGCAAAAACAGATACACATTATTAAAACTGCAGAATTCGTTTGTATAATGCAAGTACAAACTCCAGGTATTACTCTCGTTTCATTGCCTGGAACTGAATTCGACAATTTCCGAAAAAAGCAAGAATGGGAAAGTGTGCGACCGGGAACTGGTATTCAACGAAGTCACCTTTGGCTTTCGGAAAATGGCGATTTTTATGGCAGTAACGGGTCACTATGAACTAACTTCATGCTTCGCCCAAAATCGAGCTTCTGCAATTCAAAGAGTACATTTAAGAAGTCCGCAAAAAGGCACTTTTGTTACATGCATATATAACAACCAGTGGTGGGTAGCAGAAATATTATCAATAAATCATGAATTATGTGAAGTTGAAGTGCTGTTTATGCTTCAACATGGACCTTCCAACAGGTTACAGGTTTCCAGAAGACCATAAGAGAAGTGAAAATAAGTTGTGACTATCGACAATGTGCTTACGAGTTGTGAGTGCACCAACACCTATTGGAGAATCTGCACGGTTACATGCTGTTAGCGAAGAAGATACCAAGCAAGCACAGGATTAGTTTGTGAAAAAAAAAAAAAAATAATAATAATAATAATAATAATAATAATAATAATGAAATTTTGTTTCTGAAGACCGTTTTAAGTAAGTGAATTTAAATTTGTGTGTTTAGTAATCGTAATTTCCATCTCAGATTACTTCGGTTTAAGAAAATGGATGAGTAGGAGGCGGCTCACTTTACTATTTCAGAGAACATTTTTGATCAAAATAATAATAATAATAATAATAATAAAAAAAAACAGTCCTGAAAAGACTTTAGTTCGTTATTTGTTGAATGTGAACCACAATCATTATCAAATTGTTGCACTTTTCTTATTTCCAGTGTTGCCAACTGTGACATCTAAGTTAACGAAACTTCGCTAACTTCAAAAGACTGTAGTTAATTCATGAAGCATTCGTCGGGAATGATATTTGGTATGTTTACTATTCATGTAAAGTTGAACCATCTGACAAAATTTCAGAATTTTAAAATATGGTGTTTTCGAGAAAATGGCGATTTTTGAAAATTTGACAATTTCTAGAATTTTTTGCGACAATACACACACACAAGCGATATTGCACACACAAGCGTTATAATTTTTCTTTTCGGAAAGCGAGTAACTAGGTCTTTTTCAGTGAGAACAGAATTTTAAAATTCGAACTGGAAGAGCTTCAAAAAATTCGCAAACTTCGACTTTTCAGATAAACTGAAGTTCATTTGTTAACTTATGTATAAAAAGATACGCATGCGCAAACCAAAGTATAATAAAATATAGTTTATTTATATCCCTATGTACAGTCATGTCCAAAATGATATCTATAACTGTCTTCTTATAAGAATATAATTTAATAATGATTTTGCAGGGTACTTTTAACACTGACACTATGTGTGTAATCAGAAAATGTATATTTGTGGTAAATTTCATAGGAAAAGTTATAAATACGAAAATTAGAGTGAGTAAAACAAAATGTTGCTAAATGGACAAGAAAGTTTTACTTTCGTTTTAATGTTCTTATTTACTGTTCTTTTGACATGAAATTTGTCACACACATGTCTTTGCCGATTATACACATACTAACATTATAAGAAATACCGGGCGAATTCGTTATCAAATTATATTTCAACAACAACATATTTAAAGACATGCGACAATAATTTTGGACATGAGTGTACATACCACAACAAGAATTATAACTCTATCTGTCTCCATAGCTGAATGATGGGGCACCGAAGTTTACTATTTTCCATGTTTTCTACAATTCGAAATTGTACTCTCCGTCTTTGATGGCCCATTACTTGGGGGGAATTTTTTTTTCGACGAAACACAAAAATATGGGTCTCTTAAAAACATGTCTAGTTGCTATAAAAGAAAGATTCAACAATGTCTGAGATGGTGATGGTACAATTTTATTTATTTTTGCCTGAGTTGTAATGGAAGCCACCGAATATATACACAGCGAAAATAAAACGAAAATTACGAATTGAAAATTCTCGCTCTCATAGTGAAATTTCACTTAATTTTTGAGGGTCTCTCTGTAGAATGCCAAGATATAAAGTAGAAATAATAACGATTAAATCTTCCAGAAAATTCAAATGATGTTCTTGTAAATTCCCTATTACACGTTCTGCTATTAATTTGAAATCCTCTTGAATAAACGGGTCTGTTATAAACAATTCCAATTAAAAAAAAAAGTAGGACTTTAAAGTGTATAATCGTACTTGAAATATGTACAGTTTATTGCTATTTCTATACAATCTGTACACATTCCTCACAAATGGAAGCAAAAGAAGAAGATACAAGATGATGAAACAGGCAGTACTTTGTCTCTGTGAACACTACTGACATTTTGACACCTATAAGTCTTCTTGAAATATCTCCTCTTAAGGTCTGTATTGCAGATTGTACATTTGGGTGACAATATACACAATGGTTCCACACAGTGTTTCAGATTTTCTTATTCTTTAAATGACAAATGGAGGAGTTTATTTACTGTTCCGTTAGTTAACAGACTTTTTTTTCTTGTTAATTTGCAAGAGCAGCTAGGTAGCAGTCATGGTAGGAATTCCTTTTTCCATTAGTTATTAAACAGCCACTTAATTTTAAGTAATTCTTACGATTGCCAACTACTTTCACAGTAACTGATGCGTCATACTCACGACTCTAGTTAGTATATATATAAAAAATATATATATATATATTAACGAAAAGAAAACGCAGACGCTGTTAATAATTTTGAATTCAATGATTTTTGTTTTATAGTGTCACAACTAAAACCCATGCTGTGAAATATTTTCTTCTTCTTTTATTTGAAGTTAACATCTATTCTTTTTTTTTTACCTAATATATGGCCTAACAATATATATTTATATATATATATATTACTGATGTTATGTAGGTCCGTGATGACAACGAGATTTGACACTGTACATTGAATTCACAAGTGAAGCTCCAGTAGTAGTAGTAGTAGTAGTAGTTTCCAATGTGAAGTATTTGCCAACTTAGAACACACTGCGGTGAACACGTACCAAGAATACAAAAATCCTCAGTAAACTTAACTAACTTTACTTTTCAGTCTGTTGTAACAGATTTCACATCATGAATACTTTTGGTTTATTTTGTTTTACACAGTGTTAAGAGATTCTTTTGTACATAACCATATTTTGTATTATTTTTCTATTACAGCTAAACAGTATATCAAATTTGAACAAACAAAAAAATGTTTTAAGTTTAAAAATGCATATCCTGTAAAATATTTTCACCATGAATAGTAAAGGTTTTGTTTGGTCTGTGGTTTGAGAAGGTTTCATGGAGTCATATTACTTATTTTTTGTTGATCCATGTAAAATTACAAATTTAGATATCCCTATTTTCTAACAGGAACAAAATTTAAACAAACACGATTTTTTGATAAAAATGCACGTAATAGCTTTTTCCATTTCATTAAAATTGTTGTTTGAACAATTATTTACTATTTTATTAACCAATACTGCATAGAATCATCATGTAGATCACATTTCTTCCTTCCTTCCTGGATATAATAGATATATATATATACTTAGGTATGTATTTTCGCTGCCCTACAATTTGGTGCCTCTGCTGTTTTGTACTTAAGCCCATTATTGTAACAGTTCTACTAACAAAAGCTTTTAATTTACGAACGGAAAAATTTGAAATACAAAAGTAATTAAAAGTTAAAATACTCCAGTATAGAGACTTGTCATTATCACAAAAAATGAAAAGAACTACATAATTAGCAGGCACTGTAACTACAAATAACAATTTTTAATAATACATTGCTTTGGTTGACTTGGAATAAAATAATAATTTGCCTGTACAAATAATACTTTTTGTTTCTTGCAATGCCTTAAAAGGCTGCAAAACAAGTCCATTATAAAAAAGTATAAGTACGTACATAGAAAGAAAAAAATCACTTCTTGTAAAATCCAGACTTACGTAACAATTGAACATCAAACATTTTAACTCAATTCTGCTATACTGCATTTGTTTCTTAATTAAGTGAGGAATGTAATAGAAGAAGGGTATTACGCGATGCTAGCCTTGCTCTTCCGTTACAAAGACATGCATTGTAAGGTAGGGTTGGTATTTCATTAAAAAGAGAATAATTTTCAACAAATACTACAGCAAACCCACCCTGTTTAATCCTTGGCAAGACCTTTGACTGAAAGTTACAATAACTTAGTGTCCAGAAATAGTGTTCATCACTATCATAAAACAGTCAAAAATGACTTACTTTTTAACTCTGAAACACAGAGAAAGGAAAACAAAGATTTTTTTCTTATCTTAATAAAGAATATTACTTTTTTCTTTACTTATAAAACAGAACTTGGTGAACTGTCAGACTTGCTTTCAGAGAGCACCAAGAAGAGGGAAGGGTCTAAGAGAACAGATTTTATGCAGAATTGACTTCGTTATAACATGGCACTGACATTGATGCATTAAAGCTCTCAATTCAACACAATATACAAAACTCTGGGAGGTCTGCAGCACCATTGGTCAGCCGCTCCCATTTGCCTGCTTGCCTTTCTAGTATTACGTTTATGTCTTATATCAGTTATCAGGCAACACAGATGATTCACAAAGTCCGGCACAGTATCGCAGCTGGAACAGAAGGAACGTGAGTGAGTCTGGTCCTCTCCACGACTGGAAAATCCTTTCCTAAGCCGGTGGGCACAGGTTTTGTTCTTGCCACAATTGGCACGTATACAGTACACAGCGACACTGCTCAAGTCCCATCCCCCCGTGTTTACTGAGTGGCATGAGGATGCCTTGTAGTATAATATCAGGACTTAGGAAGCTCAGCTTCTACTCGTCTTTCTGTTGCTACTGCCAAGAGATTATTGAATTCATGCTCCAAAATTTGCCTTATCTGGAATGAATTAAACAAGAGTTAGTACAATAGAAACACACGAAACAATATACAGAAATTTATATTTAAAAGAATATAAATAAATTTAATCGAAGAAAATTACAACCATACCACATTTCGTAAGTGTGAATATTTGGAACAATTACGATTCTTAAAGAATTAATGATTCTGGTCGATTGGTTCACAAAAATAATCATATATTACAAAGACAATACTGTTTCACACTCGGATAGGAAGACATTTACATTAACCGTGTGAGCCACTCTCATGATAACCTGCTGTATTGCCCTGCCTCACTACACTCACTATCCTTTCATATATTATATTCATCTTTGTAAATTTCTTTTTATAATTTTATTCTTATTACTTTATATATTGCTATAATTATTATTTACACGATTTCTTTCATACACTTCTGATTCTGCCTAATCTTTCATATTTTATTAATGTTATTATCATATTTTCGTTTTTGAATGTCATTATTTATTAATTTCTTCATTAATTTAATTTTTACAATGCTTTTATAAATTATTTTTTAAAGTCATATTTTGCAACTTAAATTTCATTATTTATGCACTTCCATACTACCTACAACTCTGACATTTTCTACAGATTCGTAAAACCGATGAGAATCGTTTGTTATACTAAAATAAGTTAACACAAATTGATTTAATTTCGTACATGTTTAGGGAACGTCAGTTAATTAAGTATTATTTAAATAGATGGCACTTTTAAGTTACAAGTTACGTTACCTTCCTTATATATACAGTTTGTTTAATACAACACCGACAACGTTTGAGAAATGATTCCTGACACCAAAACAAGACAAAAAGTATAGATCAACCTGGGTGCACAAATGCTTCCCTTCGGAGTTATAGACTGCTGAAAACATGAAAAAATGGATATTAAAGGTCCATAGCTCCAATACTATGGGACCTACAGTAGTCGGGTCAGGACTGCACTGAGAAACTAAATGTGCGCTATCCAAAAATACATGTTCCAAAATCCTAAGGTACTCACACAATTTTTATGGATGGTGTTTGGCTACGGGCATATAATTTGAAGTACTCACCAATCACCTCTATAAAAATTGTTACGGAAAACCCGCATGATTGTGAAACTTGGATATTTGGATAGGGCACATACTAGTTCGTAAGTAAAGTCTTGACCCGACTACACATAGTTTTGGATCTATGGACCTTTAAAGTTCATTTTTTCATGTTTTCGGTAGCCTCGAAACGAAGCATTTGTGCACCCAGGTTGGTCTATACTTTTTGTCTTATCTTGGTGCCAGGAATCACCTCGACGTATTGTGTTGTCTTAAGTGCCAATAGATTAACGAAATCATACACCGAGTAAATAACACTTTGGGATAAACTTTATCAACTTATCTTTCGAATTCTAGTTTTTGGAAATCTGAGCAGCTCACCTGCAAAGCGGAAAATTGAAAGCTACCAATTAAATACATTTAAAAATGATATAAAAGCATAATTTATTTTATAAACCCAATATTAAAACGAATCCTTTTACCTGTGTATTTTGAGTAGGAATTTGTAGCGCTAATGCCATATTGTTGTGGTCAAAGCTCTCATCAAGAGCTACCAAAGCACCATGAACTCCAGATTCCAGGAGATTATTAGCATATTCCTAAAAAGAAAAAAGAATATAGTGTAGAACTCGTAAGTACTTACAAACTACCATGTATATTGGAATATTAATATATACATATGGTGGTGTTTGTATATATTAATTTCATATCTTGTTCTGTTGTTATTTTGATAATAGTGTCTGATTACGGCTCATAATACACAGTCTAATAAAAAGGGACAGTTACACCGCCAGCTACTACATCTAAATTTCGAAATCTAGACATCAGAACTTATAACATCATTAAAACAATAGACATTTCATAAAAGATGGAATATGATTATTCTCCTCATCTAGTACGGATAAAGTTTTCTGTGTTCCCCAATACTATTACAAAATTTGTGTACTGTCTTATAAAAGAGTTCAAAATACTTATTTCCCACTCCATTTTCCATACCCAGTAAACCTCAGGCTTGCTTTAGGAACAACATAGTCCACAGAGCCAAAATTGAAGAAAAAACTTCAAGATTTCATTTATGAAATAAAATTGTATTCAAATGGATCAATTCGTTTTGAGGTTATTAGCACAAGAACACGTACGAAGCAGATACATACTTTCCGTAGCGACTGTGCAATTAAACATTACAGATACTTGGAAGTAAATGTTCAAGTGAAAACATTTTCCGCACTCAAGAGTAATTATATCACAAGGACTACTATCAGTTCTTACAAAAGATAAACTGTTTTAGAGATGATTATACTTTTGAACAAAATGTATCTAAATATAGTGCTTTTTGAAACCAGAAAAATAATATTAAGCTCAGTCTGGTTTCTAATAAATCTCTAAAAATGATCACAAAACGATATAATGATTAATAAATTATATCGTTGCTATCAAGTGGGGAAGAGAAAGACGTTTAAAAAGCCACAGTTTAAGTTTCTGCAATTGTTAAGATGCTCACACTACAAATACAGAATAAGCTGGTCTAAGGACTCGATGAGACATTATAATCTTGTAAAATAATTTATTTTACAGTATTATTAATTAAAGAAAACAAAAATCTGACTTAGAAAGAAATTTCATATTTTCTTCTACTTTACGAATTAATTAGTGTTGCTAGTAACAAATTGAGATTTCCTTAAAATGTGTATGTGTGACTTTATAAATGACATTTACATTTCTGTAATGAAGACACCAATTTCAACTTACTTCAGCATGAATTTTCTGGAACTAATGAGTTGCTGCTGTGCTGTGGTTCACAGCGCCTTCCTCATTCGCATGACAAATGTTTTGGGTTGCTGCCGTAGTGTTATGCCCTAGTTCGAACTCATACAGTTGATGTATCTGCCGTTGTTAAGCATTTATTATTACTGCCATAAAAACTGATTGAAGATGCTGATGGAGTGGCGGCATCCATGTTAAATAGCTCACTTGCCACACTCTCTTGGGCTGGCTTGACAGTCGATCACAGCGTATATGCTGTTTAGGATGTGGGAATACTGCAAACCTTATGATCTACCCTTGAAAAATTAATTTTAAAACATAACTTGGGTTGGCCTGGGTCTATAATTAGCTCTACACTTGGACTGAAATATGCATTCTAAGGAGGGGGAAGACGAGGATTTTTCGCAAAGAATTACGGTAACACTATTTGAGAGGATTTTTTGACGATAACACCTGACTCGAGTTGGGTTACTATCATTTTTCTTCGATTCAAATATGCATCCTAAGGGGTGGAAAAGACGGATGAAATATATCTTTCATATATTTGTCATAAACCTATTCTTCCCGTGCTAAGAACGGGCATTTCAGCTAGTTGTTAATATTCTAAATAGCAAAGAAAATGGAAACTATATTTGAATGGAGAAAGACAATCTTGATTAGGAAAAACTTACTACTAAGAGATCTTACATATTACAGTATTATTTTTGTCATACTGCGTGCAGGTAACCTGAAATCTAATATTTATATTCATACACAATTCATGCTGATATGGCAGTTAACCTTGGATAATTTTATAATCTTCATGCGAAAGATACTAATGTTTATTATTGGAATGTTATAATGAAATAATTGTAAAAAAAAATATTCATTTATATTATATACACGTTTCATTTACATTATATACACGTTTCAATTATATTATATACTGGATGCGCAACACATTTTTTTCAGTTCGAAAAATGGGAATATGTTCTACACGTGCATATTTTACTCTTTTTACCGATCAAGATGTTTAAAAATATGTACTATGATTATCATAATAATTATTATTTTTGTCCAGTCATTGTAAAGTGAATTCTAAGGATCAATGTGACCGCACACTCTCGTAAGTTAGGAGAACAATGTTCTGACACTACGTAATTGTGACGGTCAGAAACATCTTGGAAAAACGTAACATAAATAACAGAAAACCCCCGATTTATGCTAACATCACGTAATGAAAGATAGCTGAAATTCCAGCAGTTTACCAGTTAAAAGTAATATAATTTAAATTTTATTCCGTTGTAAAGAAAATCAAGTACAAGTGGTTTTATTTAAAAAAATGAATTTAAATAAAAAATGATTTTAAAAATACTGTGATTTTTTCATCCCCTGATGTACTTGTGATTCGACTGAAATGATCATCAGAAAGGGAGCTACAATGGCAGCTTCTTGCTTTTTATTACAAAAGTACAAAATTAAATATTACCTTTAAACCTATTGAGGTAATCCACTTAATTACTCTTTCATTAGACCATACTAATACATCCTTTAATTCATTTTCAGAGGCTTTCCTCCTTTCTTCCAATTGTTTCCTATCGTAATTTAACCTCTTTAAACATGATATGCCATACTGCAGACTTGTTCTGAAATGAAATTTAAAGAAAGAAAAGGATTAGACGTTAACTCATCATATTGTTATTTTAGTAAAACACATACGATCAAGTAATAAAACAAATCCATCACCGTACACTGTACAGATTCATTAGATACTAAATGCTTTCTTCTACTGTTCAACAAAATGCTATTTATCCTATTAATTATAAATAAGGCATTAAATTTTTACTAATAAGTCCAAAACATGGCTACAAATTAACAGAAAACATTGTCCTGAGATATTGCTCTTAAAACACAAAAATCGTTTTGAATAGCATAAACGAATAATTTGGAGATTTTATTTTCAATAATATACAACGGTTTGATGATATATATATATATATATATATATATATATATATATATATATATATATATATATATATTTGTGGAGCTTCATATATTTAGTCCATTTATTTATTATTCAGTTCCCTGTCTTGAGCCAAAACTCGTGCAATATGAATGTTAATAATAGTCGAAATTCAGAACGATTACATACACAAAAAATGAGAACATAATATGAATTATGAACTTCAATATAGCTTGATGCAGGCAAGTACGGTATATTCTTTTCCTGTGGCAAATCACGCAGATTTAATAATTACTATGCAACTATTTAAAATATTTTATTCTAATTATACTATTGTTTTTGATTGATCGTTCGAAATAATATCTACTAATATACAATCTTAAAATATGCCATACATGAAAATATTTTAGGTCAAAATTTTCGGAAACAAAACGATACGTAATAATTTATGATTTCAACTGTTTGAGGACCATGCATAAACATTATTTTTTTTTTTTTAAGTATTTTTGGCGTATATCCAAGAAAGAAAATACTTAGGCCTATTCATATAAAGAAAATATTACGTATAATTTTTCACTCTTGTTTTTGTACATGATTTCTCTTACTGGTGCAGCGGATAAACAATTACATTTTTGTATAGCAGATAACAGCAGTAATCAGTGCTGTAACGTGGCTTCACCTGTGACTAGCGGGAAACAGAAAAAACATTTACAGTAGTGGTTTTATAGCGTAATCACTGGAACAGAAATGGTCAAGACAACTATCTGAAATGTTTAAATAGTGGGTCCTGAAGAAGAATATATACGAATAATTTCAAGAGAGTTGAACAGTAATTGAATTGATAATCTTTTGGCATATTTTCAGAGGTTGTTATACGAGTCTAATGCTATCGTAGGCCGGAAGACGAACTTTTTCGAAAATGACATAGAAGATCTAATTCATTGGAAGGAAGAGAAATTATCTGGGATAAGGCGAAATCTTTTCTAACCACACAAACACCATTTATTTATTTATTTAACCCACTACTAGATATGAGGCAAATTTACAACCGAAATCTTCACAATCAACAACATAACGATGACAGAGGAAAGGTAGTTCCTCCCGTACTACTGCCTAATAATGTGCTGGACAATCATCATGTTCAAGTCATATATTCTGTCGCTCTTCGTGGCTTAGGTATTCAAACAATGTTGGCAGTTCGTTTTCCAGAATATATCGATGTCAGTCATATTGCCCCCAAGGAAACTGGAGCCAACGAATTTCTCGCCAATTATTCCACACCAAACGTTAACACATCAAGAACACCGGTGTTCAACTTGGCGCAACCAGTGTGGGTTTTACATACTCTAATAACGTAAACTGAGCCGATTAACCATATCTTAGTTTGTGAAAGCCGACTCTCTTCTGAGAACAATACCCGACAAAAGGAAATAGAGTTTTACGTATTTGCTGAAATGCCTACTAACAAAATATCATACGATAATAAAAATCATTGTCGTAAAGTTCCTGATGCACATAACGCATGGTAAAAATATCTTTATGACGCTTTATATATTACTAACACATATCTGAGATGATTCGAAATTTTGAGTTATTTCCCGAATGCTCTCTTGGGGCTTATGAGCCATTGCAGTGATATTCTCCATTACATTCTCCATTGACTGTTGATGGTTTCAGTTTTAGCTTACATATTTCCTTCGGCTGTAAACTGTTTGACAAGGGAAGGGGGAGAGTGCATCTGCACCATTTCTAAAAAATGTTATGCATAAAGAGCGACAGTAGCATCGAATTATTCCTCCCAGATTCTCCATAAATTGTAATCATTAGCTTTTGCCATATATTAATCACCTTTAAGAACAAAATCACTTGAAAATAAATAAATAAATAAAATAAGAACATGATATACACGAGATTCTCAATTAGTTGTATAGCACAAAAGACTTGAGTCAATTTGCGTTATAAATACAAAACACGACAATGACATTTTTAACCCATTGGCATATGCGTTTTCAGGAAATTAAAATGCGTTCAGGCAGGTTTTTTTAAAGTATTTTTTTAGTGACTATTTTACATAAACATAAATGACAAGAACTACTATGAAATATGTTTTTGTGTGTAACTAAGTCCTATAGAACATACCTCATATTCCATGTGGGGTTTTGCAATAATCGACAATAATGTGATACTTCAATAATCAACAAGTGTGTAGTATTTATCAAAACATTCCTCTAAATGAAAACGACCCTTACATTTATTTACAAAGCTACCTAGCTACACCACTTGTTCTTTCGGCACATTTTACATGGCCTGGACGCGTGGACGGATATTTCTTAGATGTTATTGACGAAATTTGAGAAGGAAATATTTCTATGCTTTCGCTTGAAGTCGAAAGCGATGATCTGGAAGGGAGGGCCTCTCAACTATTTTACCTACTGGAAGTGTAATACTTTAAAATATGCCTTTATTAACATCAATTCTAGAATTCATCAAAGTACATAGCGATGAAATATGTAATATACGTACTTTTACTTGAATTAGTCGAAGGAAACGAGATGAAGGGAGGTGAAACGGAAAATTTTCGTAAGTTTGCATTTTGTCCATTTACAGACATACAGAACTTCTCCGTAAGTCTGCGCCAATGGATTAAAAATTAGTTTATTCATTAGATTATCAAAACAGTTTAATTCCCTTTCTTCTCATTCATAAAGAAGCTGTCTTTGGCCATCACTTTCGTAGTCATTTGTAATTTATGCACGTCTTGTCTTCTCCTATCATGTTTAGTTAGCCTTCTGCATTAATCAAGATTGTCAATATTGCATTACTTTTTTTTTTTTTTTCAATCTGTCCAGAATATTTGAAGTTTACAGTACACATTTAATCATAACATTTGAAGAATGCTTTATGATAAATGAAATCAGTTTTGCAAAAATCGAATAATACTATTGAAAGGAAATTATGAGTCTTACACACATATCTGGCCTTAGATGAACTGTACAAAAGTCGCTGAATTGGACAGTTCTTTGGTAAATTGAACAGGGAGAACAGTGCCTGGCACCTCTTAATTTATTTTTCCAATTTATTTATTTATTTATTTTTACCTGCCAGGAGGCCACAGTTGTGAATGTAATCTAGAATATTTTAAAGATAAGTTCGGAATTTTTACATTACGATATGCCTCAAACAACCCATTTTTAAATATTTTGAAAGTTCACTGCATAATTACTAATACAATATTCTTCAGTGTTAATAAGTGATTCACTCCGTTTTCTCCTAAATATTTTATACATATCTAAAACTGTAAAACATTTATGAAAAACATCGGAGCTTTTATTTTATTACGTAACTATAAACAATCGTGGTACCGTCTATTGAAGTTTTTAGTTTTTAAGACTCGTGTTTATGAGAAAGATAGAAAAATATATCAAAATTGTATATTCTCTGAGGATTTAATAAAACAGCGGGTTGTCTAAGCAAGTTCTGATATGATAACCGAATTTCAGATAACAAAAATGAATGGTTATAAAAAGGTTTTGTGGGTATGAAATTTTTAAATTTACACTTTAAAAATTTAAAGTTTAATTCAAAATTAACCTAATTCTTCAAGATTAAGAAGTCCAATTGTATTATTTTCATTTAAATTCTATTGCAGACTTACCTGTGGAAACTATCTACCATTTTCAATTGACCCCGAAGATCTTTCTTCGTTAGATGGTCCAACATTCTAGCATCAACTAAGCACTCCATAAATGTTGTGCGATATTGTGGAAGTCCCAGAGAAGGTAACCATGAATTGCCTATCCACTCGTGATTCATATCTCCAAATGCTAAAGTGGTCCGAGATGTCTTTGGAGCAGACGGACTGGTGAGGGATACCATTTCTTGAATTGCTAGCCTAAGTTTCAATCGATGCAATGGATTGCTGCAAGTAACGGAAGTATGTTATTTATCTCATGATTAAAACAAGGAATCCCAGGAAGGTCTATGGAAAACAAACATATAAGGCAAGCTTTTATATCTTCTGAGGCTGTGCCGCCCTTAAAAAAGCCATTTACAGTATTAGCTTGTATTATTTCAAATGTAAAAATTCATAATTACATACCATTGTAGATGCTGTGTTTCACTATACAATGTCAATTATCCACTTTTGTTTGCCGCAAGACTACCATTTGCATATGTGGTAGACTCACTTGAAGTCGTTATCAGCTGACTTGTGCTATGACCATCACTAACTACGGTATAGGGTGAACTGTAGATACAAGTTATTCCTTATACCAACAAAAAAATAATAGGGAGAGAGATAATTAACACCTAGCTGAAATTTTGAGAGTTTTAGCGCCATACGATTATTTTTCAGATGAGTTTTTTTTTGCATGGAAGTGGAAATTATTTGAAACACTGGACATTCGGAACTTGTAGATTATATGGGCAACATTATTCCTGAAAAATACGAAAGCACATTGGAAGAAAATTCCCTGTTAAAAGCACCTAACATCCTATATGAACAAATTAGTCACCTTATATGAATATGAAATTCATCAATGGTGTCTCGTTAATACGATGCGGCAACAACAACACATTTTAAGGATACATAAGTTTTCAGTATTTTATGGGTAATTACTTAGTATTTTACAAGCGAAAACAGCTCAAATTACTGAAAACTTTTAACCACACCCACAAAGAACTCGATCACATTAATTAAGTTTTGAAGTTTAAAACGTTGAAAAATAATTGAAAAGGAACATACAGGAGTTGAACAGAACATACAAGGGTAATCTGAACAGGCCAAAAAATGGGTGAAAAGCATTCCTAATACGATGTAGGACTCCTTTTACCAAAACAATCTGAACAAGACGCAAAATCGACTGATACAAGTACTGAATCATGGTTAGTGGGATGCTGTACCACTCTCCCTGCAAAATAAGCTTTAGTTCCTTAAGAGTTGATGATGGGGAGCGGGACGGGAACGAGATCGCATACATGATGATGTGAAATCTCGTGATTGTGAAACCTACAAGAGATGTGAAAGTTCTTGAGCATGCTCCGTAAACCATGCTGTGACTGTCCTAATCGTATGACGGAGAGTGAAATCATCTTGATATATGCCATCCCAAGCAGGAAATACTGTTTTGGCTATAGAGAGGACATGGTCAGCTAAAATTTGCCCATTAGACTGACAGTCAACATTCCACGGATGGATCAATGAGCCCTGAGAAAAACAATAACCGTCTACCCCTTTGCTTCAGGTTAGCAGAAGACAGTTTGAAGCGTGATATTCAGACGCTGGTCGAAACATGTACGTACGTCTTGTGGGAAGCAGTGAATAATGACCACTTAACGTGTTATCACTACTCGGCAGTTCACGTCATGTGGATCTGGTACCAACAGAGTCAACTGGTAACAGTCATCATGGCATTACCAGTGGCTGTGTTATAACAGCCCTGCCATGAATACTCTTTTATGGAGTTTTCTGAACACTGATGTCATCGGGCTGGATCAGCGAAATCGGGCTCTCCCGGTGAGAATCGACTTCCTGGTAATTTTAGTGCTAGTTATCTTATTTCTTGCCATAATTCATCAATTTATTTTAATGCCTTTCTGTTGCTGTTTGACAGTGTTCTCTTTGTACAAACATTATATTTCGTAGACGTGGTTTTCCCTATTAACTATACATATATGCCCATATAACATTAGAGACACTGGTTCTCGATCGGCTACTAGTCTGTGATTGAATTCACTTTTGAAGTATTTAAGGTAGATATGTAAAGAAATTAAGTATAAACAATGGCTGTGTTTTCAATTTAGTTATATTTTTATAATTGAATTAAAGTACAATATAATGATACAACAAATCAAATCACTTCCTCCTTTCCCTCCCGAAGGCAGCTTGAAGAGAAAATCTGAGCAAACATATGTACACAATATACATGTTTCGCACATCGCTATATGCGGTAACAGTCCGCAAGGCAAGAATGGAACAGAACATTATATTATAGATTTAATTATTTATTTTAATCAATATCCGTATCGTTAGTGCTCTTTTACTATTGAATTCTCTTCAATTTCCCACGTGGCAACACTATTATATGACTGACTGCAGTCACGGCGTCGGTTCGTAAGCTTCTCAACTTGTAGGGCGTTTCTTTTGTTCCTACTTCTTCCCCTTTCTGTCTGATTATATATTTTTGCGAATGTTTAAAGTTCATATTCCTTTTTGTTTCGTTTTCTAGTACGTAATTTTGCCTTGAATTTAAAAATATTAATTTATCTAAAGTTGAAATTTGAAAAAAAAAAAATAAATAAATAAATAAATAAATAAAAAATAAAATAAAGTTGTTTGACTTTTTAACTAATGAACAAGAATAACAAAAAAAGTCAAACTACGCACAACAACACACTGAGCAAGTCTATATGATAATATATATAAAACACACAAGCAAGGCTATGTGATACTATATATAAAACACATAATCACGTAACAGTTTCAACACAGTAACTGTGTCTTTAGCAGACTTACACTTCCTCTCTAGAGTTGGTGTGTGTTGAAACTGTTACGTGATTGTGTGTTTCATATATAGTTTCACATACCCTTGCTCAGTGTGCTGTTGTGTTTAGTTTAGAATATGGAAACAAGGTCTGATAGAATAGTTAAAGCAAAATGTGTGTTTCCGCTTAGCTAAATTTCAATATGTAAAGCAAATTTTTATAACAAAGGATAGAAATAAATACGATGGATCAAGTTTTTTTTTTTTTTTTTTTTTTAATACCAAAGACAGCTTTGTTAGTTGCAGGGCCGCCAACAGATGTTATGCCCCCCCCCCCCCCAACAAATATTCTGTCAGGGTCCCCAAACTTGAAGAAAGTGAAAAAAAAAAATACAATTGAATACAAAATTCTTTTTTTATGAGCTCTTTGAAAGCCACAGCTGCCCAATATTTGTCAGGGTTGTTCCCCCTTATGGGTGACCCTAGGTAAGTAGTTTGTTAACTGTTTTCTTGATTGTATGATTGACTGATTTACTTTGATTAAACATGAAGATTAATGACAATACAAAAATACTTAAAAACTAAATTACAAAACTGAATAATAGAAATAATGGGAAAAAACTCCTTTATTATCAAAGTAAAATCTAACTCCTTTATTATTAAAGTAAAATCTAACTCCTTTATTATTAAAGTAAAATCTAACTCCTTTATTATTAAAGTAAAATCTAACTCCTTTATTATTAAAGTAAAATCTAACTTGGCCACCTCTCAAAGTTGTCTACTTGTCTAACTTGGTCTTAGTTTTATGCAACCTACTTTCCATAACTAAGCAAACTCGTCTATCTTGGAACTTGGTCGCATTTACGCAGCGTTATTTCTACGCTGTTAATTTCTAATTTTATGTCCTACGATTATGTTCTTTAGGCTAAAGAGGGGACGAACAATTAATGAAAGTGAATGATGAGAAATGATTGCTGGAATAAAAATATGATAGGAAAATGTAGATTCTCGAGAAAATTTACGAATATGATGTTGTCCACCACAAACTCTTGTAGATAGAGATCGAACCAGGGACCTCTAACACCAGAGGTGAATGCTCTATTTCTGAGTTATAGCGTCCCCCTGTATATTGGACATCCAACTGAATATATATCACAGTATGAGGTGATCATATTTTTTTAGAAACCCTTTCAGAACTTCTGTTGATATTTTCGTTGTTGTTGTTGTTGTTATGTTTCAGAAGAGAGAAACCCACAGGAGAAATGGAAAAACTTGATCATCGAAAATAACATAAAAATGCAGGAGGAAATGATAATGTTTATTACTGTTTATGTCTATTGTCAGCGATAATGTAAACATATCGGCATCTTTACGCCTTACAGGTATATTCCACATTGCAAGAGTTGTCAGACGTCTGTACTTAGCTATGGATGCCTTTCCTTTCTGAGTAGCTTGTACGGCATTTTATAACAAATGAAGATCGGATTCATGTTATGAAGTGTGAGAAAGAAATAATTAAAGATTCCATGACAGAGAGAGATGTACGTTAACTACACTGTGAAACTGCATAGCACACTAATGCAAGGGCATCAGACTCTCTTCATAATATTAGAAAAATGATCTCACATTACGATTTGATATATCACGTTCCTGGAGCTGTCAGGCAACAGGAAACTAGTAAAATAGCACATTTCTGTGCTTACAACAAACATTTCACAATGTATGATAAATTTGCGTGTAACGTGTTTTATTTATTGTTTTCTCAATTATGGTATCTTTAACACAGTCACAATGTGCAAAAGCGTTAATCAGTACGTTACTAAGACCTTTCCTCACACAAGCTAAGTTATTTTCATTGTTGAGGTTAATCTTCACCTAACTTAGGTTACTCGAACTGCACCATAACTTATTTTTGTTATTCTTGGACAAGCTACTGCCTACTTACAACGAACAGACAATGCCATTCAATGAATGAAACTATGCAACACCTAAATTGGATCTCCTTCTGGTGCGTCAGTCAGTGGTCGTAATTTTTGAATTATTATGCATTTTTTTTTAAAATGAATATTCATTTGCGTTATGTAAGTATGTGATTAAGTGGTTTGTTTTGAAGACTACTGGATTAAAATTAGTCATACGAAACTAAAACTAGACACTACATATAAATAAATAAAATACAAAAGGAGATTTTAATTTCTTTTTACATTATGTTTTGTGTCTACAATTAAGTTTAAGCTACAGGGTACACATTCAGCAGATGATATAATGAAGTGGTCTGGAGCAATTTCTCAATGTTTTAATATGCTACACCGCCTTGGGAATATTCTAGCGATATATTCTGATGAATACCATCGGAAAATGAAATTAAATATTTCAGTTTAAATTACGGCTAAAGGAGACGGTGCCGGCTAGGCTAAAGGAGACGGTGATGATGAGAAATGAACACAATGGTGGAATGCATAAAGTGGTAGAAAACGAGAGAACCCCAAGAAAACCCACAAGCACGATGTTTGTCCACCATAAAGCCTATTTGGCGCGAGCTGGGATCGAACCTGAGGTGCGGTGAACGCTCTACCACTGAGCCACCACGCCCCGTGAATGTTATCAGGAAAACAAGAACTAAATAAATTATAATATATAGATTATAATGTATTTTGCGCATGCAATAGTGCTGCTGAAGAAAATCCGAATCTCATTGATATCAGTGTGTTTTAAAAAAATTTTTTACCATCTGAATGGAACTGGCTTGAGACATTAAACTACAAGTAAAAGCACAAACATCAACCTTAGTTCTGAACTTTTGTATTGACCTTACCAATTTCATAATAAATTTCCCATTGGTTTCTTCCTTACATTTCCATGCAATACTTGACTGGTTGATTAATTTCTTATTTAAAGTAATTTTCTTTAATTAAAATGTCTACTCTCGTCATAACGTTTATGAGTTAATACAAAACATAGGACTATTGTCAATTCCATATACTCCATATTTATTTGGAATCCACTAAAAGGATTTGCCGGAAGTAGTGACAGAAGTGTGTATACTTATTAGTGAACAAGGCATTTACAGTGTGTGTGTGTGTGTGTGTGTGTGTATAAATAAACAGAAATTTCTCGACAATCTCAATTAATAAGAAAATTTTCTAAATGCATACATTAAAACCTAAATAAGTAGATAACAATTATAGGTTAAGATTCTAAATTATACGTCAAAAATTTACCTCTATTCCATTTTCGTAGTAAGGTTACTTGCTGAAATTAAATGCATCACAAGTGAAAACAGACTAAAAGCATAACTTACCTTATTCCAATTTCTCTTTGGATTTCAGTGTCACTTAAAGCACTCATAATAGCTCCTGACTTCACATTCGCTCTGCAAGCTGCCACATACCATGCAGGCATACCCACCCACAATTCTAACCACGCGACTATCGTTGGGCCATTCCATAGGGCAAATGGAGTCCCTGCCTTCATTGCTTCAGCCAGAAGTTCATGTCTGCAAAATAAAGGAAAACATTTATATACTGCCAAACAATCATGATTATATCACATATAACATACATCATACAGTACAGAAAGTAGTCGGAAAGGTACTAGTTGTAGTGTTGTGAGTGGTTGAAGTGATACATATTATGTGAGATATTCAAAGTATGGTTACAAAACTTGAACGACGTTACATATAAAATCCACGTGTCCTGTTACGAAAATGCATATCAGTGTCATGAAGGGTTGTAGAACGCGTGCGGCAACTATTCACTGTGGTATCACACACTTGCACAATGGGTCAAGGCGTCTTGGTCAGGCTGGGAGTTGTCAGTAGATTGGTACGTACCAGTCGTCCTTGTATTACGAAGTTTCAGATAGGATTAGTATATCTTTTCAAAATTAACAGTCATTTGATTATGGAGTGTCCGTTGAAGTCTCACTTAATCATCAAACTGTGTGTCACACACTCTGAAAGAGAAGCTGCACATGAGGAAAATCGCGGTGCATTAGGTTTTCCATCTTCTCCCCAAATATAGACGTGGAGCCTACGTTTCCCAAGTTCAAAAGCAGCACATCGCAGATGGTCTTCGTCTGAACATATACCGCATCAATAAGATGAATTTTTGCAGGTAATTTTGCAACTGACAAAACCTCGGTACAGGTATGCAAGACCGAATGCGAACCGATAGAATAGATGGCGCTATCAAGAATAAAAAAGTTGCAACAGGAACGCAGGCACAAACTGCTGTTGTTTTAAGCAAGCAAGTTTTGTAGAAGCACTATTTCTCTACAATTGTCTGTGAGATGATCATCATCATCATCCTGTATAATTTATTAATAGCAACAACTGAATTTCTATTAATATTGGTTTTGCTGGTTATATCAATCAGTCATTTTCGCGCTCAATTAAGTACTTGTACACTATCAAACCTTTAGATGACAATATCTAGATTGCGTTTTTCCTGAAAGATTATAGCCTCTTCCCTTATTCAAAAGAACAAAAGCACGCCTAGCCTTTAGGGGCCACATTCGAATCTTTGTTTCTCTGAATCTATTGGCAACTACACGTTTGTAAGTTTTACACGTTTATTGTATACTGTAACTTACAACCTTCTCCGTTGGTCTAAGGACTAGCGCGTGTGAGCGTTTTTGGTGAACCGGATCTCTAGTCCAATTCCCGATGAGAGGGCACTGAATGTATCACGGTGGTGTGGATTCCACCTTCAATTGTAGGTCCACATCTCATCTATAAGATGTGCCCAAATAGACATTAGACTACCATTTTGTGTAAATAATAGTTTATTACAGAATATGTGAAATACAGTGCAACACGACACTTACAGATAACTGATATTTATATTGATGCACCAATCTTAATGAGTAGGAAGGGAGAAGACAGCTTTAGCGTAGGAACTCCATGGTTGCTGGTAGATGCAGTGTTCCACATTATTATGCACTTCTTTGACACATGTGAACCTTTGACTTTTCATGACTTTTTAAGGGATAGAAGAAATGAGAGTTACATGGGGAGATATCGTGGCTTATGGAGGATGTTTGAGGACTTCTCATGTACGCGAATAAATTGGGTAATAGATCGTTGTGTTGATCTAGAGCAGCGTTTCCCAACCGGTGTGCCGCGGCACACTGGTGTGCCGTGAATGGGCCGCTGGTGTGCCGCGGGGAAATCGAAACAAAATTATTAATTCTATAAAAATCAAATTGCAAGACATAAGGGAAAATGTATATTTGTATTTCACATTACTATGAACCTTTACTATGAATCTACAATTTTAAGTTTCATACCGTGTTGCTCTTGTGTACAATTTTAATGTTGAAAAAAGTATTTGTTATCAATGTTGTGACTATTGTTGCTCCTTTATTGTTGCAGACTATTTCATAACTTGAAATTTTAAAATATCATTCAACCCTTTCGACAAAGTAAACATGCATACAAATTACCTATATTTGTGTCTTAAAGCTCAAGAGATTTGTTTGTCCGTTCGTTATTTAGTTATCTATCTTCTTAGTGAAAAGTTGGATACAGTTTTCGAAAAAGAAAGCGTAGTTTTGCAAACCTGAGTCCAATATTTCATTGAATTGTTTTCTATTTTTAAATTAGAGTGAAAAGTAAGCATAATGATTAACCACGGGGGAAAACCAGTGATCGAGCTTTCTTCTCTGAGGAGATTAGTAATAAAAAAAAAATAAAATAAAAAAAAACACGGTATTTTATATTTGCAAATAACATCTATGAGTGTGCCGCGAGAACTCAAGTTACACCCGTAGTGTGCCGCAAGTTGAAAAAGGTGTTGGGAAACGCTGATCTAGAGGAATCCATAATGCACCAGACCGTGCTAAATAACTCTTCTTAACTGAAGAAACAGCAGGTGACAAAATTCGTAAAAATGCAAACTGAAATCACGTCGCGTTAGCCATCGGCAAACACCCCCCCCCCCCACTTTGATTCCATACAATGCCGCCAAAGTCTCCTTTTCACTTGGGCACTCCTTACAGCCTCGTGCTGAAAAGGGATCCTAACTTTAATAAACAATACAATACAATACAACTTACCAAAACTTACTATTTCTTCTGACTCTATTTTAAGTTTTAAAAAATGTTTGAACTGAGGTTTAATCGTCCACGTCGTCCACGAATATAATATCCAAGGTCCGCCATATACCATTCTGTATCAATATCTCAACCATGTATAATTATCAGTAAGCTCCAAATTATTAATCTTTATCATCTACTGTAATTACATCTGCACAAATTCTGCTTGTACTTAATTACCACATATCTTGATACTTAATTATAATTCCATCATATCGTCTCTAATAACAAATACTTTTTGTCTCTACGATAATAACACTTTCACCATAAGCAAATTAAACCAATCTATTTTCATCTTTTACCTCATCATTTATGTGGTAACATTCACTTAGTAACTATTAGCCAATGCAAAACTGACAACTTAAACCTCCCAATAACGCTTAGTCTAGAAATCCTGTATAAACGATCAACGTAAAAAGATTTAAAAATATGGGGAATCATTTCACTTACTTCTTCTTTTTTCTTCTATCGAAGTCACCCTTTTGTCCGAGACCTCCGCTTAAGCTAAGTGTGTCTGTTCCGCTAATGTCGCCATCACCGTACACTGCTGCCATACCTGAGGATTCTGCAGAGACCAGCATCGATGCCTCCTTGGCCTTGACCTGAAAATATATAGTTTCGGATTATGCGTTTTTGTTTCACATTTCAAGCCACATTCAGAATCTCATTTAACAATACACAGATATTAGTGCATAATATTTTCGACTAACTAAGAGATTCTGGAGTAGTAACTACTTGTGATTAGTTTTTTTAAATTAAATCATGTGATTCCTTTATGCTTCCTAAGATTGCAAAATGAAGAGTACACTGACACCACATTAGCTTTCTTGCTCACTTGCAAGTTGTTTTGAACTCAAATGAGTGACTTCATTTTTACTTACTTTTTAGTCATATTCCAAGGTCATTAATGACATTAATATGCAGAATATACAGCCTGAAAAAACGGCTTTCGAGAATTTCATATATACTGGTCGGATAACAGAGAGAATAGCTCAAGATATTAATTGAGAACGATCCATGTTATATCCTGTAGAACTGAGCTCACAATACTGTAATCAAACGTTATCAATGATATGCACCAGTTCGGTAATGTTGATGCTTAGGTTCATATAAGAAAGAAAAAAAAAAGCCTTGATATTTTCGCATATTATCTACTTGAACTTAAGAAAAACTTTCAAATTTTAGAACAACTTGTGACGGGTAATGAACAATTTCTACTATACAGTAGTGTGCGATGTAAGGGATTTCATGGTAAGTGAAACGGAGCAACAGCAACCACACCAAAAAATATGATGTCCTTTATTACGATCTTCTACCGAAAAACCTAAGGCTTAATTCTAGTAGTACTACTCCCAATTAAATCACTATAAGCAGAACTTGACGAAAGGCGTCCGAAAATAATCAACAGAAATCATATCTTCCATCAGAATAGTGCAGAACTGCAGGTTTTCAGAAAAGCTGACTCATCCGAGTATTCATCAAGTATTACATTCTTAGATTTCCATTTATTTCTATCTTTAAAAATTGTCTTAATGAAAAAAGTCAGTTGACTGGAAGATTGCAAATTGCATCTGAAACAGTTCTTTGCTCTAAAAGATCAAAAGTTTTGGGAAGATAAAATTATCAAGTTATCTGAAAGATGGAAGTAGTGGAACAAAATTGCTGACCCATTGTGCACTGACTTTAGTTTCACATAAGAACCGAAGGAACATTTAAGCCAACTTAATTACTCATCCACTCTACAACTAACGAAATGCACAGTTATAAATTGTGGTACAGTCTATGTAGACTCAATATTTGAATAACAAATAGAAGAGTAAAGATTGCAGAGTTGCTTCTTCTTCTTCTTCTTCTTCTTCTTCTTATTATTATTATTATTATTATTATTATTATTATTATATTATTATTATTATTATTATTATTATTATTATTATTATTATTATTATTATTTTAAATCTATGAATAGCTGGTGACAGCCCTATAATATTCCACTTTTTCTCTAATATTTGTCTGGTATTAAATATAGACTTATTGTATTGATTATTTGAAGTAACTTCATCTAAGCGAGAAGTTAACCATGATAAAATAAGTAAGGTAATACCAAGGTGACAATAATAATTATTTTTGATAATTATATAAATTGGTTTTTACCCCTATTTTAATGTTTTTTTTTTTTTTTTTTTTTTTTTTTTTTTTTTAATTTGTTACGAATTCATCACTTCCTGTTATGCTAAACAGATTAACTTTCGAATCTCTTTAATTAAGGTGTTACTTCTCACCTAGAGTAACCCAGCTAGGAAGGGAAAAAAATATCGGAGATTTGTTTTCCAACTTTCTAATGAAATTTTGGAACTTCGAGGAAAGAAACAAAAAACTCAATCAGAAATTCTACAGTGGAATTTTCACTAGTTTTTCTTTTAATTCCAAATTTACATTTGGATAATTGGAATACTGATTCCACTAAATAATAGTGTATAAATAAAATGCACAAATCTTAATGCAGAACAAGATCCATTATTCGCATTATGGAAACAAAAAGAAAGAGAAAAAAAGAAATATTGCAAATTTATGAATGTTCTAGAAAAAAGGTCAGTGCTATACCTCGAACATTTCGTTTACAAGATAAATATATTCATAGCATTCCATTTGTTCCTCTAATTCAAGTGGGTTCTACTTCCTGAACTGCGTTGAAATTCTGTTATTTTAGTTTTATATTAATGTTATTTTATTACTGTTATTTATTTTAGTTTTAATATGATACTAACTTATCTTCTTTTTAAACATTTTCCTTGATAATGACTACAGCTTAACACTATCGAATTTATTGACAAAAACTTATCCTTACTTAACAGAATTTGTAAGTACAGTAAGCACACCATTTAACGGACCTCGAATCAACGGTCTTCGGATTTAACGTTCAAAATTCTACTAATGAAGCAAATGTACTTCGAGATAGTAAAAGATTTATGAACGATGATGAAGAGGACAAGAGTGATGACGAGGAAGATGATTCGGTTGTGTCTGGTCCTAAATTAACAGAAGTAAGAGGGCATATGGACAACAGCATCGCACACGTAGAGATATCTTCAGATGCGGAAGTGTTGGCTTATTGTGAACATTTTAGCAGGCGTATTCTGAACAGTTCAGATGTTACATTATTAAGAAACAACATTCAAGGAAAAGTAACTGAAGCCTAAGGTTTTTTTTTTTTTTTCACTCAAAAGAGTTTCTTACATTTATTTTATCACGTATAATATCTTACTTTAAATACTATTCATAACAATTCACGATCTTTACGGACAATTTTTTCTTTCCAGTTAATCCGCTAAATGAAGGATTTACTGTACTTTCTTCTTAATTTAGATTACTTTTCCATTCGCATCTCATCAAAAGAAAATTTCTTATTATTGGTGCATTTCGGCTTGATTTATTAAGCTATTGACATACAATTTTTACCACACGTAATACACCTATAAATACTAACTTCTAGGCAAAAATGGCAAGTTTAAACATTTTAATCTTATTCAAGCAAATTTAATTTTACTGACTTTAGTAATATCTTTGCTGTGCTATGATTTTCCGTTACACAGTTTGGCAGCCGGCTGTGTACGCCGATGGGTTAAAACACAGGCAGAAATTATTGAACTGTTTTAACGAATAGTCTGTGTTGAATAAAACCTTACACACATGCAACACTTTATATTTTATAATTATCTTCGCACATGTAAATGTATTCTAATGTTAAGGTAGATTGCCATGCTGCAAGAATCTTGTAGCTATCATTAAAAAAATTTTGCAACCATACAATATTTCTCCATGTAAACATAGTCTTGGACGGAACATGCAACAATTTTTTCATCTTGCAAGGAGTCAAACCATGTTCAACTTTCTGGGTCGTCTTGCATGCTACCTGCTATTGCCCTCCCACTGACACACAATAAAAAAAAAGTTTCGCCGTTTCCGAAACGACGAATTCTTTTGGACGGGGAGGGAAAGTGCGCCAAAATACAAGTTTTTAATAAGGAGGTTCACTATTTGTCCACTAGAGTGCAGTGTTGCATGGGTGGAGATATCTTTCTTGCTCTCACAAAGTTCTAATGTGTAAACAGTAAATAGAAAGATGGGGTTGCAAGATTTTTTTTAATGACAGCTACAAGATTCTAGCAGCATGGCAACCTAACTTTAGTTTTGATTATGAAATTGCAACCTGAACTTACCTTCTCCTTTTTGCTGAAGAAGCGGCCAAGGGAGGACTTGATTCCTTTCTTCTTCTGTGGCATGTTTTTGTGCAGCGAGTCTTGACTGCTGTTGGCAGAAGACAAAGGAGAAGGTGTGGAATGGGAACTGTCACCCAAGGAACTCCTACACAAAGAACATTTAACTCATAAAACTCTTTTCTGAGCTCTACTTCTACTGTGACCCTCTGATACCTAGTCGGATGACTAGAAGTTCGTGCCAGAGTTCGAACAACAAAATAATAATAAATTAAATAACTGTATATAAATATAAAATTAAGAAAGTTTAAATTAAAACAAAAGAGAAAGTAATGAGAACAAAATGAAGTTCTGAAAATTAGAACTACACACTGCTGTCGTATAAAAGTCCTTAGTTGTTTTAATCCTAAAATTTAGAATGTGACGTGCTACAGTAAAAAAATAACACGATACACACACACATACATAATAAGCCAAAAAAAAAAAGCAAATCAAACATTTGCGAAAAATATTCATTCACTGAAACTATTACATTCAACCACTCAAACAAAGCTTGCTTTTAAAAAGAAAGGAAAAAAGAAAAGAAACAAAAGAATGTCAATCATGAAATTCAACATTCACGCAATATTAAAGCAGCGCCATTTACAATGTTCAGTTGTGCATCATTACATGATATGTTTGAAACTGACAATCACTTATTACGAAATGTATTGTCATTTTTAGAGACAAAGGAAATACAATTAAATCCTTTGTCAATTATTATACGAAGAAAAATCAAAAAGTTCCCGGAATGTTGCAGTTTTGACACTTATGATGCAATCTCAATGAATGCAGTGTACAGTGCAGTCCTTAGCTTGCCTTATGAATTTGACAAGTTGTGAACAGGTCACAACAGGCAGCGTACGAGTAGTGTAGCTGAACGGAGGAGTGTGTGTGTGGTGATCGGTCGGCACAATGTCGCAGTTCGAGCAACGCGCAAACATCAAGTGCATGAGGAAATCTGCTTCAGAGACTTTGATGGCCTTAAAAACAGTTTAGAAGTTTGGCTTTTCCCAAAGCTAAAAATATATCTCAAAGGTAACTGTTTCGACACCATAGAAGAGATCAACGCGATGGCTGAACTTAGAAAGATGCCAAAAGTGGCCTTTCGTCGGTGTTTCCACCAATCGGCCAACTTTGAAGGCGATTAAGTAAATGTGTACTTATATAGTGGTAATAAAAGAGCTACAACAGAATTCTGGAAACTTTTTGACTGCCCCTCATATGACAAAAAATATATCGGGGAGAAATAGTTTTTAAACTTTAAACCACGAGGATATTTAAATTCGTAATTACCTGGAGATGGCGGTATTTACAGTTTTTGAAAACAACGATCACGACCGTTAGTTTTGGAATATACTTTAAAGAAACGTTACATGTTAATAGTTCACATAATTTTTTTCACACAAGAGATCATGTGAAAAATTATATATAAAAATACAAACACGTAACAGTTTCAACACACCAAGTGTCTCTTCATCAGACTTATATTCCTACTTTGAAGACACAGTTAGTGTATCGAAACCGTCGCGTGTTTGTGTTTTTACATATATATATATATATATATATATATATATATATATACATATTTTTTTTTTTCGCACAGCCTTGTCCAGTGTGTTGTTGTGTTGAGTTTGACAATAGCCTGATGGAATAGTTATACGAAAGAGATATGGCAAAACAAATTTTAATCACTTAACGAAATTCAGAGAAAATCAGTACAGCTGTACTCTTCACGTATTATTTCATTCATGTTTATATTATATTGAAATAATACTGTTCATTCAATCATTTGCATAAATAGTCAGTAAATGAAACTAAAACTATGTGTACTATTATCACGATGTGGAACCAACTTCACTGAGACAATAGAAAAAACTAAAATCAGAACAGTTTTCTATTCAAGTTCTTTTCAGAAGAAAAAAAATTCTGAGGTTTATTTGACACAGACTAAAGATTGTTGTGTTTCCATCTCTGGTAATCATGTGAGAATTTGACACCTGTCATATTTCAAGACTATTTATGTCAAGCAAAAATCAATAAATTGTTTTCCTTTACATGTCTCTATGAGACAGTAGGTATTGACGTAACATATATCGACATACGAACGTCAGCAAAGTGTTAAAGCATCTGTGTCGAAAATTAGTTGAAGAAAATAGACAAATTAATTAAGATTTTCTGTTTGAGTTTTAAACAATTTCAAATACAATACACAATATATATTAAGATACAAGGCTACGTACAAATTATATCGCACACCCAGTGGAAGAGTGTTACATCTCAAAAAATGGAAATTTTGAGTTATCATCGCTCAAAAGAGAATATATATAGAGAAAAGGGAGCTCTGCCTGGTGGTATTTTCGCAGAAACGTACCTAAACAAATTAACTCCCAGATGGCAGAAATACTAGTATTCTAGGGAGACATTTCGATAGAATAACGAACTTTAAAAGCCACGTTCCTTCAAATGTATATACTTGACTTGTAAGAGTTTTCCACCGGGTGTGCGATATATAACCAATGAACAAATATAATTAAACTTTTTTTATGCATTGTATTGTGCTTTATACCCTAGTTATATATGCACTCTTAAAGAAAACTATCTCAACTAATAACGTCTTTTTTTTTTTTACCCTCCTCTTAGCAGGAATTTACAATATATTCGTAGTTATATTTTATATTTCTTTTTTCTTTTTTTCTTTTTTTTTTTTAATAGAAGAAAAGCGAAGATCATTAAAGCTTGAGAACACGATACTTTGAAATTTCCTTTTAAGTTTAACGTTCCACAATTATGCTATGATGCTAAGGAGGTGGTAAGAATGGAATGAGTCAAGTGAAAAGAAACGGGCGAAACTCTAGTTATTGCGAAAGGTTTCCTCCTTTCCCCTACCAAAACCAGAAATGACGGTATTTACAAAACGGTATTGACGGTAGTTTCTCTACAGCTAAATTCTTCAGTGAAATTCAAAAAGGAAAAAAGACTAGGTTCAATTCCGATGCACTCACACTTTTCAAATCCTTTGAATATCATTGAAGTTCGTGTGTGTTATCGAGTCCTTACATTAATTTTGATCCTTTCACTTCTCTTTGACTTTAGGTTTTTGGTGCGTCCTTCCTCTGATGATGCAACCATACACCTCGGTAATCATTTATGTCAAATTTAAAAATATCTAGGTTAGGTTAGTAACTAATTTTCATTCACTCATTAGTTTATTCAACAGCATATCGTGAATTCAAAAACTTATTTTCTGAATTTCTTGTTGTCATTGAGTTATTCATGAAAATTCAAAGGAAGTTGTAAAAAGCGTAGTGAAGGATGAATTCAAATTTATATCTTTCTTTCATTTTGTTTCAAAAATAAAAGTCACTTGACATTTCAAATTTGATTACATTGCTCTGTTGAAATATCTTCTGCAGCACGTACAGCAAATTAGCACAACTGAAAATCTTCGTAAATGACACCAATTACTACACTATTCCTTATTTCAGAAGGAAACATAGGTAGTCGAAAAACATAATGAAATTAGAACAGGTAAGAAAGCTAAAATATATGCAAGAAATTGGAAACACCTAAATGCACTTTGCTAAGTAAGATTATTACATAACACTAAAAGGGTTGGGTGGAAGTTGCTAAAAGTACTCGGGAACAGCTGGTAATTGACTATTAAATATAAAGGCTAGGTAAAAGAGCCTATATTTCTTGGTTATATATATATATAATATATATTTCATATACTGGTAATCACTAAGAGGAATGGGTCTGCCCCTCTTTTGGCTCTGCTGAAATCGTGAATTCGCTCTATACGGTCTTATAAAGGAATTAAGCTGAAGCTTGAAAATCTTTAGAATTTTGCATAAATCGAAAGCAAGTTTCAATAGCATCTTCGAATATTTTTTTTGCAAATTCTTATAGTTATTGTGTTTCTATGTAGTTAACTATTTAGCGCACTTGTTTCTGGTTTCCATTCTCGGTCGGGACACACAATTTTCGATACTGTTCCAGTATTGTTGGGCAACTTAGGAGTTACTTCAATTAAAAGATTACTAAAACTGGTGTAGGAAGTTCGAGTTAAGTACCGCTGTTTTTCTACTAATTGAGTATGCATGATTTAGTTTGTCATAGTTCTCTGTGTAGTAGAAAGGAGTTTATATGCTACTATTATTATCACTAGTTATTCCCCCCCAAGCCTTCGACTCGCTGAATACTATAGGTTGAAACTGTCCATAATGAAAAGTTCCAATTGTTTACCATTAACTTATTTTTTAAGTCTGCTTACGAATTAATTTGCAATTACTACGATATTACTGCTCAAATCTAAATACAGTTACGGTATTTGTCTTAATAATAAACAGAAAAGCACACTTATGTTTAGAATCTTCATTGTCCATTTTATATAATTAAATTAAAAAAATACAAGTTTCAATTAACTCACTACTATCTATTACTGCATAAATATATCAATATTACTGCTAACATCTAATATCGTTAAAGCCTTATCTTATTTTGTAATAATTAAAAACTGAGATAATGGAGTATTTAAGTTGCAATTAAATCATTACAATAGCTGCAAAGCTACAAATTACTTGCACGCTAACGTCATCTATTGACATAAAGCAGACTGCGCTCGTAGTTGAGCGGTGAGTGTTAACTATTACGAATTAATGTTACTCATAGACTGAGACGTTTTCCTTTTGTAATAAGGATTATTATTTTATTAGAGGTTTCGAATGTTCACCGGATGGTAACTTTTCTTTGTTTCTCATATTGGAAACAAGCGTAGCTTAAAGCCTGCATTGTAAGATGTTCGGTAGCAAACTTCTAGAAGAAAATACTGTGAGCTTATAACATGAATATCCATTTATAAGAGCAAACTCTATAACACTTCATTTTTATTGTGTACTAGCATTCCAAACAGTTTGATATGTAAATTTGCAGTGGATGTCTGAGTGAAATGAATCATATGTGCCATTGTTTCTTACAACTGACAGAAATATGAATACAGAATTTTTGTGAGATACAAGTGAGTGACTAGGAAATTGTTTCATATATAGTTTTATTCGCTTGACTTTAGACATTTAAAAATGCATATTTTTGGATATTTAGAATGTTAGATAATTCGAACTTCTTTTCGTGTCTCCTTGGACTTCGAATTTAAAGGACTCCACTGTATTTTTAAAATGTGTAATATTTTATGCTGGATATTTTTAAAACCTTTCCATTAAAATCATCCCAAAACTTGGAGTCCTATTATATTCAAGCCATCGGAACAGGGTATAAGGTCAAATTGAATGTTGCTCAGAATAGAAACTGAAACAACCTAGCTGATTCCCGAAGATCTTCAGTTAGATGAAAATTCCATTTCCACACCCTGTTAAATAACAATCCAAAGATTACAGGATTTTTTTTTTTTTAATTTTTTTAATAGCCGACTCAATTTTTAGGACAAACGGTAATTAAACTATGCTCCTGCTTCGGATACTTCGCTTTATTAGATTGACAAATTGATTGCGGTTTCAATGGAGACACTAGCACTGAGGCTATTAGTCCCCGTCACGAATTGCTGGCACATACATCTCATGAAAAGAGTGTCAACATAAAATCATTAATCAAAAGCATAACTTTTACAACAGAAAGAGAAGGAAAAAAATAATAAAATAAAATAAAATCTAAGTAAAATAAGGTATAATCAAATATAAGAAATTATCGAAGTTGAAACAGAAATCGTGAAAAAGCTGAAAGAAAAATAACAAAATAGAGAACATAAAACAAGAAACATAACTAAATAAAAAAACATAAAATGAAACCTTAGAGAACGTTAACTATTTCAATTTTCCGTATAAAAAATGTAAATGTGGGTTATTAAATAGTTGTGGAAATACTGGCTTCCATCTATCTACAACATTTCTGGGATCAGTTAAATTTCTAATAAACATGAATCCAAAGACACATCCTTTCACAATTATTAGCTATGAGAGGTGTAAAAAGTCAATTTAGCTCGACAACTGTGAGAGGAGATTTAATTTAACTCAAATTAATATCACTCTAAAGCAGTACCTATGACGAGGATGTTTGAAGTAGGTCCGAACTCCCTCACCCTCTCTAAACTCTCAAGTTTCCACTATATTAATATATATATAATAAAAATTATTATTATTATTATTATTATTATTATTATTATTATTATTATTATTATTATTATTATTTTGCAATAATCCTCAACCGCTACCGCCTTGCACCACTCATATCTAATTTAATGTTTCAGAATCGTGTGGTATCTGCCAATAGATTTTAAGGATTAAACCTTGGTGTGAAGTGGATTTCCAGCCATTTATTATAAAATACGTTCCATGAGTACCTCACGAATCTGAAACATGTCAATTAAGACAGAGACCGTAGTTTGTTTCTTTCTCAAACAGTCTTAGTAGGAAATACTGAGGGAGAAAAAAATACTTATAACTTAGAATGCAGAAGGATTCTTAGCAAACATTGAGCAGTGATTGGATATTTACTTTAAAAGGCAATAAATCTCTCAGAAATAAACTTCCACAAACACAGTTATAGCTCCCAAAATTGTCGAGCTTCGTTTTCTCTGAAATTTAGTTCCCAGTTTCGGTTAAGTTTTAAAAGGACGCATTTTAACACCTATGTGAAATAATAACTTTCTTTCTTGAATTTGATATAAAGAACAATTTTTCGTCTTTTGTCTTTAATGTTTAGAACTACCCTACACAATAGAAATCAAAGTATTTAGCATTTATCTGTGCTTCTCAGTAAGACAGCAATATTAAAACACAGTCTACTCATAGAAGTCAATAATCACATAGTGCAGTTTTAACTTTGATTTTTTTGAATGACATGATTTGCCTGTGATGTAGAATTTGTGCACAGAAGCTTAAAATAAGCTTGAAATTCAAGCAAGGAAACAAATATTGCACGTACGTTATCATAATATGCGTAATTGTTGTGTTCAAATGTAGTGAGTTAATCTAAAGATACTGACATCGTGAGTGATAGTTTTGTGCGCTTGCTGTTTTACGCAGTGAGATCCACACACAAACGCGAGAATATGTGTGTATACACAGTGTTTCAAAGTCAGAGCCAAAAGAGCAATGTGCTATCTAGAAATGCCTTGTTTCCACTTCATGCAGTTAATATAATTAGTAACCTGAATGACATATGATCCTGAGTTATACCACTAGGAGTCTCTGTATTAGCCTGGGTTGAGGCCGCGTTATGCACAGCTGTTCTGCACAAGGAGAAAAATAAATACTAATGAAGCTGTTTTTCCTCTTGTTAAAAAAAAATTAACCACCAAACAACAAGCAAAAAGAAAATATCAATTATGAATTATGTTACAAAGAAATTTGCTTGAACACAATCATCACCGTTATCACTGCAATCAATTAAGGAAAAAAAAAAGTCAGTCATATACGCCATATTAAATATACACATTAAGGAAAAGTTGCTAGATTAGCAAAGCTAACATTCAAGCAATTACACCGAATTAAGAAAAAAAAATCATTCTGAAGCATACAAAGTAAGATGATACAAATAATCAGCAACTCCATATAGAGTTAAGTGTTAGGACAGAAAATAACTGAGTGTTTTAAATCTGCTTTTCCATCAATGCTTCTTAACCACAGGGATCCCAAGACAAGTGTGCTAAGTTATACCATTTGGAAAAAAGAGAAAGGGAGACTCCTTCAAGCGACAATCTACTTTGATGCATCTAACAAAATAGTTTGTACTTAGTTGGCGATCTAGAGGAACACACGTAGTGTAAATTGAAAACAATACACACAAGCATTGAGCGTTCAAGTTACAATGATTTGTCCTCGGAATGTCGTGCCCAATATATTCAGAAGTACGCACAGAGTTCTGTCATATTCAATTATCAGACCATCAATACAGCCGAATGTTGCTGACTCTAATTTTGGAACGCTCGTTCTAGCTTTGGACTTATATATGACTTAAATAAAAATATACTCTAACCAATGCAAACTCTTATTATCACTAATCAGTGTCGCAGTTCCCTATTAGATTCTCAGGAGGAAGACTCTTACTGGTTGTTATAGTCGAGACGTTCTATTGGTCCCCAAGCGGCTTCCTTTGTACTCAAGCAGAAAACTTACCCCAACCGCCCTCATAAATAACACTCCAAATAAGCCGTAAACGGCACATGTTTATTGTCGAGATTATACGTTCTTGCCATCGCTAAACTTATATTATCGATGGATACATTATGTAATAATAATAATAATAATAATAATAATAATAATAATAATAATAATAATAATAATAATAATAATAATAATAATAATAATAATAATACAATCATTAAAGGAATTCAATATAATAGTATGGAAAGGGGCGGTCAAGGACGGAATTCTGGGGGTGGCAAAGAAAGATTGTACTTTTTTTTCTCATCGGGCTTTTGCGGCACTGATGCCTTACATGGGGGGAAGGAAAGGGGGAAACCACTTAACATGTTTAGTTCGCACAAGCGTTATCGTTACGTAAGTTACAGAATACTAACAATATGCTATATTTAAGAGTAAAATAAGCACATATCATGAAAGTAATGATTGATTTCTTTTTTCTCTTCATTACAACATATCCAAATTGAATTCAAATTAAATGAAATATTTCAGTTTAACGTCCCACAATTATTCTCTTCAAGCTAAGAGAGACGGAAGGAGGAGAACGCAACGAAAACAAAAGTAACGAAAAAACTAGATAAATCTGTCTTTCTGCGAAGACTACTGAAGAATCAGTAAGCAAAAGGATGAAAATTGCAACATCGCTTTTTTTCAGCAGGTCAACTGGAAGGCCACCCTCAACTGGAAGGACTTGAAATATAATGTAACAAAGAAACATGTGGTTTTCTTCAATGGTGTTCCGCTTCCTTTGAAGCCTCCTGGGGATGATTTGAGCGACTTTACTTTAGAAGTGGCCTCCTTTCACTTTCTAAAACTTATAAGCTGTAGCCTGTAGCTGTAGCTCTGACTGATACACGCAACAATATACTGCCACAACTGTAACACAGAGTTGTATTTATAACAGTTTGCTTTAGACAGATTTTATTTTTATTGAACTCAATACAGCTGAATATGATTAAAATCATATGCTTTGTGCGTTTCTCTCTCTCTCTCTCTCTCTCTCTCTCGTTTCTTATTTTCTTTTATTTATGTCTGACAAACAACTATTGTGACTCGAACGCTCAATGCTTCTGTATGGTATTTTCGAGGTTTGTGTGTTCCACTAAAACACCTTTGTAAGTGCAAATTATTTTGATTTTCATATGATGGTACTAGGCTCTTAGTATTATTATTATTATTATTATTATTATTATTATTATTATTATTATTATTATTATTATTATTATTATTATTATTATTATTATTATTATTATTATTATCAATTTTGAAAGTGAAACGTAATCAAGTCTCAGTAAGAAATAATTCAATTTTTATATTTTTTTCTCTCTTACGATTCTGTAATTAATATGTACATAGAGATTGCACAGTAATGGGTAACGAAGCAAGAAAGTGATTAAATTAATTAGCTTTGCTTATTAACAAGGGAGCCTACTTTTGTACTATATTGATGAAAATTACACAATAATCTGGTGAAAATTTTACTCATCATAGGGATTAAATAGTTAAAATAACATAACTTACTAACAATACCTGATCGCAAATAAATAATACCAAAATCATGCTCAGCTTGAGGAGTCCGCTTCCCTTGGGATTCCTACAGTTAATAATTAGTAAGACCAGCAAAACAATAGCAAGCATAAGGAAATAGATTAAGAGCGAGGACTTACCTACGGAGTTCCTCGGAACTCTGCGCAAGAGCTTGTGCCACCCTCTCCAAACGTACCGCTCTTGATGTAGGAGGGCTGCTTTCCGGCTTGAGGGACCTAATTTCCTCCTTGGATAGCTCCGCAGAGGGCGGAGCCAATTGGAGCTGTAGGCACATCATCATGTCTGAATCAAAGCTTGAACTCTTCTGTGGGAGTTGAATTGAGCTCCCATAAATGATGCAAACTAATTCGCACAATTCAATGTACCCTCACACCCACCCAAACAACTCTCTTACACACACACACACACGCACGTACACATGTCACACACGCACAAACACACACACGAATTTACATACTAACAGGATAAACAAAATGCTACATTGGCTTGTTATTAAAATTTATCTGCTTCAAGAACTTCACAGCTCTTATAAACAGGCATTAAAAAAATAATAATAAATAATCACTGCAAAAAAATTACAAAGCTGATGAGCTGGTATAACACTGATAGAACTTATAATAAGCAGAAGCCAAGCATTTTGTTCTTTTTTTTTTAAACAAAGGATAGAGTCTGGAAGAGAATTAGAATGCAGTAAGTGAAGAAACTTCCTTTTTTATTCAAAAAACTTTCTTACAAACCACACATCCCCATTCAAGCACACATTCGCACTTAAGAGATGAATGATGAGCCTAATAATTACTCAAAAAATTTATTACACGAAGAAATTGGATTGCTCATGCTACATTCTAATATTAATTTACAACTGCAAAACACACATCACTTGAACTAAAAGGAATGTATATCGACATTTTATCCAGTACCCTACCATACAAAGAACTACAAAGTAACTACGGATATTTCAGTATATATTCTAATAGAAGATACTTTACAAATCTGCCTAGTTTACCTTATAGTGACAAGCAAATGATTCTACGAAAATAATAGTAAAAGATAATAAATACTACAAGCACACTACAAGAGAGATAATAAATATGTTAAAAATAACAGGTGATCAGGATTACTTTATCTTCTTTTACCTAGTTTATCAAGAAAATACAAATAAATTATGTTAATGGTTCTAAATTGTTACTGAAAAAAGTCTGGAAAAGTGACCTACAGATACTGAATACTACAATATAAGAAATAAACAGAGATGTGTATGCAGCTTTTCAAGCATATTGTTATAAAAAGTACGGTCTGCTTAGATTATATGAGAAGTAAAGCTGCATGTGGCATCGTAGATAACAGAAGATGCACACGAAACTGAAATATCGCACTCCCACTGCTCTGACAGGATAACTTAGGAGACAACAAACAACGAATCTGGAGGGAGCAAATAGCAAATTATAACATGACAATTCAACTCATAAAACGTGCTTGTGCTACACCATGGGATGTAAGATGCACTGCAAAGGAAAGTACACGAAAAATAACAGGCTTTTCTTGTAACGACAGGCATTCCAATTGTATACTTCTTTTTATATATATATACATATATTAATTTATGTATATATAAATATAAATATATATATATACGTATAAAAGGAAAGTGGATGACAATCCTAGGTGCACAAAACTGCAGCTGAAAGAATGAGATGTAGTAAAAAAAAAGTAATGAAACTCATCCATACGTGGGTAGGCGAAGGGTATTAGCAAGGGTGATGGGTGCAGGAAAACCGTGCCCTATACAAACCTGGCTAGCAGGCAGTGATTCGGAAAGATGGCCCGGACTGAGAGAGGCATACTGATGCAGGTGAGCTGGTGACATAGAAGCTGGGGCCTAGAAAAACAGTCATTACAAACAGCAATTCAGTTAGGCCCAAGGGGGGAAAAAGAGAAAAAAACAGATGATGAGGAACACAGTTATTGCTAAAAATGTTGTTAATGCCACATTCCAAAAAACAAAAACGTTGTTTACAACACTAGAATATATCTTTATAATGTATAACTATATCCAAATTTTGAATCTAATGTTATATCATCGCATTCCAACTGCAACATAGTCCTTCTCAGTACATCATTTGGTTAAGGTAATTTATATAATAAACTGTTATGTATTTATTTATGTTGATGCATACCCACAGAAACACTGCAAGACAGAATTCTAAGTACAGCTAGGTCCTGCATTGCAAGAGGATACAACAGGTAATAGTAGTAGTAGTAGTAATAATAATAATAATAAAATAAACTAGCTTCCCAACCTCAAGAGCAATATAAGGCAATTGAGGTACACAACATAACAGTGCAGAAATTCAGAAAAGTTGAAAACATCCCACACATCAAAGTGAATAGATTATATTTTATGTGGCACACCAACAGCACGATCTACAAAACACACAAACAGTTCAGGTGAAGTTGCAGGAGATATCAGGGAGATGGGACAAAAGAAGTTTGCATCTGAGTGGGTAGAGCTATTGCAGCTTTCGAGATCTAATCAATATCATGAAAAGATAAAAGAAAGAGAGAAAATAACCACTTGATTATCGGAGTCTTTCGATATATTTGTGGAGTCCAACACCAGATAGGTATCGTGTTCGAAGTCAATATACGTACTTTTAAAAGAAAATATATATGCAATATTTTTTGTACCAAAAAACACCCATTCATGTACAAAGGAACACTTTCCTGATATGGAAAAGATTATATAACATGCAAAGTCTGATGTGAACTTAAGATTCAGTAACAGAATTAGAATTCTCTTAAGATGTAAGAAATGAAATCGAAATAATTACACTGAAGTATCTCTCTCCTGTAACTCACGCCGCCGAAAAACAACAAAATGTTAGTATATCACATAGTGTTTCTACTAGATTATTTGAAAGAGATTTTTTAAGTGAACATGACTGATTTATACTATAGAAGAAAATACTATTGAAAAAGTGGACTGAAAGTATGATGAAATATATTTAGATGAAAGATACAGAAAGGGAATAGAAATTTAAATTTACACAAATGCAGTTTCACTGTATTAAGTAATGAATATGGTACAATCAAATCAGAAAATATATGATTGAAGAGGCTTTTCTAAACAATATAATGATAAAGAAATACAATTAATATACGTATTTAGCATGTCAAAGACTGGAATAACTTACGGTATGATACTTATGGAGGTAATCTCGCTGTGGAGAGTGATGTGACTTCGGTGTGGAACGACCGCTGAGAGGAGGAGACGTTCTTTCGAAACTACGACCACGGACTAGCAAATTCATGTGTTCTAGGCTGCCGACCCGAGATTCCAACTCTTCTGCTCTGGCTTCAGTGCTTTGCTTTTCTTCCTGTATTAGCCTGTAAGGAGACAGAAAATAGAGCGAACTGATCTTAGTTGTTGCTGCAATCAACGATAAAATAAAATGAAATAAAACGATACGATCGATCCCAATTTCCGCGCTGTCGTAATAATCTGAAGGTTTCAAACACGTTATACGTATCAGCGGGAATTCTATTATTATTGTTATTATTGTTCTTATTTCAATGAGTGTTTACCGAATGTTTCCGTTACTTTCACGTTAATTACGACATTCTCCGCCAACCACTTCATCTTCACATGAGAACTATCCGCTTTAATACCGTCTATCAATCGCACCTTTCTTCTTCTTTTTTCTTTTCTTTCCCCTTCAATCGTGTTCCGCACAAAACATTCTTTTTTCTAAAATAGAAACTCTATTTTTTTTTTTTTTTTTTTTAAATTATCTTCAATATTATTTATACAGAAGTAACGGAAGGCATATGAAACAGAAATTGAGTTCTCACCTGAGCATCGATACAGCTATCCGAACTCAAATGTTTCAGCTATAAGTTTCTACTATCTTCAGTGCATTTTCCTTAAAATGATACGTTGCTTGGAAAACTATATTTTTTGAACAATTTCTTTCACTGTAGAAATAATGCATATACAATACCTTCTTGAAATACTGATTAAAAAAATAAAGAAAGAAAGAAAAAAAAGATTATGTCACTAGTATCAATACTTGGATAAATCTCTAATAGCGCTTTATATACTAATCTGAGGACCCTGAATTGAATGGAAGAATTTTTAGACATACGCATCCATGCAGCTGCCTTAAAAAAATGATTTTACATTTGGGATTTAAATTAAACATCAATATCCCAACTTTGAGCTAATTTTCTCGTGACTTCATAGACGGATATCTTTAAAAAATAGTTCTATTGCATTCTGGATTTTCAAATTAGTATAACAAGTGCAATTAGAAATGAATCCAAGCAAGGGTACGTTTCACTAATAGTAGGACCATTACTTCTTTCCTTGCTAAATAACCTCTGCTAACTTCTCATTACCTGTATCCAGACTCAAAGAAAATTACGAAACTTAAAAGCAATGTTTTATTAATCCATAATCGTTATTTCTACAGAAATGATGTTCATTCTCTTCGAGTCAGAATAAAGATCCCGGGAAAATAGAATAGGTTATTGACAAAGAAATTTAACGGAACTATATACATTATTTCCACACTGAAAAAGATTGTTCAAAAAAGTTTTTCAAGCAGCGTTGATATATATATATACAGGCGCGGATCCAAGAGGGGCTATAGCCCTCCCCCTTGACGCTCAGGTATACATTGGATAAAATGGGCTTTAATCCTGCTTTACACTGGATAAAGCGGCAAACTATGGTTTAGCCCCTCCCTTGATCACATCTTGGATCCGCCACTGTATATATATAAGGGATATGCACTGATGATGATGAAAACTTTAAAACGCAAGCATTCATGTAGGTTTTTTTTCTTTTTTTTTTTTCATATTTAGCTTAGCAAACTTCCCCCCCCCCTTTTTTTTTTAATGATTATCTTCAATAATACTTTTTCACTTTTGGTTTTCCACAACACTCCTACACTGATTTATTTTTATTTTCATCCCTAGTTTTAAATCTGGGAGTTAAAAAGAAGAAAATAACTTATTGAAGTAGTTTGTCTACCAAGAATGAGATATATTACGTTTACAATTATTTATCTTAGCCTTTCACCGTAGGTAATTCTGAGATAGAGAAAATGATTAAATATACACAACAACTTCGTAGTTCACTTTTTCCGAATACATATGTCAAACCTGTATGCAATCTGGCTGGTCTAACCTAGCTAGTTTAATTCCTCCTGAAATAACAGACAGAAGTTCACAATCAGTTTGGGACCACCCGATTTCCAAATTACATCGATCAGTAGTACTACAAAAAGCAGACAGTTAAGAGGACAAGGCTAGACTTTTCACTTTCTCATCTCTAATTTCAGGTGCTTGGCTACAGATATTACATACCCTAGAACTGCTTCTTCCAAACGAAAGTTTTCGTATTGCAGTTGCACTTTGCCTGGGGTTAGACATCTGTGAATCACACAACTGCTCTAAATATGATGTATCAGTCACACAGAATGGTCTACATAGTCTCTCTTGCATAAGTAGCTCCGGTAGACATGTAAGACATTCCAACATGAATGACATTATCTGGAGAGCACTCAAATCAGCGGAAGTTCCATCTGTTCATGAACAAGCGGGATGTAACCGATTTGTCGGCAAAAGACCAGACTAGCATGACGCTGTTACCTTGGAAGGAGAGCATTCTTCTCGGGGATTTCACCTGGTCTTACACTTTCGCGACATCTATTTGGTCTAGGAATTAATTCGTGCGGGTGGACAAGAGATGGCGCAACGAACGGAGCGTCCCACAGTTCCGTGTATCCACACATGTGTTGCAAACCCCTGTCATCGCGTATCGTTCGTAGTATAGGGCAGTGGATTAAAGCGTCAACAACACCAATTTGTAGTTAAGTGAACATGGCGCAATTTGTGCCTGATAAAGTGTTTTTGCGGGGTGTCCTGCTGCATTACTTTAACATGCAGAAAAGTGCGACTGAAAGTCATCGTATTTTGATGGAAGTGTATGGTGACCATGCTCTAGCTGAGCGAACGTGTCAGAAGTAGTTTGCACGGTTTAGAAGTGGTGATTTCGGCTTGGCAGACCAAGAGCGAGCTGGACAGTCAAAAAAATTTCAAGACGAAGAATTGACAGCATTGCTCGAGCAGGATTCGTGTCAAACGCAGGAACAACTTGCAGCAACATTAGGCGTTGATCAAACAACAGTCTCCAAACGCTTGAAAGCCATAGGAATGATTCAAAATATGTCACATTGGGTTCCACATGAATTGAAAGACAGAGACGTTGAAAGACGAAAAACCATTTGCGAATTGCTGCTTCAACGACAGAGCAGAAAGGGGTTTCTGCATCGAATTATTATGGGTGATGAGAAGTGGATCCATTACGAGAACCCTAAACGAAAAAAGGCCTGGGTGAAACCAGGTGAACCAGGTTCATCACAACCAAAACGAGATATTCACTGTGCAAAGGTTATGCTGTGCATATGGTGGGATATGAAAGGTGTGGTGTACTATGAGCTGCTGCAACCGGGTGAAACTATGAATGGAGAACGTTATCGACGACAATTAATGCGTTTGAAGCAAGCTCTGGCCAGAACACGACCAGAATGGGAGAACAGACATGATAAACTTATTGTTCAACATGATAACGCTCGCCCACATGTCGCAAAACCGGTCAAAACCTATTTAGAAAATGTCGGATGGGAAGTTTTACCCCACCCGCCGTATTCACTAGACGTTGCTCCTTCGGACTACTACTTGTTCAATTGCATGAACAACGATTTGATTGGACAGCGGTTTACTTCTTCAGAAGATATCGAAACATGGGTCTCTGACTGGATCGCTTCCAAGGATGAGGACTTCTTTCGCCACGGAATCCGTACACTGCCTGACAGATGGGCGAAAGTGGTTGCTAGCGATGGACAATATTTTTCTTAAGGTATTTATGTATTTTGTGTTTGTACTACAGCTTCAATCTGTACGTACCAACCGCACGAATTAATTCCTAAACCAAATAACTTTATTCTTTCTTCGTCACGAGAAGGAGCTATTACAGTCCGCAGTGAATGCGAGGAAAGAAGAAAATGTAAAAATCTACTCGATAAATATATGTTCGTGACCTGAGCCACTGAATCGAGAGACACTTGGGGCCTCGAACATTTCAATTTCATCAAAGAAGTAGGCCAAAGTATTGCACAGGTTGCAAGTGACAACCGGGCTACTGCTTTTCTTACCCAATGTATCAGCATAGCAGTTCAGCGAGGCAATGTGGCTTCCATTTCAGGTACTTACTTCCTACCAAATTATTAGAAAGTGTTTTTCTTTCATAACTGTGCAGAATCAATTGCTGTTTTGCATATGCTATAGATTTCAATGCATTTTAAATATATACTATTAGTTTCTTATCTGATCATCATTACATCATCATAATTATTCTGATCCTTAGTATGTCAATTGTCTCAAGCTATAAGTTTTCATGGACTATGGTCCTCCGCCAACCTCTTAGTTTTAACGTGAGAAGTGAACTCTTAACATTGTTCATTCGCTAATATCTTAGCTTTGACGTAAAAAGTGCCTACTGTCCATTTGTTAATCTCTCAGCCTTGACATAAGAACTACTCTCTTGCTCACGTCCATTTGTTAATCTCCTAACAAAGGCGTAAGAAACGCCTTCTTAATATCGTCCATTCTTACTCTCTTAGTTGTGGTATAAAAAGTGCGCTCTTTATATCGTCCATTCATTAATCTCTTAGTTTTAACGAATGAAGTGCCCTTTCAATGTCGTCAATGGTCTAATCTCTCAGTTTTAATGTAAAATGTGCCCTCTCGATTTCGTCCATTCACTAACGTGACATAAGAAGTACCCTCTTTAATATCGCCCATTTGCTAATCTTTTAGCTTTGAAGTAAGAAGTGTTCTTTTAATATCGTCCCTTCGTTAATCTGACGTAAAATTTGCTACTCGAGAGAAAGTTTAAAAATTGCGCCACATACAGGAGCTCCTTCACAATACGGCAACGTTGGGAACTGTTAAATATTATGAAAATACTTATGTTCGGGTCTGGACTTGTTATTTATTTATTTATTAAATTTCGACGACGAAAGCAGTTATAAAGTTTCGAAATGTCAACGGAGTGGACATTAAATTGAAACCCGGATGAAACATCAAAAATAGTTGCTACAGATTATTTTTTTTAAAGATCTTTAGGTTTTGTTATTAAAAAAATAATAATAATAAACATCGTAAACCAAATATTGCAGACTAAGATTTACCGGACATACTAGAAGTTAAAAATCTTTCGGGCAAACTTAAAAATACTGCATACGAAAATATATTTATTTGCTAATATCTATGGCACTGCTGACAAATTGGATTCCGAAGTTGTATGCAGCTTTCCGATGCATTTTATTATTTACCTAGAATTTCACGGGAAAAAAGTCTAAATTAGTAAGCAATTCTGTATGAAAAGTGTACAAGCAGTTTCAAATATGGAGTGGGGCGGGGTGGGGTTCATTACAAATATATTCTAATTGAACGTTGAAACCACTGCATACCCAAACACAAACATTTTCAGGATTTGTTAAGTTTTTTTTCTTGCGAAAGTGCTAAAGCAATTAGATTCTGTGTTAGCGTGTATGCATGCAATTTCTTGATTTAAAAAAAATGTTAGGAAACAGACAGAATTTTGCTTTTATTAACATTAAAATGCGAAAAGAAATACTCTGATTCTACTTTTTAAAAATCCGAAAGATACCAAAGAATTTAATTTTGAAATATTGTTGATATATATATATATATATATATATATATATATATATATATATATATATATATGTTAGGGATATATATATTACCAAAATTTTGCAGAATCCGTCGGAAATTTCACTTTCCGGATTTCGGAAAAAATCCGGAATTTAGAAAATTTCGTAATTTTTCCGACATCGGACCCACTTTACTTGTAGGTCTTGTGCTTCATTGTTTCAATGCTGCACAGTAATATGAATAAAAAAATCAGCAGATCACGTTCTTTCTTTAGAATAAAAATTACATTTTACAATATATTAATTTTCATAAGAAATAAAACATTTTTCATCTTTAAAAACTCATATTTGCACTGAAATATTTCGTTTCGTTTACTATTTGCAGTATCATTCGAAATCTGAATTAACGAGGATCGAATCTATATAAACTTCCAATACGAAAAGTGAAATAAAGAGCTTACCTAATTTCATTATTAATTGCATCCAGCTGTTCCTGCAGCATCATAGCAAGTGTTTGGGCATCGGTGTGACCTGACGGAGAAAGCATCTCAGCCGCGCTATAAATACTCTCGCTGTCATCTGGTTCAGCATCACTCACATCGAAAGCTTGCTGAACGTTCGCAAGGACATGAGCCTGCTGCATCTTCTCCCACTCCTGTTCGTTCATTAATTGCACCTGAAACCATGCAGGGATCTGAAACCACATCAGCTGTTCAATACTGCACAAAAATAGCCCTAAAGGTTTCAACAATGGGAAATCCTTTAAGGTATTTTTGCTTACAAGACAACAATACTTACTGATGTACAACACAGTTTTATAAAGAATTGGTGGGTCCTCATAGAAAAGAGTAAAACAATGAAGACTATGATTAATGTTGGTTATGCGTAAAAAAATGAAGACTATGATTAATGTTGGTTATGCGTAAAACAATGAAGACTCTATGATTAATGTTTATGTAAGTCTAAAACGTTATTTGAAGGTAGCTACATAAAGCAGCCTGCAAGTAATTACCCTATTGAAGTTATTGACTATTTAATCAGATAGATTTCGAGCATAGTCTTTGTCATTGACTTTGCTTAATAATAAATACATAAATAATAATAAATTAAAACTTGCACAATTACAATAAGAGCCAAACAGAATCTTTGCATGGAAAATTTCTGTAGTTCCAACCTTGATAATTCGCACTGAATAAAAGTAACTGTATTAAATAGAATTTATTATTATTTACATTGTCTCTCACAATATATTATTGTGGTCAGTGGCGTATTTACGATTTTGTTTCGGGAGGGATTTGCTAATTTTCGGGGGGAGGGGGGCTTTGCCTGAAAATGTGAAAATTCTGCAAGATATTTCATATACTTTACTATAGTAAGTAAGATTTCGGGGGGCTTAAGCCCGGACCCCCCCCCTAAATATGCCACTGAGTGTGGTAATACTAAAAATCTAAATAGATGACCAGACTACTTGTTCTTTTACAAGGTTATCACTTTTTAAAGTCAAGTATTGCTTTCCCGACAAATTTTATTATGAATTGCGTAGCAGGAGCTTTTCTTTAAAGTTTAGTTTAGACTTCAAGTGATCCATTTAACTATTTTATTTCTGCTAACCGTATTTCAGCATTTTTGCATTACATCGAAACATTTTATACATTTTCAACAATTGATATTATTCTCCAGATTAAGACAATAGTTGTGTAACAATCTTATTTATTTAATTGTTGTACGTTTCATATAAACGCTCAGTATCCATAAAAATTCTACCTAGAGCAAATAGTGTAACGATGCCATAGCCTAAAATGAACGAAATGAAAATGAAAGGTAAAAGAACTAGCTCAACTCCATCAATACATTTAACATTCTGCTAAATACCATATTAAACAGACAGACTGAAATGAGGTAGAAGCAGCTCCTTCTTACTACAAGGGATATTCATTTCTTCAAGGTAGGTCAGTAAAGAGTTAATTTTCATGTAGGTCAAGTTGATTAACTTGTTTTGTACTAATAATCTGTAGAATCATTCAGTATCCTACTAAAAGTATTCCGTATATACATACATACATATTATATATATATATATATATATATATATATATATATATTCAAAAACTTCACCACTTGATTAGAAAGGGGAAAAATACAGAACGACACAGTAATGTACTGATCTTCTAGTAAGTACAACGGATATTTTACGTTTATCAGAAAAGCTTCAACGAATATGAGACTCATGTTTTCATTAGTTATTCTCGCTTCGTTGCAGGCCCATAACTACAGCGAATTTTAGAAATGTGCAAAATAATTCGTGTAGGAAGAATGCGTCGTGTTTTTTGGACCTTTTTCAGAAAAAATTGGAGATGGGTTATAACGAGAGAACATATGCCTAAGAGCTTCTAATTATAAGGCTCCTCTTATGATACATCTATCGATCTTAATTTGAAAAGTTTTATACCTTTCATTAGAATTATGTAAGTGATGAATGATATCAAGGACTTAGCTCTTTGACTTCGAACTGAAACGAAATTTGGGCTCATTGTACTTAGATTCAAACACATTTAAGGCGGCTAAGTCACAACCGCACACGGAGAATCGTATCACACAAAGGTATTTCTTTAGCCATAATGAATTCTTGATGGGTGATACGTATTATTAAAAATCCTGCATAACTGAATAATACGATTTTTAAAAGAAAAGTGTATAGTCCAGTTTACGAACGTTACTGCCTCTCTCCACAACATACTGTTTCAATGAATTTACTTGTACTCGAACTTTTTATTACCAACAGATATAAATTTATGCAGAATAATTTAACACTCACCCTCTCCAATCCCAATCTCCGAAAAAAAAAATAATTCTTACACAGTATTTTTAGCCATTATTTTTAAATCAAATTAATTTTGAACAATTAGGCAGTCAAGTCATGTATCTAAATCAATATCTAATTACAATAGTTTCATGTAAATCTACGTGTTTTGAAGTACGTGTTACAATGTTTAGTAGTAAATACTATTCAGGAAAACAAGTCAGAAAGTTTATACTATGGAAAGTCAGAATTAACTTCGTTTTAGAGTTCCAAGACTTGCACTGCCATGGACTTTTCTCCATAGACAGTAGAATCTCTGGATAACTTTCCTTTTGCTTTTTCAATTACACTGAAAAAGTCGACAGAAGTACAACTACATCGTCTGCAACTTCCTTCAAATTTTTAGGGAAATTATGCATATGACTTCTCTTAACTATGAGTCCAATAGTATTTTTAAGCCATTTTCCAATATATATGTTTAAAAAAATACTTGCACAGCGCTCTTAATGTTAGATCTAGATACTACTGATGATTCAAGTATAATTTTGCTTAAAAAGTTTTAAACTATCTTTAAGATGATCATTGTGGTCTTTGTGGTACGTAGCTTCATTAAACTTCCTGATAAAGCAGGGTTCGAAACTCAGGAACAAAGCAGACATCGATTTTTCTTCACATAAATGTTTTGGCTTGTTTTCATGAGCAGAATCAACCTACCACAAGTTGTTACAGGATTTCGAAATACCTTTTATTAACGGAACTTACTAATATCCCTAACCACATTAATATACTAATTAATTATACTGAACATTATCTTCCACACAAATAATATAAAACTATTCTTGTAGCAATTAAAAGAATGCGTTAAGTTCAAATTTAAAGGAATTTATGAAATATTTTACTTTAGAAACATATTTAATGAAAATCACATTTATTTTTTTAACTGCACACACACAAAAGTTTCTAATTCCTCTTATGCCATTCATTAACATTACTTACTTCCTACAAACTGTTAAAAATAGTTTTGTTATAGTATTTAATTCTAGTTTTCAGTTTTCATTGGGCGATAAGCGAACGGAGTTATTTCTATTACAACATAATATTTGAATTATTACTATAAAATTTGAACTATTATCTTAGTTTTGTGTTCATAATGAATTCGAAAATAATTAGTCAAATTTCAGTGCTGAAGAAAATGAACACTCATGACTGGCATTTCTAATTATTGTGTAAAAGAACTGCACTAGCTACCGAAAAGATTGTAAAACAATAGGACTTCAAAGAACCTTCGAAATCATATATATTCTTCTAGGCGTGCACGTAATTAATGACACATACATTTCATTCAATTATCTGATATACTGAAAGCAAGACAAAAGCGAAACACGAGCGTAATGAAGATAATTATTTAGAAATATGGGATGAGGGCACTTATATCTCCAGTGTTGATAGAGATGAAAGAGTGTAGGAGTTTCCTTACGACTTTATATCCGTGATTGATCAAGTACACTACCTTGGTAGGATCTTCTTCCAGAGAAGTTACCCGTGGTTTTTGCTGCCTTCGAGGTAGAGAATGTGTATCAAAACTAGTATGACTTGAGCTTCGAACAAAATTGGGTTCCCCAGCAGTCGGTGATAAACTCCTATAAAAGATACAACAAATTTCACTTATTTCAGTAAAAAATAGTACTTCCATTACTATGTACTTGGTAAAAAGAAAGAAGAAAACAATAAATTTAACTTGTAAGAAAATACAATGGTGATTAATATCTTGGGATGTAGACAAAGATTTTGTTTAAAGAATATAAACGCACACGGTTTTCAGGAGCCTTACGGATGGATTTCATCTCGTTACATAAAGGCTATTAGAACCTTGAGATTGTGGGAGAACTATGCATTTTATTCTTTCTCGTTTCCCCCAAAATTCCATTCCTATAGTATTCTCCAATCTTCTCCACTCTCACATTTCCTGAATTTTCTTGTTTAATACTATGTTCTACAGACCTCCTCAAGCGCTGCGGTGACGTAGTAGGGTATCTACCTGGAAAATAAAAGGCAGGTGGAGTGCGGTCCTTATCAAATCACTTCGTGTAGGTGCCTAAATCTCGTAAATGTGAAGCATACGATTCCATAGCATGTGGGCCACACCAGCATGTCCCGAATAAAAGGAATATATCTACCTAATCTTACTGTAGGCTTTCCTAATTTTAGTAATTTAATTAACTAAAATAGACTAGGCACTGAATTCATTTTTGTTTGAAAATAATGAACGCAGATAATACTTTAAAAGTTTCTTTCTTTTTCTGGGATACGTGAGAAAGCTGTCAAATGATTTCTGTGTACTTTAAAATAGATGTATTTGTACCAACTGAAAGTGTTTCTGAACTTAGGAAAAAAGAAGAAGAAATTGCTACCCTAATACGATATTGACCATATCTGTATATTCCTAGTTTGATTCCGGTTTTCTTTAAATTACTACTTATTAAAACAACAAAAAAAAAATTGCTTCCCTTGTTTCGTCCCCTTGTTAAAATATACAATAAATAAATAAATAAATAAATAAATAAATAAATAAATAAATAAAAACTCGGATAACGGTCGCAGTACCTATATCCTCACCTTATATATTACATGTTGAACAATGAGTGAAAATTAAATAGAAGAAGATATATAAACTTCGAATTATTAACATTCTTAAAACCGAAGATTCAAATTGTACGAGAACTCAATATGAAAACACAAAAATGAAATTTACAAACCAAACAGTAAAATTACTGGAGAGACGTATTTTCCTTTAGTCCTGTGCTTTTAACAACACACTCATGTGCACAATTCATTTTTGAAAGTAGTATTTTCAAGATGGATTCGGCTAGTGCTATAGCCGCATCGTAAAATTTTATTTACTTTTAGTTTAACAGGTGTAATATGGTCTAGGCTGTACGTAGATTATAGATTTTGTGTACTCTTTGCCATGTCTTCTGTATAATCCCAAAAGAGTGCGAGGTCCATGAGAGATACACAATTTATATTAAATTTTGGTGTACTGATGTTTCTTAGAAATTATTTTATTTATTTAACAATCACCAGATATAGCTCAGAGGCAATCTTATACTAAATATCTAACAACAACAATAATAATAATGGAAAGGATTTGGGGAGGTATCGGCCAGGGTTTATTCAGTAGGTACCATCCTGGAATTTGCCTAGTAGGACTGAGGAAAACACTGAAAAATATCAATCAGGATGGTCGGAAGCAGGAATCGAACTTATGACCTCTCGAATACGAAGTCAACGCTCTACCATTTGAGCTACTTGGCTGACAAAATGAAATATAATAATAATAATAATAATAATAATAATAATAATAATGTCTATTATAGATACTAAATAAAGGGCATGCACTATTGCATTCTCAAATCACTAAAAAAATCTAATGTGTTTAGATATTTTTATTTACACTTAGTTCTAATCCCGATCCATACATGTAATAGCTTTCGGGTCTGACCTGGAGCCTTTGTAATAGGTAAAATGAAAAGAGTGTGAAAGTATCAAGTAAGAAAATGGAATATATTCAATGGGGAAAAAGGGGTTTTGTCTTGATACTTCGATTCTAGATGTGAAGTCCTCCAACCAGGCAAAAATCTGAAAACCATTACTTTAACCAAGATTTTATCAGAATATTGTTTCTTCTACGCACTTTTGTTCCTCTCTTCTCATGACGTTCCTATTTTCCATAAGAATATTGCCATTAATGTAACACCCTCAGTAATCGACACTGCACCAGTAATTAACACCTTTTGAAAATCTTGTCTGTAATAAGATTATGAAGAAATAGAAGTTCCTTTACTGCTGTCTGCTAGTAGCCACCAGACTTCTCTATGCCTTGGTAATTAATGTTCTGCCTAAGAGATTCTCCTACTTGTTTATGATTGTCCTATTTGTTTATTTCAATTGAGTCACATGGTGCTGCAAGAAAGTGTCTGTGTACTATGAATTCTGCTCCTGATAATGTTAAGGAAATTATCCATTAAATTCATTAATTTTTGTAACCATCTTTGAAGTTACATCGCTGTAAATTGACAGATCAGTACTAGAGAGTATTTGTCACATTACTAACTAAATGTATGTGGAAAATAATTATTTGTCTTTGTTCAAGGGGGATGTCAATCACTGGAACAAAGTAGTCACAATTTTCCAATAATTGACACACCATGCCAATTATTGGTTTTATCACCAAGTGTAAGGGTCATTACATGACTTATTTTTAGAAGCAAGAACAAGCATTAATAATGCACATAAAAACATTTCAGGTTAAAATGTGCAAATATACTAGTAATTGACATAGTATTGTAAATTACTAGATCCAGCATGTCAAACACTGGTGTAAGCTCTAGAAAACCACATTCAGAGGTTCTGCATTTCATTAGATGTTATGGAATCTTTTCTCTCTCCATTGACTCAATTTCAAGACAAAATCATTGATGGCAGTGAGTGGGATGGTGCTGAAAGTACTCAGTTTACAATGTGTGGAGGAAAGTTAAAAACGGAAATTGAATCCATCTAGTAAAATGGAAATTGAACCTCATTGCTCTGTTGAAACTGTTGATCTTCTTTAGGCCTTGAAGCTCATAGGCAACAATCCTTTTACACTGCCAGCAGGAGTGATGTACAGTATTAGGTCTAGCTACCGAAAATGTACAATAAATTTGCAGTCTGCATACAAAATAGAGCAGTCTGAGTTCTGATTTTTTATTGTAGATCATATTTTGTAGTAATAACAAGCACAGAAGCTGTTTAGAATTTTATTATTGTAGGGACTGTTTGTTAATGGTTTATAAGGAATTATGGAACTGGCAACACTGGTAATGTTTCGATGAGATTGTGGTGAACCTCGCTCCTAGTATATTTTGTGTATTTCATGGGTATTTTTGCAACATGTAAACTAACTACGAGTTGCAGGAACGCAGTAAGTACTGATATGCATTTCTGTAATTAAATATTTTATGAACTTAAAGTGAGAAGTGTGTTTTGTATCGCATTACTGCGCGACTCAGCAAACAAAACAAACAAAAGAAAAACGAAAATACTCAGGATTGGAAACTTCCTTACACAGAGCATATTGAGGTTACGTCTCGATTCGATTTATCGAAACCAGCATGAGTGCTTGTAGTGAATGTCATAGTAACGTATCAAGACAGGATGTAAGCTCTAAAGTCGAGTGTGTAGACTGTAATAACCTGTATCATATAAAGTGTGCGCAACTTACGAAAGTAGATGTACAATTTATGAAATACGAAAACAGAGAATGGCGGTGCAAAGTGTGTTTAAAAGAAAGGAGGAAAAGCATGCAGAGTGGGGATGATTTAAAGCACCCCCACTAGCAGATATGTATAAACTCTTGCAGGATTTGAAAGTGGACATTTCTGATTTAAAGAAAGATAATGTTAGAATTGAAAATGGGTTGGGCAAGTCCTTAAACCTTACACATGAAAAACTTGATGAGAATGTTAATTTGGTAAAAGAACAATCCGTGAAATTAGGGGAGTGTTTAGAAAAGATAGAACAATTAACGTCCGAAAATGCACAACTGAAAAAGCAAGTAAGTGAACTGCAAGCTTAGATAGATGAACAGGAACAATATGGGAGAAGAAATGCTGTGGAAATTTATGGTGTGCCCGAACAAGTGAACGAAGATACTCATGAGGTGGTTAAAAATATAGGGAAAGCGTTAGATGTGGTAATCAGGGAAGAAAATATAGAAGCATGTCATAGGTTGAAGAAACGACCCCATGAGAAAACGCAGGCATAATTGCAAAATTTGTTCATTGTAAAATTAAGGATAAACTAATGGAGAAACGAAAAGTCAAAAGAGATTTCAATGCATGTCAGGTTGGTTATGCGAATAATGAGGTGATATATATTAATCACTCTCTTACGTCATTTCGCAAATGTCTGTTTGGTCACGCAAGAAAATTGCAGAGAGAAAAACAATATGCATTCTTATGGGTTGACCATTCAGATGTAATTAAATTGAGGAAAACTAGGGATGATAGGAATGTGTTTGTAATTAAATCAAAGGAAGACATTTCGTCACTGATGTAAAGAATGTCTGAAGGTAGTTCGATTTCTATTTACTATCAGAATGTTAAGGGGTTGAATACTAAGTGTAATGAATTTAAGGAAGGTCTTTTAGCAGCTAGTGATGAATATGATATAATCATTCTGACGGAAACTTGGTTAAAGAAAGGCGTATATGATGCAGAATTATTTAATAATCAGTACAAGGTATACCAAAAAGATAGGATTGGAAAAGGAGGGGGAGGCGTATTGATTGCTATAAGGCGAAAGATAATATCCAGTGAAGTGAAAATAGTAAATAATTTGGAGCTGTTAATCATAAAATTTGTAGTTAAAGGAAAAATGTATTTTCTTGTAACGATATACTTCGTGCCTGATTCTAGATTAGATGATTATTATGATTTCTATAGAATATTTCAGGAATATAAATTCATGAAAAATTTAGCAAATGATAATATTTTTATAGTAGGAGATTTTAATTTACCGAAGATTAGGGGTCCAGATACGAACTTACTGGAGAAAGGCTCGTTATATGAAGCATTGACTGATTTTTTTTTTTTTTTTTTTTTTTTTTTTTTAATCTCTACGATTTAAAGCTAATAAATAATGTTAAAAATAGTGAGGGAAAGACCCCTGATTTAATTTTAACAAATATAAAACCCTCTTGAAATAAATAAAGAGGAGGCTGTTGTAAAACCTGATATTTATCATCCAGCGTTGCTTGTAGATATAAAACTTACATCAAAAGTGAGTGGTAGGCTTAGTGAACCAATAATTGCATACAACTTTCGTAAAGCAAATTTTTATGAAATGTATAATAGAATCCAAACAGAAGATTGGAGTAACTTAGAGAAAATAAAGGATGTAGAGGAGGCAGTTGAATATTTTTACAATAGAATACGGTCAATATTTGATATAACAATCCCTATATAACTCTTAAATAAGGAAAATAAATATCCACGTTGGTTCTCGAAAGAAATTATTGAATTAGTAAAATTCAAAGAATAGGAAGCTTAAGAAAAACTCAGTATATAACACAATGATGTATAAAAATATGAGATCAGAACTGAAACAAATGATCAAAAGAGTGTATAAAAAATATGTAAACGAGTCAGAATTAAATATTAGAAATGATATAAGTGCATTCTGATTATTGATAAAAGACAGGAAAGTGACTACATTAGCACCCAATGTTATGACTCTAGGTAACAGGGAATATTGTACTAATAAAGATATTGTTAATGGTTATGCAACTCATTTTAAAGCTATATATTTGGGGGTTCCATCAACTTATAGAGTGAACGACAGCAACAATTATCCTTAATTATATAGTACACTAAAATTAGATCCTGTAAATGTGACAGAATATCAAAAAGCTATCCGTAATTTAAAACCTAAGAGAACATGTCGAATAGATGGAATACCACCTTATATTATTGAGGGTTGCTCGGAGGTTTTAATGCGCCCTTTATGTTATATATATAATTTGATGATTAAAAAACAGATGTTTCCAAATACCTGGAAGGTATATCGTATTAGTCTAATCTTTAAGAGTGGAGCAAAAGTAAAATTGAAAATTACCAACCGATATCAATAATTTGTGCTTCAGCCAAGGTATTAGAATATATACTCTATACACGTATTTTTAATCACGTAAAGTCTCTTATTTTTCAGAACCAACATGGATATTTTACAGGTAGATCAACTGTTACAAATCTGATTAATTTTGTTGAGGCTGTACAGGATGCATTGCATAAAAAAATAGAGTGTATACTATATACTTTAACTTCTCAAAGGCATTTGACAAAATTAATTATGATATTTTATTTAATAAATTGTCAAATTTTGGTTTAAGTTTGCTGTTTTTAAAGTTAGTGACATCGTATCTTGAATACAGAAAACAATATATTTCATACAACGGTTATCAGTCTTCTTTCTATCAAATGAGTTCTGGCATACCGCAAGGTTCTAATTTAGGACCTTTATTTTTTCTAATATATGTAAATGATTTACCGTCTAAAATTAAACATTCGAACTATATAATGTGCGCGGATGATTTAAAATGGTATAAAGAAATAAAAAATGAGAATGATGAATACATGTTACAATCCGATATTACGGAAGTTTACAATTGGAATGTTGAAAATATGTTGTATCTAAATTTACAAAAAATGTCAATTTATGATATTAACTAAAAAGCGGAGCTACATTGATTGTAAATATTACTTAAATGGTGTTGAATTGGAAAGGAAATATGAGGTTCAAGACTTAGTTGTATATTTTAATAATAGCTTGTCCTTTAAAACTCATATTGATAATGTAACGAATGGTGCTTATAGAATGTTAGGTTTTGTCATAAGAAGTACAAAAAATATCCATGATTTACCAGTTATTGAAATATTATATAATTCAATAGTTCGAAACAAATTAGAGTATGCGTCAATAGTATGGTCACCAAATTGTGTCACAAAAAAAAAAAAAAATGAAATTGAAGCAATACAAAAGAAATTTTTAAGAATTTCATTTTAAATTAAATTTCAAAAAATATTCTGTTTCATCATATGAGAGAAAAATTTCGTACACGTGGTTATTAAAGGAATTTCACTGTCACATTAACAAACAGAAGGATTGTGGCCCACCAAATGTTCCTATATAAAACTATCAATGGGTTAATTGATGATAGTACGTTTTTGGAAAGAATATACTTTAATACTACCCCATGTAAATTAAGAAATAGGAATCTTTTTGTAAATAAAATACCCAAAACAGTGGGACATAAAAATTCACCATTATTTGGAATGTGTGAAGCATACAACAAATTAGTAAAAATATGTGATCTGGATTTTAGTTTTAAAACGAAAAATTATTGTAATTTGGTGGAAATTTATGTAAATTTGGAGTATATTTAAATCCCTGTCTGTAAATTGCAGCACATAATAGTAGGAGGTAATGGTAATAGGTCACAAAACATGAATACTTATGTATGTTGGCATTCTTGTGCGTGTTTGTGTTTTGTCTTTTTGTATTTCTTCCTATTTTTTGTATATTTTTCTGATTCTAGTGTTTGTTTTAAATTAATAACGTAGATGTAATATTTTATGTAAGACTCCTGTAATTGGGATTCTCCTGTTGGAGTCAGCGGATTTAAATAAATAAATAAATGTTCGTGCTTTGTGGCAATTTTTTAAGGTTAAAAGGGAGTTACACTGGTCACGTATTTTTTCAACTTTTTAAATATTTTTTTTTAAATTTAAAATGTAAACTTCGATGAACTGTGTCCAATAGCATCACTTTTGATTTCTGGAACCGACAACTTCAAAGTCAAATTAGGGGGTCAAAAAATAAGAAGTGGGATCATTTGGGCAATGTGGACCAGTGACCGACTGGCACGAAATGAGCGTCATTCTATTCGTATTTACAGGTATATGAATAATCGATATGCTATTTTCCCGAAAATTACATTTTGACTCCGAAAATTTAACGAAAATCCGGGATTTTGGGCAGTGCAGTTCAGTGACCGACTGGGACGAAATTGGTGTTATTCGATTCGTATTCACACATACATGAACTGATAGTCCAGTTTCCCTAAAGTGCTACTTTGACCCCAAAATTTACGAAAATGTGGAAATTTGGATCTTGGATTTACGTTAATTTTTGGGGTCAAAATACAATTTTCGGGAAAATGGCATATCAGTTATTCATGTACGTGTGAATACGAATAGAATGACACCCATTTTGTCCCAGTTGGTCACTGCTCTTTAGGAACATGATCTAAATGGCTTCTTTCACCCTTTGTACCCACCTGCCGGAAAATACCTTTCCATGTTACACTTATAGGCCATGTACAGTGGATGTTTACAAATCCTCTCCACAGGAGATTGAAAAGACCTTTCCGTCTTTGACAACACGCTATATACCGCATCTGTAAATGCCATACTTTAATCATTGTACACATTTGCCGGGATCATGCCTTTACATGTTGTCAACATAGCCAGTGTACAGTGCATGACGAGAAGTAATTACACGTGAAGAAATGTCATATCTGTATCTCACGTGTATATTACCAAAAGCATGTGTAGTTCCATGTTTCGAAAATCCCACACTTACAAGTTCAACATGACATGTACACATAACAGGTGATGAACAGGCAATGTACAGTCCACCTCTTGTAGACTGACTATTCATCAAGAAATGAAAACAGGCAATTTTTCACGTAAAACTACATGTTTCTGTGTAAGAACATGTGCTTTCTATGCGACCCATGTTACACATGCACTATACATGCACTTTCAGGAAATGTATATTTCCTTTTTATTTTTTTTTATTTATTGATTGATTTATTTATTTATTTTTTTCAAAATTTTCATCTGAAGATGGATACTATTTACAGAATAAATGCCTTTTTGAAAGTTACTGTCCTATAACTGCAGATGTTTCCAACTGCACTAAACTTGCTTAGAGGGAAATTTATAACTACTGAATAACGTTCTGTTGTGTACAAATGAATATCAGAAAATACATTTTCCATTTTAGATATGCTTATTTAAAGGAACTATATCTGCTGCATACATTATCTCTCTATACTGCAGAAGTAACTATCTAATCTTTTCCTTTGTTGTTATATCTTTTGTTTCAACTAGTAAAATAGCATGAGTGGAAAGGAACGACCAAAATCATTTCGAGGAGAACCTAAATGAAAAATGTCTGATATTCCGATTAATTTAAGTATTAGGTTTATTGACTTACCAGTAATTTAAATATTTTGTAACTGAAAACCTATATGCAAATGTACATTTACATAAGCTTTAGTTTAATCGTGTTTAATACAAGTTTAATAGTGACCACTCTATTTGACAAGGTTGGGTTTTGAAATTAATACCTCAGGTACAAAATGCCTGAGTTTATCATTCACTCTAATCATTATAATGTTAACTGGCTGTTTATCTACAAGCAAATTTAATAAAAAAAAATCTTCATACAGATAACCAGAGCATATAAAAACTACAACAGAGAAAGAAAAGGATGAAGAAGTAAATTTTTCAAGTGTTAATGCATTGCAAACAATACTCATGTTACATACAGTGACTCAAGCCAAGCAAACAATCAGAATTATTTTTCTTACTCAATTTCATTCAAAAGAAATACACACCAAAACAGCTTAAGATTATTACAACATAGCATATAAGAACAGATTAATGGGAGTTATTCAACATGCTGAGTCGAAGATCTATTTAAGCCAAGTTCGCTGGCGGAACTATAGCATTTGTACCAAGTTTCCAAAACGATACGTTGATAAATTATCATGTCAAGAAATTATGGAGAAAGATACTTCTATATTCGATATATTCGATACTTCGATATTTGTAACCTCACCTGAAGTTGAAGTAAAACACAGATTTAGAACTATCCAGATTTAGAACTGTTTTAATTAAATACAGATTTAACCATTTCATGTGTAAAGAATCAATAATTCTTAAGTTTGCTCTAATTCTACCTGAGATATAAAACTATGCTACGTCACTTTTCGGTCGACCTTGAGACAGTTGGGATGGTTTTCTTATTTACAGTAACATGACCTGTCTAGTAACATAACAATCATAGCTAATCGTAGTCACCTTTAATATAAACTAGTTTTAAGCAAACCAGAATCATCAGTCCGAGGGAGTTGATAATATAAGACCATAAATTCAAACCAAAGATTAGCTCGGAATAATTTATCCATGGAGTGTTCTTCTAGGTTTCCAATATTTGATAGACAGACAGACAAATATATGATGATAGACAGACTTTTATTATCTGTTGATTAGAACTTCATATGTTGTTCATATTCACCTTATTTCTTGCCTAAGACGATAGAAAACGTTTACAATATATTTTATTTGTGTTTGATTACATATTTATTTGCAACTTCCAGATCACGTTAAGCACTTCATATCGAGATTTTGTTTTTGGCATTAGTTTGCAGTTTAACGTCTCTTTCACCACCGAAGTTATATGAAACGTTGACTTACAATGTAACGTGGTATTCGAACCACATGACATCCCAACAGGAATGGAACCTCAGTTTCACGTGGGTAAAGTGCGTTCTCTAAACCTATGTCCATGAGGGAGCATCTTATATTTGACTACAACGTTATAAATTTGTTACTTGTATCGATGGTTAACTTGCTCGTATTTACCACGTACAGTCTCGGATTCGATCTCTGATTATGGCTATATGGTACGGTATTCAGTTTAATAGACAAACAATTGGGGAGATGGTGTCTTGTTTAACAAGCTAGAAATAAGTGTAATGGCAGCTATTATGATGATTATTGCACTAAAAGCAGTCCAGTATGTCAATGCTACTTGCAGATTGAAGCTCAACGAATATAGAGCATATCACAGGAATATTATGGAACAATATTATGACCAATCATTATCAGTTATACAGTTGTTTTCCCGTAAGTCCGGAATGATCTACACAATTCTTGCGTCTTCCGTAGATGGTTCAAAGAATGTAGAGATGATACTTGGATCATTGTCAGTTTGACAATATGATTTTTAAATATTCATGGTCAAGTTATATCTCTTCGCGCAACGAACGATTCAACTGCAGTAAAACTACAAAACACGCATCTAAATTCAAACATTGTTCATAAAAAGGATAGGCTGTCCATAATAAACTTACACGGTGTAAAATCATACTAAGAACACTTTGTCTTAGAACTGAGTGTTCTATAACTAAGAGCACAGAGAAAACAATGTTAACAGTGGATGAGTAATTTGCAACGAACCTAAAGTTATATTTCTTAGACGGGTTGTTAAAGATATCAAAGCCGTGAATATTATCAAGTTTATATGGATTTAAGTTTAGCGTCTTTTTCAGCAGCGGAGCTACATTAGACGTGGATCTGCAGCTTAATGTGGGATCCGCACTACAGAAAGTCCCACCCGGAATCGAACCCGAACCAGACAGACATGAAGGAACTCCTTATCAAGTTTATAAAATAACACGTGAAGTATGTCAAACTGAGTTGGAAAATGATAGTATCTCATTGGACAGAAATAAGACCTATGCTTCCAGTTTTAACGAAGTTATATGTGTATTAATCTTAATATGATATATTACGGAACTTGCACGCTATGGTATTATACTTAATCACACTTATACCTATTAATGATAAATTCTCTCATATTTCTTGCTTCGAAAATTTATAATTAGGAAGAAAAAGTAATGTGTAGGGATTCTGTGCCGGTCTTGGTCTTTCTAGAGTCCAGAACCTGAAAAACTTCGAGCGTTATTGATGTTTCAATAGAATCTGCATCTATCCCAATGAAGATACGTACTGCATCACAATGGACTGACTTTCTTGTTGTTCTTTCTTGGTTTGTTTTACCTTTAGCGTATTCTACACTACAGTTTACTTAAATGCATAAAATACTGTTTGGAAATTTATAATGCAGCATTTTCTGGCATTCATAGTGCTAACTCACATACATACGTACAAATATAAGGATAAATAACGGGAAATATGATGTACTTTTAATAACAACAGAAATCACTGATCATTGGGAACTGATAATCACAATTTAAATGGAACACTTTCAACTGGAATTTATTAGATCTACACATACTCAAAACAATACATCATATATTCTATAGAAAAGAAACTTTGCGGAAATATACTACAGTGCAAATCAGTACATATTTAATTGATAAACCTACAACCAGCAAGGTACCACCAAATAACATACGAAACAGAACAAACAATGAAATATGACATGAAATTCAACAGTTTCCTGATTTTTAAAACGAGAAACCACAGGACCAATTTTTGTTTCCAGGAACATAAATTTAACACAAAATATAGCAACACACATGAAACAAAAAGAAAAAAATCCATAGAGTCTGCAGTCGTTCTTAAATGAAATCGTAGTTGTCATCAACAAAGTGGTAATATAACGTTAATAGTATTGTCATTTCATAATTGTTTTGTTTTAATGTATTTTGCATGGTACACCGGGAACTGGACAACAAAACAATGAGTCCAAAATTTATATTGATATCAGAACCACTTTGGGGTTTTTATTCACTTTTGAAGCTAGGTATCACTACTAGATAAGTGCATTAGTGACAAATAAAAAGATTTATGTCGAAGACTGTGATTCACGTAATATAGACAATGTAGTGTTCAACAATAAGAAAGTGTTAGTGGGTATGCACGAAGCATCGAAAATACAGACTGTGGACTGCAGATTATACCCGAACACCACATTTAAATGTTTTAGATAGCGTACGATTCATTATTTGAATATTTTGGCTATTCCAACTGTAGACGTCACGTAATGTTTCACAATGTGTGTACTTTCACTGTCTCTCGAGAGTGCACGTGAAAAAACCACGAGTAAGCGATCTGTCAGTCACACTATTTAGTGGTCATAATTAAGACAGAGATGAATCGTTGATTGCTGAAATACAATATCGTTTGAAAACCCTGGAAGTCTTTTTTATCTCTTTCTTTTCTCTCTTCAAGAAGCACATCACTTCCATGTAATACCATGTGCACCGAAAGGTTCAAATATAGTATTCTGAAAGGGGACTTAAAGTGCTTGTAGGATCTATAACATAATATATAATGTAAGTATTAGGATTTAATCAGCAAGAACGAGTAACAGTAGTGCTACAGGTATGAAAAGAAGGTTGAGCATATGCAACGTTATTGTCATTATTAAGCCTTTTCTTCTTTCTTTTAAAACTCTGGAAATATTTGTCTAAATCAACATCAAACCATGAATTACCCACCGTTCTGCACACGGAGTGTCTGAAAATACCCTTGTTCAATATATTGGATTCTCATATGTCCCACTTGGGACAAATTACTACTGGTATTGGATAACTAAGAAAGGCCGAATACAGCAGTAATACAAAGAAATGTCTTGAAAGAAAAAATTCCAGTTCGTTAGTCACTTATCAGATGGAAAGATGCAAAGATGGAAAATTCCCATCTATAACGGGCTGGATGAATTTAATAACATAGAAAACTTAATTTTTTATTCTCTTCGTTGTTTGTTTGAAGCCTAACGTCCTTTCCTCTATGAATCATATCCGAACCACATATACTTACATCGGGAAATGAACCTGAATTCTCAATATCAAACTGAATCTGTACCGTACTACGTAGTGCCTTACTTTTTTCGAGGTGCACGTGAAAATAATTATCAAAGTAAATTATATTATAGCTTGGCAAAAACAATGTTGACAATTTTGCTCCTTAAAAGCAACCGTTGATGTTTATAAGCGAAACGCTTTGGAAACTTCATAGTGTGGGTTAATTGTGTATAAAAAATGTAGGAAACAATAATAATAAAAATAGTTTATTCAGAAGAAACAGATACAAACACTACTAAATAAGTAACATTTTCCTCTAAAGAAAATATATTACGGTGGTTCATGTTTTATGACTTCCATGTATTTGAGTCTCATCACCTAAAATGGTTCTATATCAGACCAAAGTTCCCAAAAAGAAAGAAAGAAAAAGAAAAAAAGCTCAATTGAATAATATTAAACGGTGCACCAAACGACCTCAAGTTTTGAGTGAATTTACAGTCTACAATATGAGGCAAAGTAAAGACAATTGTAAGTTAATAAACAGACTTTATGAAGATAATAACTATCAAATGATTAAAGATAAGTTGGAAATAACGTCAGACGTGAAAACATGTCCATGATTCCTTCCTATTAAAATTTTGGATCTGAATCGAAGATGGTAGACTTCAATGATGGTACTATATATGTAAAAAATGAAGTTCTACCTTAAGTACCTCTATCCAGCGCCGTAACTTAGATTTTTTCTGAGAGGGGGAGGGGTAAACATTAATACGCGTATTTGGGTCCCCTAGAAAAAGTCGTTTTTCTAATTTTTGGGCCCTTCTTTCCATATTTCTCTTACTCTTTGTGGGCCTCTTCTTTCCATCTTTTACTCTTTATGGGCCGCCCGGAGCCTGTGGGCCCTCCCGCACGTCCCTAGGCCCACTCCATACATGACAAATTAATTAACGGGATGACATTGACAAATCTCAAAGCCATGTGAATAAATATTTCTAGGGCCCCTAATAGTAAGATATTTTTACTGAAATGGGCCCACGACTCATTTTAATTTTATTTACCTTTTGTGTGCTGCTTTGTTTATGTAATGTAGTGAACATGCTTGATGCTTAATTTATAATTTTATGTTCGTGTCGTATATGGAGTAAGAAAATTTTGTCTTAAAATGGACCCCCTCGAACGGCGAGAAGCTTCTCTGGGGGAGGGGCAGTTGTTCCTTGCCCGCCACATGTTACGGCCCTGCCTCTATCCACCCCTTCTAATCACTACTTTGGACTTTAATCCTTTTCTATTAAAATTTTGGACTTGAATCCATGATGGTGGACTTCAATGGTAGTACTATAAAGAAATAGATGCGGTTCTACCTTCATTACTCCTATCCAATCTTTTCTAGTAAATATTTTGGACTTTAATCCAAGATTTTAATGATGGTACTGTACAGTAATAGATGCGGTTCTACCTTCACTATCCCTATCCACCTCTTTCTATGAAAGGACCTGAATCCAAGATGCTGCACTTCAATAACTACAGTAATAGATGCGCTTCTACCTTCACTCCTTCTATCCACCCTTTCCTACCAAAATTTTGGATTTGAATCCCTTCATATTAAAATTTTGGATTGAAACCCTTCCTATCAAAATTTTGGACTTTAATCCAAGATTTTAATGATGGCACTATACAGTAATAGATGTGGTTCTACCTTCAATACTCTTATCCACCCCTTTGTTTCAAAAATTTTGGGTCTGAATCCAAGATTGTGGACTTCAATGATTATACCATAAAGTAATAGATGCGGTTCTTCTTTCTTACCTGTATCCACCCCTTTCTGTCAAAATTTTGGACTTTAATCCCTTCCTATCAAAATTTTGGACTTGAATCCAAGGTGGTGGACTTCAATAATAGTACTACACAGCAATAGATGCGGTTTTACCTTCATTACTACTATCCACCCTTTCGTATCAAAAATTCTGGACCTGAATCCAAGATTGTGAGTGGTTCTACCTCCATTACCCCTATCCATCCCTTCCTACCAAAACTTTGGATTTGAATCCGTTCCTATCAAACTTTTGGATTTGAATCCAAGATGGTGGACTTTAATGAAGGTACTATACAGCAATAGATGCGGTTCTAACTTCATTACCCCTATCCAAGGTATGATGTTACTGACTCTAACCGTTCTGAACTTACAAGGTACCTTTGTCTTATATTGTATATTATGATTAAATGCATGCTAAACTTAAGGTCCTTTCAAACGCAATTTAATATTATTCAATTGAGCTAATTTTTTTTTATGGCTATTCTAGTCTGATGCGAAAAATTTTAGAGTAAAACTTAAAAAAGAAATCGGAAATCGCAAAATATGGATCTCCCTTACATATTATATATATATATATATATATATATATATATATATATATATATATATATATATATATATTTATTTATTTATTTATATATAATAGGGTATTTTAAAACAACACGGACAACGTTTGGTAGATTATTCTTGACCCCAAGATAAAACAAAAACTATTGACCAACCTGGGTGCACAAATGCTTCCTTTCGGAGTTTTCGGCTGCCGAAAACATGAAAAACTGAATGTTAAAGGTCCATAGTTCCAAAACAATGAGACCTACCGTAGTCGGGTCAAAACTTCACTTAAGAAATAGTATGTGCCCTATCCAAATATCCATATTTCAGAATCCTGCAGTAGTTCCGCAACAATTTTTATCGAGGTAGTTGGTGAGTACTTCAAATTATGTGCCCCTAGCTAAACTCCCTCTACAAAAATTGTTGCGTGGTTACTTTAGAATTCTGAAATATGCATTTTTGGATAGCGCACATATTATTACTAAGTGAAGTCTTAACCCGACTACAGTAGGTCTCATAGTTTTGGAGCTATGGACCTTTAAAGTTTGTTTTTTCATGTTTTCGGCAGCCTATCACTCTGAAAGGAAGCATTTGTGCACCCAGGTTGGTCTATACTTTTTGTCTTATTTTGGTGTCAGGAATCACCTCCCAAACGTTGTCGGTGTTGTTTTAAAACACCCTGTATTATATATATATATATATATATATATTAGACGAATGTAAAATCAATTTGAGAATCGGATATGAAAAATGATCGCATTGAAAATCAGAACTACCATACAAAGAATTAGAAAAGCTCCGACGGATTACTTTTCTTCTAAAGAAAATGTTACACATAAAAGAAAAAAAGTGATATAAATCATTTCACTCACATGAACACTACTAAATCGGCGGTGAAAGTTAAAAAAAAAAAAAAAAATAACCAATACACAGACAACAGTGTTTTATGTAATTCTCTGTATTTTGAAGTGTATTATCTTGAACAGTTACTTATATTCTGCGACAAATATAAACTATGAGAACAAATATGTTACAACTGACAAAAAAACTGCGAACAGCTCCCAATTCTAAAGACATCGAATGTAACAGCAGTAACAGAAGCATGGAGAAACAACAACAATTTTGACAAAACCAACACGAAAAGAAACCTGGGAATACTGACGATGATTTTTTGCCACATATTAAGCCAAATAACGCAAATACAAACACACATTAAGACTTACAAACATTCCTGATTTTCTCTCAACATAAGAGTCATTTCATCCATATACATCGCAGAGTTTGATCCGAAAGTGTCAGTTAACCTGAAAACATTGTACAATTAGAAGGATAAAAGAGAACTTATCAAAGCACGATTGAACAACTAGTATTGTGTTACAAAAGATGAAAATGAAAAACGAACTTGAATAAACTTCAATGATACTAAAACAAAGTTAGAGTTGTTGTTGTAAATACTCATAGTATATATACGTTGGGAAAAAGAGATCTCAAAGCGGGCATCGAACAAATACTTACCAAGAAATAGTGAAAACGTTCATATCATAAAACAATAAAGAAGATAAAATCAGTAAACGTCATCAGATAGGGTGGGAGAAAGAAGTGAGAAGAAAAGCAAAAAGAAACTCTGGTCATGATCACGCGAAAGCTACATAACCTTTTATCATAAGCAACCACAATTCTTTGATGATGTACAGTTGCATAGAAGCTAGGGGAAGACACGAATTTTAAACAATACAGTACCGCTGAACTTACCGAAACTTGTGAAGCTGTTAAGAGATCGACTCCATTAACGAGATAATCGTCCCAGCTATCTACTGCGAAAACAGAATTTAAAAAATCGCTTTCATTCAAGACTTATATTATATAGTGTAACGGACAGACGTATTAACAGTACAATCTCGTTAAGTATCGCTACGTGATCCTAATAAAGACCTAGTCGGGCAAGCATAGGCTAAGAACATGTTATGAGATTATTCTCTCGCCGTTCATATTCCAATTCATTTTACAGAGTAAGCCCCAACCGGACACGCTTCTTTTCACTCTGCCAAGCAAGTTTACAATCATCTCGCCGTATAATTGACATTGTGGTGTTTATGACATTTTACATGAGAGTAATTTGATGGAAACACGCTGTTAAACTTTCGTAGATGGTCCCTAGTCGCTAGCAGAATCAGTTTTAGTATCACTATATTTTTGTTCACGTTAAATAATGAAAGACAAATACGTACCAATTTTTATAACATTTAGTTTCAACGACACCATTTACGAGAGTACGCCTCGCATACCTAATTCGAAGCACCACTCTGTTAATCTTGCACGTGTGTCTTCTATGCCAGATCTTTTTATCTCGTTTACTCAGAAAATACGAGGAAAAAAAATCTGTAAAGATTATAACTTAAGTACTGCAATAAATGGAAAAACTCAAACTTTCAATTCTCCCCTTACATTTTCCTAGCATTTATCCAGTACGTATCACTTATATTGATCCTTCTGTCTCATTCTCCAGAATGGAAATTAGTTTTTCAAATAATTATAGTAAAATATACAACAGAACATGCTGAATGAGCCAATCAGAGCTTCTTTACAGTGGCGAGATAGCTGGTGAAAAAACTAACACGTTTCAATCTAGTTTAAGCGCGGCGTGAAAAGCCAAGCGATATGATTTCTGTATGTTCTTTGCTATTCTTGCATGTGCTGAAATTACTGCGCAACTACGCAAGGTGAACTAAAAAGTAAGCGGTAAAGTGAGCTGCTCGCAATATCTTTTCACACTTAGCAATCGACATTCCAATGTAATGCCTGAAAGGAAATTTCAAAGCTACTTTCCTAATTTTGTAATTTTTCTTTTCTTTTCACAAATTTAGAGAAGCGCTTATAGTTTACCTTCTTTCGTGTTGTGTGATCTAAAGTTTTCACTATTTCCTGGTATGTATTGCACCACACTATTTCCTTGTAAGTACAGACAAGTTGACCACAGTTGCCAAGTAACGGAAACTTTTTAATAAAATGTAACTTACCTGAAACGCCATGGGACAACCTTTAACCTGTAGTATAGCTTGTGTTTATCGCGGAATTGTAGCAATAACTCGTGAATTATTTCCAAAAGAGTAGTAGGCCAATCTTCATGTAGTGCAGTACTAAGTTGGGTCAGATGAAGGCTAACATCTGCGCCAAACTCGCCAGTTCTAAATAGATGTATCATGATTGAAGCTATAGGGCATATATTCTTAAGAAATGTGACTTAACTTGTGCCTCAATTTGTTTCTTTAACTGAATATTTTCTCCCTAATCGGGAACATCAGCATTTTTTCCTTCTTCTGCATTACCGGATCCCTTCTCTTACATCTTCAAAACTGATTTTTGTTAGCCTATAAAATACCTTTTACACAGAACATTCTCTGACTCAATTTCAGTTATTGGTTGTTATCCACAATACAGTGACACTCAATAGGTGACAACCAACAATTGAAAACAAACAATACTTCGTGCAAAATGTATTTTATAACGGTAGCATAAACATAATTGGAGATGTAAAAGAAGAAATAAGGCGACGGGAAAAAAAATACTGAAGATGTTTCCAGAGCGGAAGGAAATATTCAATTAAAGGAACCAAATTAAGACACCACGTAAGCCATATTTCTGACTATTAGATGCTTAATAATATTCGGGGCAATGACGGAGCTAGGTGACGTGCTAAAGTTCATTTGGTATTCCTCAAACCAGAATGCAGGTTCGGATGTCTGTTCTGACATGTTGTTGTAATAGGAAACTATGCCATTATTAGTGAACAAAATCTGTATCATATAATGCACGTGATCACCTATATTGTCCATATAATAGGTGGAACTTGTTAGTCCCCTTTTTTAAATAACAATACCATGGAATTATGACATATACCAGCACAGAGCTCTCGTCATGCTTAACAGTAGGAAGCAGACATTCTAGAGCATGCACCTTTTTTGGCCGTCCGCCATGCATGAACCCGGCCTATTATTAGAAACAACGAAAAGAAAAAAATGTTCTTTCGATCACATTACCTTCTTCCAATCATCAGCTACCCATATTTGATGTTTTTAGCGCCATCTTTATCGCGTTAACGAGTTGGCGACGGTGATCAGAAGTTTCGAAATCGAAACTCGATCAAAAATGTTGAGATTATACTGCTCTCATCGGAATGCCAACGTAGGAATAGGTTGTTTCAGATTATGATTGAGTTCTTGCACTCAGTTGCTCTGCAGTAAGTCTATGACTTTGTGGAAATCCTCTTCAATCTTCGACAATCCCTCTCACCTAGAGTTGGTTTTCGTGCACTATCCTGTTTTCAAATATTTTGTAACGACTTTTGATGCCGTTACCACTTGAATTTTGTTGTTCTTGATAAATCTAACATACCGGCAGTGGGGATATCCTTGTCCCAACTAACCAACCGTGCTTCCAAATTTGCTTCTTTGAAAATTAGAGAGGTCTCCCATTTCGGATCACCACTATCTGGGCTATTGCATACACGAATCCATACTACGCCACCTCATGTATTACTCAACATTAACATAAGACAGTTGCAGTGCCCGAGTGTTCAGTATTTTCTATTTACATATATATATCATTTCTATTATCTCTGACTTTCCAGACTAGAGTTTGGTAGTACTTAGTTCTTCAACTGCCTCACAATGCTGGTTCAACACCAGAAACTGAAGCAATATGCACTAAATGGATGTGCGTTAATCATTCGAGTATTATATTCAAGTACAAAAGTAAGCGATCATGTAGTAAGAACAATAACCTTCTCAAAGGTCTGACTGAACTAATGCAAGCATCAAGAACATCTTGATAATTAAATAATAACAACAATAATAATAATAACTGAAATTTCATTTTGGTGCGTATTTTATTAAAGGTCAGAAAGGAGGAAAATAGGAACGCTTTCAAATTTTTAACTGAAAACCCAATTGCGGAAAGAAAATTAGGAATACCTGAGCGCAGATAAGAGGAAAATATTAAGATGGATCTCGCAGAAATAGGAATATAAAGAGAAACTGGATCCAGTGTGCTACGTACAGAAGTTAATGGAGAGCTTTCGTGAATGGAGCATTGAACTTTCGGGTTCTATAGGCCATAGTTAGTTACTTCATTAAAGGGCATTGCAATATAGAAATAATTCTCATCATAAACCAATTAGTAACTCACACGGTGCCAAACGAAATTATATTAAATAAATAAATAAAATATGAAAGCTTAAAGCAGACAAGAATTACTGTATTGATATACATTTATTTTATACACAAAGGTAGAAAAGAAGTATAAAGTATGAATGAAGTAGCTTAGTAATTTCCGCTCTCAACCTGAGAGCAAGGTTCCAGAACTTACTGCATCAGTTCCAAACAATGCGTCTGCTACGTAAAGAAAACATACGGTGGTTTGTATTTCACTTTATTTTCATGTAAATACGCTTCCTTACCTTCCTTATCTGATCCATTTGCTCTTTGAAGATCCTTCTTTCGGAAATTTAAACAAAAATTGCAACTTTCTCTTTCGTTATAATATTTATATGCCAACGTAAAACATAAGCATTTCATATGTAGTTCATGTCTTTGAAACCCAACGGAAACAAAAAGAATTCAAAAGTACCGGCGGAAATACGTCATCTTTGACCTATTCTATTGTAGACCTTAGTAGAACTACAAGTGGGAAAGATAATGCAATTGCTTTCTTAAAATTTTAATTTCTTAGATGTTTCTTCCCAGTCAAGATAATGTGAACTAAAAAGCCACGGAAATTTTTATTAAATAATAACTTGTTCAGCAAATAGTACTTTTCTATTACTCTCGGTTAAGTTCTACACATCGATCATTGTCGAAAGTCTTTTTCTACGAGCACTGTCTCCTTTCCTAAGGTTATTTGAACTTTATTACACTTTCCTTGTTATAGAAGCTTTAAGTTTACGAAATATTATAATTAGACACGTGTAACTTTTAGGACACATTTACTGAACCTTCACAGAATGTCATATCAGATTTGATGTTAATATATATATATATATATATATATATATATATATATATATATATATATATATATACACGATTTATGTGTTTCTATAGATAAATAAAAACAGCAGAGTAAGCGACTACTGACCAAACGGAAAACTGAAGGTAAGAGCAATTACTGAATATTCCCATGAAAAAGGTTTAACCCTACAGGATAGCCATATCGACATAGTTACTATATTAAGTGCTTGTATCCCTCCTTATGGCACATTAAAGAAATGGGCAGCTTAATTGAGGAGAAGGAGAATCAGCACTGGTGATTACTCTTGACAAAGAAAGCCCGTTGAAATACTAATAAAGAAAAATATTTACGACGTCCATGAAAATTCCATCAATGATCGCGGATTAATATGGTGGACTGCTGATAGAACCGGCTTGTTAAGTACAAGTGTACCCAAACTTCTAAGCTGTAACCAAAAGATAACCTGGAACAACGTTACAACTCTTCAGCTTATACGGGCGAATCCAGATTCCTTTCCAACTCAATTTATAACAGGAGATGAGATGTCGATTCATCATTATTAATCCGAGTCAACACAAAGTTTCAAGTAATAGAAAGTGGAAACATCTTTCATCCTCACCTCCAAAGAAGGTCAAGTGAGCACCCTCTGTAGGAATCACGTTAGTACCCTCTACAGGAAACGTGATGACTACTGATTTTTGAAATGGAAGGGGACTAGAAGGGATTATTATGCAGGTCTTCTAAGAGCGCTGCGTGATCATATTCAACAAAGTATCGAGGAAACTGATAAAAGGTATCCGTTTACATCAGGACAATGTTCCCAACTACACGTCAGTCGTCGGTATGATATTAATTTACGATTGCGACTTCAAATTGTCCCCCCCCCCCCCCCTAGTTTATTCAATCGATTTGGCACTTTCTGACTTTCGTCTTTCCCAATTTTTTATTTTATTTATTTTTTTTTTTTTTTTAAGTTGAAAGGTGTTAATTTTTATACCAATAATAACGTCATTCGTACCATAGATGACATTCGGCAAGGTTTTTACTAAACATAAACCACCAGCGACATTAACAAACTTGAACACCGATGGGCCAAGTGCTTTGAACTGTCAGAGGACTATCTTGGAAACCAATAATATACTTGAACTCTCACCTGCTCCTTTTATAATTCGGTTTCGGGACCGTCCTTACATACGGGTTCGTGAACAAAAGAACAAGCAGTGGTGAAATATATAAACTGTGCATGTGAATATTATGAAGTAACCACAGTTAAGATGTTTTAGGTTTCTACGCTGTCAAAGACTTACAATATAGGGAAACTATCTAGTGGTCCTTAATAACGAAAAAGTTTATCATCACAAATCACGTGAATGTTTTCATCTATCACTCTACAGATATTATCTGTGACACATTAGCTTAAAACAATCATTAAAAAAAAAAAAAAATCAACAAATAGTACGTAGGAAAATAATTAAAACTGTTAACAGATAGCCAGAAAGATGGATTTTCTACTTACTAAAATTTATCATCTACTTTTCTTCTAATGACTAAGATAGAAAAGTAAATAAAATAAAAAATAAAATAAAAACGTAGGTGTGCATGCTTCTTGTAAAATCAATACAGTAGACACAGAAAGGGCCAGAAAAAAATTGTGACGGAGTGGCAAGAATTAATGAAAAAGATTGTAAGGAAACTGTAAAGTGGGACAAACTGTCGAAGGCAAGATATTCACAAAACGCTCCTTAGTATTGTTCCCTATGGTAATTACTCTTACGAAAGGCAAATTTGAACAAATATTTCTTTCTGACAAAAGAAATGTAAAGGATTAGCTCGTCTACAAAATCAAAGTTTCTTTTTTCCTTACATAAGAAAAAAAAATGCATTTATCAAAATAAATTCACGTTCATCTAGTTGTTCTTGGGGATTCTAACAATACTTAGGGAATAAAGCACTGTAAATTATTCCTTTGATGCCTTATGTCGCAAATGTGATGAAACTTTCGAGTGTTGTTTTATTCCTCTTGTTCTTATTGACACTGTACATTGTTTATTATACCAATTCATCTTGTGGTTTCTTTACCCTAATGTGGAATCGATGATGACGGCATTAAGGTTTAAAACAACAGGATTCATTCTACCTAGGTATACGTGAGCAGTCATTTGCAGAAAATATTTCATTCGCAAGTTACTAGTAAAAATGTATATATAAACAGGGTGTAACTTAATTAATGTAACAAATGTCGGGAAATGATTCCTGACATCGAGATAAGCAAAGAAAGGTTCTATGAACACATAGCATATTGGGCGTATTGGCAGAGTGGGAACAGTGAGATCGAAGCAGCAGATATGGACGTGCAGAGAGAGACAAACGTACATTCATCGGGTATGTCATAGGAGATGTTCGAAGTGTCCGCCGTGGATAACAATGCATCATGACAACACCGGTTCATGGATTGGCGAATCCTTCGAAAACCTGGGTCATGGCAAACAGTTGCACCGGCATTATACATACGCTGTTCCAAGTCGTTGACAGAAGTAGCATACATTGCACTTCTAATGTGTCCCCACAAATAACAATGCAGTTGATTCAGATCCGGAGACCGGGTAGTGCCCGATCTAACGTCTTTGGAAATTGTTGCTCAACCACCGGCGGACATTCACACAGAAGTGAGCGGGAGTTCCATCGTGCATGTTGCAGCAAAGTGGTAGGGGTACATTTTCCAGTACTTCAAGCAGTATATCCTGCAGGTCAAATATTGTGCTCGATTTTGTCTTCAGGGTAGCATGTATGGGCCGATCAGTTGATCATGGGTAATACCATACCATACATTGAGTGCGAATTGGTTTTGATAAGTTATGCATGTTGATACTATCCTCAGTCAACAGTACTGATGTCTGAAACAGCATGATGGTAGTCGTCTGTTGAATGAACCAATGGCAGAGTGCTTCACGTGGTTGGAAATCCGCTTCTGTTAATTCTTGTTTCCTTTTCAGATGGAATGGATACAAGGTATTTTCATATAACGCATGACAAAGTCATATGACATGCATGTCACGGCTAAATTCCCTCGTAATTGTACTTGGCTCATTGTCCACATCTTCTAACACACGTTTGTCCATAACAGGTATTCGTACAAGACGGGGTCGACCAGCATGCACATGAGCAGGTAGTACGGTCTCTTGTTTTACACACGCGAAAATGTGTGTGATGGCTGGCGTCTGCTAGGAAAACGCTCCTGATAAAGTCATGCTGCTTCACACCCATTGCGCCATCTGCACGACCGTACATGAATAACATGTCGGCCTGTTCGAGATTTGAATAACGCATCATGTTTTAGTCGAGCAATGCCACTTGTCCTATTCATCACTCGCAGCACAATGACCGCACTCCTGTACAGTAGAGTCTTGAACACAAGCGACAACTGTGTTGTGAACCGAGCAACTACGAGCGTCACCACTAAACTTTCTAGATCACCTTCTCAAAGCTTATTGGTTTTCGATATCTCCTGTTCCCCACACTTTTAGCCCTCGCTAACTCTGCCAATATACCATATATGGTTTATGTGGCAGTATAAAAAAGAGAGAGATAGTTTGGAGTTTAGCGTCACTTTTCAGTACCGAGACTATAGACATAGACCTAGAGCTTAACCTAAGATCCACACCATACGAACTGCATAAGGAATCGAATTATGACATCTCGTGCCTAGCCAGTATGACGCTCTTTCAAGATAAGAGATAGTAAGACATGTCTTGTATGTATGCCTTTAATTAACTTTTTGACAACTGAAGAATAAAAACTATTGTAAACTTGTACGATACGAGACTAAAGTACATATAAAATTGCCTTTCCTCGGTAGAAGAACGAAGTCGCTCTTCTGGTCTCACAGGGAGGCTGATTAAGCTCTTGATGGTCCTTTTAAGTTTGAATGTGAACTTTCATGTTTGCATCCTTAAGTACTGAGGATATAAGGAGGGGATTAAGTCCTTTTGAAACGACAGTCTTTCTTTAGAGGCGAGGCCCAAAAGGCTCTGGAAGTCACTCAAGATTATAACTGGGTACTGAATAGTTTGTTTCACAAATTAAATTCAAATGATCTATAAATTCCACCTGTTCTCAATGGAACGATCGGCTGTGTACATATGATAAGCCCGTCTCTAAAGGATAAACGTGGGTTCCAAAATACGACCGGAACCTAAATCCGGTATAAGTGTTGGGTGTACAGGCCACTATACAAGAGTCAGCTCTCACACTATACTCCGCTCATTATTACATTATCACGCCTTTAAGAGCTGATTACATAGACCTCGACATGACTCTTTTAACAACATATTTTTAGGAACAAAGTTTGTTTTGTCTTGCGTGTACTAAAATTAAACATGAGGTTAACCAAACAGCAAAAAGTGCAGAGTATTGAGAACAATTTTCTAAAATGTTATTTTCGTACATGAATGTTTTCAGTTTCTACAAAGAATACAACCTCACTAGAGAACACGTAAAAGAGTAAAGAAGATAAATTCATTTCGAAATTTAATATATATAGATACAGACATAATTATTATTTTGAAATTATGCGTACTTAGTTGTTCAGAGTAATAAAATTGTGGCGAGTTCTACATAATTTGACTTTCATATAGCTGTATCGTATATTGAGTGGTAATAAAAAAAAATATTCTTGATTGATTGTCTGAACGATATGACTTAGTTCAAAGTTAAAACCTTTAAATTTAAAATAAATACTGAAAGGTACTCAAGCTTATCGCAACTGTTATTTAGAAACTACTTCATCTTTCTCAGACATTATCACACTTCCCATTAATCTGAATCATTATCAAGCATCAAAAACACATTCTATTAAAACTAACAATATTATCTTCCAGGTTTACACATGTTAGTAATATTCATGCAGGTATAACTAAGAACCAACAAACGAAAAGAACAACATTCCGAAAAGGGGGTACTCACAAATTCACTCACTGCAACGTGCTATCACACAAAGACACGCACATAATGTGTTACGGAATTTCGGTGAAACTGGAACTAATGTTAATAACACGCAACTACGTTTCTAACTACCACAACTACAATTTTTGCTAAATTCTACTTCAGCTGGTGTTGAACTAAATACCCTACCTTGTTAATGCATCTGTCTGTTGAATGTTAAAGGCAATTTCTTGTTGTAACATTTGCCGCTTAACATTTTCGATTTCAAGCCTTGATTTGTTTAATTCCTTCATTATTTCACCCTTGATAAAAAAGAACAGAAAAAACAGAGATAAAAATAATGAAAAATTTATGATTATCAAATACTATTCTACTCACCGTGATAATTGCTGTCTCCTCACCGCTTCTAACTCTAATTTTAAATTTTCTAAAGCTTCTTTTATTCTTCCCTATAGAATGAAAAAGTACGTTAAAAGTTGTACATTAACCCTGCCCTTTATTTATATTTTCCAAAACTACACAAAGTACGAAATAATTGAACTCAACGATGAGCAACGGAAACAATTCACTATATAATTCGTACTTGTATTAACAGGGAAAAATTTTCATTGTTTTATTATTTTTTTCTTTTACTTTCTTAAATATTGTGTTGTAAATTACTCTGATTACAAAATTAACTACTATAAACGCTATATTATTTGTCTTCTGCAAGAAATGCACTGACACAATTTTGAAAAACGATAGAATGTCGACAATGATACAATAACTGATATAAACATTTATAGAAGTGGACACCGCGTAGCTAATGTTACTTTAAGCTGGATTTTTTTTTTTTTTGTTCGATTTTATTGACAAAATATGACGAAGCTAAACCTGAAATTTATGACTATTTTCACTTTCTGATACTCAAATTTCCAATATATTAATAGCTGAGAACTGTGTATACAATTGCTATTTGAGTCTGAACGTATATTAGAACTTATCCGTTTCTTTTTTATTGGTTAGGATAACCACTAATGGCTTGTAATGTTGGTTTAATAAAAGGTTTTGAGTTTAACGTCCCTTGGTTATTGCTAAAGAACACGGACGACCAATGAAAGAGTATCATTTCCAATGAACCTGTGAAAACAGAATGTGGAAGGAAATGGAAAAACTCAGGGAAACCCACTGATGTTGTCCACTATACACATCAACTGAGACCGAACCGGAAGTAAGCTCCCATACTTCCGTATTGATTTAATGTCTGATTTATTATGCAATTAGCTGTGCTGTTTTTAACGTTCTATTTTAAAGTAAGTAAAATATCATTTTGGCTTAGTTAATTGTTGTTGAAGATTTACCTATTTGATTATATTGTAAACGCTTTCAACAATAGATATTAAAATCTCGCCTCCCATTGCTTAGTTACACGTAACAATGTCTTATTCATTGAACTACATAATGACTTTCACTTGCTCTGCAGTGTCAACAGAAATGTAATCTAAAGAAAACTGAGGTAAAATCAGCGAAGAAACTGTAACAAATCTATTTAAAATATTCAGGTGAATTGAAGTGAACAGACAGCAATGGGTTGTAAGTCTCGAAAACTTATAGTGTGAGGAAAGCCTACTACTTATCAGCACGAGGGAAATCCAGGTAAGTAAAACTCATTTTCATGTGTTTTAATTTATTTAACACGGATTCGCAATAACTTTCTGGATATTTTGTCCAGAATATTTGAATATCATATTTTAATTCTTTAAAATCTAGTCATCTTACTAATACAATATGCAGATTTTCGTACGGAGAAAGGATTTTTTTTTAGGGATCTACTATTATTGTAACATCATTCTTCTGTCTTACAATTTACGTCAGTATTCATTTATTTTGCACTATTTTTCAATACGAAGAGAGTTTGGAGTTTGATAAGGAAGAGAGGGAGAAACTAATACCCTAGATTCCCTTTGCTTACGGCCCTTTATTTTATTCATAATGAATGACATGCATTTTTAATAGTATGTCTTTGTATTTAATATTGTTTTAAATATACAAATATCGAAAACTGTATAGAAAAATAAATAATCAAGAAGCAAAAGTAAAATTAATTATACCAAAATATACCGAACAATTTGGCACAGTCTTTACTTTACATCCGACTGGTTGCAAGTTAATTTAATGATACCATTCTACTTACAGATTTTTGTAATTCCTGAATTTCCTTTAAGCTTCCAATCTTTCGAATCCCCCCGGAGACTTGGTCACGGAGCTTAAAAACAGGAAGAAAAAGAACATAAACACCAAGGAATAAAAATGGAACGGACTTACCAAGGGAAGAGCTATGTTGTACGGAAACACGTTGTGAAGTATGTCAGCGATCAACGATAGGATGATGATACAAGCTAAAATATGGCGGGCGAGTCAATTTGTGCGCCTTTCTTGTTCCTTGTTGGAAGTTTGCCAACTTATGTTATTATTTTTATTGTCATGCCCATGCTACGGGAGGAAGTAATTACAACATTTTCACAGCATTGGCATGACAATAAAAATAATAATGTAAGTTGGCAAACTTTCAACAAGGAACATGAAAGACGCATAAGTTAACTTCGCCATATTTTAGTTTCCATCATCATCATCCATTGATCGCTGACATACTTCACAACGTGTTTCCGTACAACACAGCTTTTCCCTTGGTAACTCCGTTCCATTTTTATTCCTTGACGTTTCTATTCCTTTTCTTCCTGTTTTTAACCTCTGTGATCAAGAGTCCAGGGGAGACTCGAAAGCTTGGAAGTAGTGATGTGAGGTGGAAAATTTTCCGTGGAAAATTTTCCATTTCGGAAAATTTTCTGGAAAATTTTCCGCTATATTTTTCCGGAAAATTTTCCGTTCTAAAAAAATTACAAAAATCAATTAATAATTCCTCAGCAATCATAAAATTGATTGAATTCATGTATAGAAATGTTAAAAAGTGAAAGATCGTTTAAAGAATCTGAAAATTTTCATGGCTCTCAATTTTCAGTACGATGTAGGAACTAGTGGAACAATTTTTCATAAATCGAAAAATTGTCTGTCCTCTTACAGTGATGAAAATTTTCCCGAAAAGTTTCCGATTCATAAAAACATACTCCACTTACTCCTACATCGTTGTTTAGTCGTGATGTGAGGTGGAAAATTTTCTTCTATATTTTTCCGGAAAATTTTCCGTTCTTAACAAATATCAGTGATTAAGTAACAATTCGTCAGTATTCATAAAATTGATTGAAATCATATATAGAAACGTTAAAAAATGAAAGATCGTTTAAAGAATCTGAAAATTTTCATGGCTCAGACAATTTTCAGTACGATGTAGGAACTATTGGAACAATTTTTCATAAATCGAAAAATTGTCTGTCCTGTTACAGTGATGAAAATTTTCCGGAAAACTTTCCGATTCATAAAAACATACTCCACTTACTCCTACATCGTTGTTTAGTCGTGATGTGAGGTGGAAAATTTTCTTCTATATTTTTCCGGAAAATGTTCCGTTCTTAACAAATATCAGTGATTAAGTAACAATTCGTCAGTATTCATAAAATTGATTGAATTCATATATAGAAACGTTAAAAAGTGAAAGATCGTTTAAAGAATCTGAAAATTTTCATGGCTCAGACAATTTTCAGTACGATGTAGGAACTAGTGGAACAATTTTTCATAAATCGAAAAATTGTCTGTCCTGTTACAGTGATGAAAATTTTCCGGAAAACTTTCCGATTCATAAAAACATACTCCACTTACTCCTACATCGTTGTTTAGTCGTGATGTGAGGTGGAAAATTTTCTTCTATATTTTTCCGGAAAATTTCCCGTTCTTAACAAATATCAGTGATTAAGTAACAATTCGTCAGTATTCATAAAATTGATTGAATTCATATATAGAAACGTTAAAAAGTGAAAGATTGTTTAAAGAATCTGAAAATTTTCATGGCTCAGACAATTTTCAGTACGATGTAGGAACTAGTGGAACAATTTTTTGTGAATCGAAAAATTGTCTGCCCTACAGTGATGAAAATTTTCCGATTCATAATAACATACTCCACTTATTCCTACATCGTTGTTTAGTCGAGATGTGAGGTGGAAAATTTTCTTCTATATTTGTCCGGAAAATTTTCCGTTCTTAACAAATATCAGTGATTAAGTAACAATTCCTCAGCAATCATGAAATTGATTGAATTCATGTATAGAAATGTTAAAAAAAAAAAGTGAAAGATCGTTTAAAGAAACTGAAAATTTTCATGGCTCAGACAATTTTCAGTACTATGAAGGAACAATTGTTCATGAATCGATATATTTTCGGCCTTATATGAAAAAATTGAAGAACTTTTTATGAGTCGGAAAGTTTTCATCATTTTGAAGCAAAAGTAAAACAACTTTTTTGTGAATCAGAAAGTTTTATTGCTCTGTAGAAACAAGTGAAAGGAATTTTCATAGATCGGAGAATTTTCATCACGATGTAGAAACAAGTGGAAAACACTTTTCATAGGCCAGACAATTTTGGATATTATGTATAGTGATGTTAGGTGGAAAATTTTCCACTATATTTAACTGCACATAGAGCTACAAATTTGAATTTCAGTAGAGGAAAGTTAGTCAGCAACAAATTATAATTTTCCAATTAGCTTTCGGGAACCGGAAAATTTTCTATTTCAAGTTGGGAAATAAAATTTTACAGTGTTTCTCTGTCTCTCTTGCTCTGCCAGCTCCTTCGTTGCTTTGGCATGGAAAACCTGCCTTTGATTCCCAGCGGAAGCTTATGTAGTTCGGATTCCACGTTAATCAGTTGGTACCGTTTTATATAGTCTCGCTGCTGAAAGGGACGTTAAACTCCAAATCAACTCAATTCAACTACTCTCTCCCTCTCTCTCTCTCTCTCTCTCTCAGTATGTGTATGTGTATGTGTGTGTGTGTGTATGCAAAGTGCAGAGAACATACATTGAGTTCGTAGAGTACAAATATCCCATTCTATTATTTAAAATTTCAATTTATTAAAAGTCATGAATATTTTCCGGTTCATAAAAACATACTCCACTTATTCATTCGATTCATGAAAAATTGTTCCACTTGTTCCTACATCGTACTGAAAATTGTCTAAGCCATGAAAATTTTCAGATTCTTTAAACAATCTTTCACTTTTTAACGCTTCTATATATAAATTCAATCAATTTTATGAATACTGACGAATTGTTACTTAATCACTGACATTTGTTAACGGAAAATTTTCCGGAAAAATATAGAAGAAAATTTTCCACCTCATATCTCAACTAAACAACGATGTAGGAATAAGTAGAGTATGTTTTTATGAATCGGAAAATTTTCATCACTGTAGGACAGACAATTTTTCGATTCATGAAAAATTGTTTCACTAGTTCCTACATCGTACTGAAAATTGTCTGAGCCATGAAAATTTTCAGATTCTTTAAACAATCTTTCACTTTTTAACGTTTCTATATATGAATTCAATCAATTTTATGAATACTGACGAATTGTTACTTAATCACTGATATTTGTTAAGAACGGGAAATTTTCCGGAAAAATATAGAAGAAAATTTTCCACCTCACATCTCGACTAAACAACGATGTAGGAATAAGTGGAGTATATTATTATGAATCGCAAAATTTTCCGGAAAATTTTCATTACTGTTCAGGACAGACAATTTTTCGATTTATGAAAAATTGTTCCACTAGTTCCTACATCGTACTGAAAATTGTCTGAGCCATGAAAATTTTCAGATTCTTTAAACGATCTTTCACTTTTTAATGTTTCTATATATGAATTCAATCAATTTTATGAATACTGACGAATTGTTACTTAATCACTGATATTTGTTAAGAACGGAAAATTTTCCGGAAAAATATAGAAAAAAATTTTCCACCTCACATCTCGACTAAACAACGATGTAGGAATAAGTGGAGTATGTTTTTATAAATCGGAAAATTTTCCCGGAAAATTTTCATCACTACTTGGAAGATTAAAAAAAATTCAGCAAATACAGAAAATCTGTAAGTACAATGATAGAATTCCTGAGTGTGGTTTAGCATTTAATGATACCAATTAAAAAATAAAGGGAAACAAAAATAGTCTTTCCATTATAAGCTGGTCTTAGATTTTCAAAAAAAAGCATTTGTGTTAAACACAAACGAATCGCTTCGATATGATAAACAGAAATTCAAATTTGCGATATTTTCTAAATCTCAAGGCTACTTACATGGAGTAAAAAAATAAATTTAACACTATTTTATTTTATTAGGTACAAAAGAAATAAAGTTAAATATTTAATCATACCTACTTCAAGAAAACAGCAAATAACCTATGGAACTATTATAATAGAATTACGTTTTCTTGTGTTCATGTTGATCATCCAAATGTTTTTGCCACAGTTCGAATTATATATTTTGTCCATATTTTTAGGGTTTGGACTAAACTTAGAACAATTGTCGTAACATAAGAATAAACAATCAAGCAATTTTTGGTTAAATATATTTGTTATCACTTGGACATTTGTTACCAACACATTTTATCTTTAAAAGATTAAAAGAGGGTCTTTCATTTTGTTCTCCCTCCGTATATTTGCCATGCAATATACCTTTTACAAAAGATAGATATATATTTAAAACTTCAGATTTGAAACCAGTATCTGTTTTGTGACTTGTTATACATTTGTGTCATTCTGGTTGTAACACAGTATATTTCAAATTACAAAGAGCTAAGGAAAATTTTAAAAACCTTCAACATCCAAATCAGCAAATCAATATGCTCGATTATATGTCCGTCAATTACACATTTTATTTGTTCGTCGGTATATCACGCAGTTCGAAGATATTTCGTCATTTCGGAAAAAACAAAGAAACGGCATCGAAGTTCAGACTAGAAATTTGAAATTAAAACCTTAAATTTACTAAGACTTTTATGTCACGATGTGTTGCTTTTCATTCTTCTGTCGATCCCGTTCTAACATTGGTCTATCAAGCTGTATATAAATTCAGAATTCGAAATATATGTCATCGATTTATCAGGTTATTTTGGTAAAATAATCATGCTTGCACTACGATAATAAATCACCTGGTAAAATTCTTTATTTGTCTTAGCAAGACAATAATGTTAAAATGAATAATAACTTCTAAATTTGCTCGTACTCCTTTCGTAATTCAAATGATAAATGACAGATTAATTAAAGTTTGCTGCTGCAGCAAATCTTTAGCATAAAACAGCAACACCACGTCGACGAAGAGATTTATTCTCTGGCTCCAGCAAGTATTGCTGGGCCAGCAAAATATCCAGCACAATCGCAACGAATTTTAACCTGAAATATGAATTAATATACTTGACTACTACTTCACAAATTCTATACTACGGACCTTACAAATCAATAAAGTTTTATCAAACCATCTTACCTTCTCGCTTTGAGAATCTTCTAATACTTTCCTAGTTTTTTCTAATTCTGCAGTTAGAGCATTCTTTTCCTCTAAAGCGTGCATTCTTTCTTTTAGATGAACTTGTAACCTTTCGTTAGATTCTGTAAAAGACAAATTACAATTCAAATATTACCAGGAAATTAAAATATATATATATACGTGGTCAATCAATAAATCTGATTATCCTAGATCTAAAATTTAAAGCGAGAAGTGTTCGAGAAAAAATCGGAGAAAGAATCGAACTTACACAATAGTGTGTCAACCATCTATTGTTCAGATTTACTGATGGGTTTTGACAACAAACTGCTATTTGATCCCTTCCACTACAAGCATTAGTTGTCAAGCGAAAGTAAAAATCTGCATAAGATTACTGCAAATTCAATTTAAAACTTTAAATACATTTCAACTTCTTAAACCAACATACGGGATGAGTACAGTATTATGAGTAGCTTAAGATTTTAAAGGAGGTAATCAGAAGTCAGGTCAGGAAGATCTAAAACAATATTTTATTAACTGAAGAGCAGCATAGTCTTCAGTTTGGTTTATGCAAACAATCTTAAATTGTTCAAGTTGGGAGAACAAAAAGTGAGAGTCAGGATGAGATCGGACCTAATGATTCTGTCTACATTTGATCAAAATTCTATTAATACTATATAAAAAATCATCCGTACTTAAATCGTGAAACATATAATCTATACATAATTTGTAATTACCTTTCTTTAGAAAAAAAAAATCGTGTTCAATTCATGAGAAATGTTACTGTACTGTTTCAAGAATATTTTGGAATTCAAAAGTTTATACACATGAATATAAAAGTAAATATTTGATATTTAAAATCTGATCATATTTAGACGAAATTTTACAATGAAGCACACATTTGATAAGTATCTCTAAACAATTATTATATTATTTATGGAATAAAAAAAAATATTTTCTATTTTACCTGACAGGAGTTTATCTACAGTGCTCGAGAGTCTTGTATTATGTTCTTCGTTCATCTTTAACCGCTGGTTCAGTCGGAGAAGTTCTGCATTCTTCTCCTCCACCTGAGCTTCTAACCGCTGTATCCGGTCTTCAGCGGAACCATGACGTTCTTGCGCCTAGCACAAACATATTAGCAATATTACAAATACAAACATATTAACATTATATGTTGAAAAAATAACTGAATATTTAACAATGTAGAATAATATAGAGATATTTAAGCGAAATTATTATCGTTAAAAAAATAATAAGTAAAATAAAATCTTTCAACAGTATACAGGGTGTTTCAAAACAACACCGACAACATTTGGGAGGTGATTCTTGACACCAAGATAATACGAAAAGAGTAGACCAATCTGGGTGTACAAATACTTTCTTCCGGAGTTTTAGGCTGCCGAAAACATGAAAAATGAAGTTGAAGGTCCTTAGCTCAAAAACTACGGGACCTACCGTAGTCGGGTCAAGACGTTATTTAGGAACTACTAATATATGCCTTATCCAAATATTCATGTTTTAGAATCCTGCGGTACTTCCGCAACAGTTTTTATAGAGGTAGTTCGTGAGTACTTCGAATTATATGCTCACAGCTAAACAGCCTCTATAAAAATTGTTGCGTGAGTACCTTAGGATTCTGTAACATGCATTTTTGGATAGCGCACATATTACTTCCTAAGTAAATAAAGTCTTGACCCGACTGCGATAGGTCCTATAGTTTTGGAGTTACGAATCTTTAAAGTTCATTTTTTTCGTATCTTCGGCAGCCTATAACTCCGAAAGGAAGCATTTGTGCATCCTGGTTAGTCAATACTTTCCGTCTTATCTTGATGTCAGGAATCACCTCATGTTTAGCATAAATAAATAAAACTGCCCAAAACACGCGATACAGAGAGGTGTTGCCAATTATATAAAGCAAATTTTATGCTGTAAACAGGTATAAATTGTAATTTAAGCTACTAGTTAAAAGTAAACAATTCAAAATCTTTTATGTATTATTTAAAAAGAAAAACGAAATTGTCGAGACATGATTCTGGTTAGCTTATTAATTCATTTTAAACATAAAAGTTGACCGCAATGAACACCATATACCGAATTACTGTTAACACATTTTCTTAAAAGATGCAGAAAACGACTTCTACTTATATTGTGCTGCTTGTTCTACTTATTTATTGCTACCAATAACGTTTAATAAAGGAACTGTACCTTCAGTTTATATATATATATATTTAAGTTACCAGAAATTGGAATATCTATGTAAACAGATGATCAGTAAAGACATTCCTTTTCTATTTTCTGTTTTTACTATCAGCAATTCTGCGGTGTAAATTTAGGAAATATTTCAAATAAATCCTTCATCAGTAAATTATTGCTAAGAACAAAACAGATGTGTTTGAACAAAACAATAAAATTTTTATATTCTACGCCGTTCAACCTTCTCGCAGTAAGATTTCTGAATAGTGTTTGATGATTGGACGTTGTAATACTAAACTGGTATCATATATAGGACGGTATTTCTGATATTTAAGGAGAAATACAAATTTCAAGAGACCAGCTCTAATCGGTGAAGGGGAAAGTCTTTCCGGTTTCAGGTCAGGTGACAAATACGGAATTAAAAAGATTATTGAGTTTCTGTAGGTGACGATGACTATATTATTTTCTTCTTTTTCTTTTTATTCTCCTTTCAAGATTGAATTGTTTAAGGAAAAGATGGAAAGGTATCCCTGATTGGCTGCAGATGGAGTGCTAAATAGATCTTGTGACAATTGTTGATGGACAAAGTGATGGCGCAGATACGAGTTTACTGAACGGGCACGGGAAAGATAAACTTTTGATATGATAAGGGCGGAAGTTCTTGAACTGGAGGTATTGGACAATGTTGGTAGATTTGAAATGTAAGCCTGCTTCGAGTACTCTAGAGTTTTTTTTCTCAAATCTAACCTTCACATCACAGAAGATTATATGTAGTTCGGTCGGAAACAGATCAGGCAAATTTGACGAAGCACTTGTTTAAGAATGCAGAATTTCTGGTTCTTATGGGTCATGGGTATATATTAAGAAAGAGAGAAAAATCGCACGCGAGAGAGAGAGAGACAAACATGCAATTTACGAATCGAATCCCATAACGATAACGAGAATTGGCAATAAATGTCTTAGTGATGCCAGTTACAGAAGAGAAAATTAATTTTGATAGTTAAAAGACTTTTTGACAACTAATATAAGTAAATGGTTGTTTGAAATGGAGAAATAATGAATTCCAGTGGTTTTATTTATATAAAAGTGACGCAAGTCCGAAAATGAGAATCAGAGCCTTACAACTAAGTTAGGATAAATACCAGTACTTAAAAAACCAGGTGATAAAGTTTTTTTATCGTCACCTTTTTTATGTTGCCGTGATCGAGACTTTTATATCTACACTGAAATATGGCCCATGTATTCACTGTTGGAAATTTTACGATGCAAATTTTATTGCAATTATTTACTGATAAGACAGAAGGTTTCAGTAAACTGACCAACAAGCGAGACAATCACTAAATAATTTTAATAAGCTGGAAAACATGCAAAGATTATCTATGGAGATAACATTTATGAAAATGACAGTGACTGAATCAAACCAAAGGTACCGGGAGGTAATTCCTACTTCACTGTCATCCGTTTTTGAGAATCAACACGTATATTGCATCCGGTAACTTTATGGATAATGGCACTAACTGTAATGAATGAGATGCCGGTGTTTTCATTCAAGAGTTCCATAGATAAGGTTGATGTATGAAAGAATGCGCGTGCCTAGGGCAATGCTCTATATTTTGATTTGCTGATAGTAGTTATTTTTAAGCATGACAGTTGCCCATGATAGGATGATATTTTATGATAAGAATTTGGTGATGTGAATAACGAATAAAAAGTGGTTTGTTTCTGAGATAAAATGGAAGAGGTTGGACGTGTGCTTTGAGTTGTTAGTTAAGAAAGGTAACTTGTATGATAGGTTGGACTATCAACAGAGAACACAACGGGTCTTCTTCTGGGTGGTGGACATATGTTCTTAAGACAGCAGACAGAGTTTTGCAGATTTAGGTTTTGAGCGAGGTAGAAAATAATGATCACTCCATACGCAAACCTTTCGTGACTTTTCAGGCACAATAAACGTGCGTAAAACAGAAAAATCAAATCCGAAATAAATATTCCGTTATATATTTTTTATAAATAAGGTACTTACCAATCTTTTTTACTCGCATTTCTATATATAACCTGAACTAAAAATGTAATCATTCGTATTAGGGGACATCACCCACTATTAACTCAGAAACTAACACAAATCAAAATCCACTATCATTGTTCATATTGCTAACGAATACCGCTAAGCAAATATTTAACAATGAAATGCAATGGATACATTATGGAACGGAACAAATGTTACAAAGAAGTGTCTCGTATAGTATTTATTGCAAAGTAACATAAATATAAACATTTAAACATAATTTCATGATTCGCAATTTTCCCGATCGGCAACTTTTAAGTAAAAAATTTGTTTTCTTAAAGCGCCCCAGAAATAGTGCACATACGAAACAAAGAAACGAAAGAATGACAACGAAGGTGGACTACAGCGTCCAGCACCCAGAATTTACTTCGAAATTGTTCACGTAATTAATCTATCAGTAATCCACCTAAACATGCAGTTCTTCCTAGCATTGGTTCAGACGAAGAATTTACAACGTAAGCATTCGAAAATTGAGTCCACTGATTCTCTGCTTAACGCGTGTTCGTAATAAGATCCTGTATTGAATCGTTAAGCTTAGTTTATGAAATGAAAGAAATTAAAAATTTATTGTATTCTTATTAGAATTCATTTTATGTTTCACGTATTACAAAGTTTACAATTCTTGATAATTTCCTAACTTCTTTTTTGGTTTGTTTGTTTGTTTGTACTGTATACTCATCAGAAATGAATATGTACTCTATACTCTCTTGCCAATAACTTTGGTATCAAACGAACCAACCTGAGTAGATAAAACAACCGTAACTATACCGAAACTATAAATAAATTTTAACTTTCAATGTGCTTCCGTAGTGGAGTACGCTTTTATATCCATGCCTCGTGCGTACAGATACTTTTTCTCATAATATTTATTGCACTTCAATCCTATTATTGGAATTGTCGAACTAAATGCCAGAGCGTGCAAACTGAAGCTTTAAATGAAAACAGAAAAGTGCACCTTCCTCGTAAAGAAGATCAAGTTGAATTATTCATGGTATATATTTATGTAAATACACACACACACACACACGCACAATATATATATATATATGTATATATATATATATATAAAGAAAGAGAGAAACATTAAAGAAATGCTAAAGACCACAAATTAATACATGGTCATAGATCTCACTGTATACGATACTCTATATTATGAGAAAAAATGACGTAAGAAAGTTTTCTGTTTGTATGAAAAAATAAAGTTGGGTGTAAAGAGGTATAAAATCGTATTTCCTTCTGAGTTTCAAATATATCTGCGTAGTTTGGAAACTGATCAAGTTTCATTTTCAAGAATAATAAATAAATAAAAAATACAACATATAAATAAGGAAGAGAAGAAAGAATCTGCTTGACAATATATTTCCTTTACTTGTACCTTTAAGTTAAATTCTATTTTTATCTGAAAATAAAGCATGTAAGTAACGAAAATTTGGATGTACAGCATTTTTGTAACTTTCTTATTATCAATACATCTAGTGAAAGTTATTATGTATACTATTTAGATATTCTTTGTATCCTAACTATATAATTTCAAAACATGGGTTCTCACAGATGGACACAAATGAATGCAAAGGTATTACTTCTCAGCAACTAGATATTTTGTTTACAAATGCTCTCATCTGCAATTTCTGGCAAATAAGACTTATACTTGCATAATCATATGTTCATGTATACCTCTGAGCTCGCTACACATCAAAATTACACTTCCTCGGTACAATCCTACATATTAGATTCATAATAATTCTGGCAATAGACAAGAGCCACCTTAATATGTAATATTTATAAGTGGAACATGTTATGGTATTAATAAAATACTTCCCAATAACATCTGTGGAAAATGAAGTAAATTCTTACAAATTACAAATTAGAATTTGAGTAGTCTTCTTTGATATAAATAATCGAATTTTATGTAAATCAACGAACAGTATCCACAAATTGGTTTATTTGATTCGAATTATTTACGGAAGACAGGAAAACCATAAAGAAGCGGATGTACAATTAATTAGAGAGTACGAACTATTTTCTTAAGACAATATAAAAAAAAAATAATCAACACTATTACAAAACATAAATAAGAGAAAACTGCGAAGTGTTATAAATGTCTACCCTAGTATATCGCCAGACAAGAAGAGGGAAAGATATAGGTCAAAGAATTAATAAAGGAAAAAAAAGTTCAACTAAGTAACGGTCAAGACGTTATTCAACAATTTCATTTTTCTTTACTATCTTTTCCCGCTCTGTCTGATGAAGTGGCAGTGAAAATTCTTTAAAATATATCTGTTTGTGGGTTGGTTTGATTGTGTTTTGAGGTAGTTTGTCTTTTTCCAAGTTTATATGCACAAATAACAAAACAAAACACTATTGCTCGAGTACATAAATAAATGAAAGTAAATAGTGGTAGGACCGAAGAAAACCCTGGAAAACCCCAGTCAGGATGGTCAGCAGCGAGAATCGAACCAAAGCTCTACCACTTGAGCTACTTCGCTCGGTAAAGAGAAATTTGCAACTGGGAAGATCACGGACCATGGTTTTCAGTTACCATCTTTTTTAATAGCATTTTTTCGTGTTATTTCTCCCTGTCTTAAGAAGAGTTTTGCAATAAAGGTTACTTAATTTCCGATATGTTATAGTGTTTTGTCTTATTTACCGGTAAGTCATTTTTGACATGCATATCGTTCCTTATTAAACTTTGACATTTTTAGATTTACGAGGCTGAAATTAGTTCTATAAATTATTTTCCTCGCAATCACTGTTACTAGTTAAACATATCGTTAATATTAGAATGGCATATAAATTAAGGTTATATGTAAAACTAAGAAAATTTTGAAAAAAAAAATTAAAAAATAAAGAATAAAAATAGCACTCGGCATTCATCTATATATTATAAGAATTGGCACCACCTCAGAGAAAAAGCACAATTCCCTCAACCAACAAGCTAACATCAAAAATTATAAACTAAAAACGAATTCCTGACGTATATACGAAAACAGATGAGGATAGCACAACTTTACTTGAAATTCGAGAGAGCAGACTTAGTCCATGCAGAAACGCAGAGTTTGGGCTTTTGAATTCATGATACAACAGATTCACGACGAAAAGACACAGAATTTAGCAAATATACACATTTATTTAGTTACATGTATTGGGCACCATACTACTGTTAGATAGATACATACACACCGCACAATTCCCTCATTTTTTGTGTGTAACTTACCTTTCAAAAGCCACGAACCTTATATGTTGCTAAAGAAACTATTGAAATTGTATTTAAAAGAAGTATGTGCAGATAGAAAATGTGCATACATACAATAAGTGTGTGACGCAAACCTTATATTTTAATTATATATGCATACCGATAAAAATTTGTGTGTATGTATGTATGTAGAGAAATAAAACAAAAACTGACTGAAGACTGCATAGAATACAATTTTAGAAAAGAAAGCACACCATACGAAACATCTGAAGAGAGTGTAAGTAGCATTTCATATTACATTAAGTAGTAATATCTATTAACAAACATTATTTTTAAAAAATATTGACAGACATTAAGAAACATGAAGATGAAAGCTATGGTTTATACTCACATCAAACATTCTTATTACAAGATGTTAAGTTAGTTCTGTAGCATACGACAGAGAAAGGTATGTACAAATATACAACCAGTTTTGTAGGTCTGTGTTGATTCTGGTAGGAAACTGGTGTCTATTAAGCTAACTGTCAAATGTGAAAAATCAAATAAAAAACTGAAACATAAGCAGAATATGTGAAAGCTGTGTCTAAGCGAACAAAAACATATTTATCGTACTGGCTATAACATTAAAATTAACATCTTCTGAAGCTTAATTATCCTTTCACTGCAATCAAATTGAAAATGTATGAAAATGTCTAAAATGATCAACTAAATATAAATGCAAAAACTGATCAATTATGCAACAAAGCAACTTGCCTTGTGCCTTCGTCGTTTTCTTTTAATTCATTATTTTCTTTCTCTCTAGGAACAGGGTCAGCACTGCTTTTATTGCACTGCGGGATCCTCTCCTTTACATTTCCTATTATAGTATTTGTTATTCTATTAAGAACTATTTACCCAGAGTATTACGTGGACTTAGAACAGTTTCTAACATCACCTAATGTTCGTCGTTACATTTTAGCAGGCACTCACTGTTATTGTGGAAGTATCATTGTTCAATTTAACAATTTATGTGGAATATCGTCATTGTGTTTTGTTATCACTAAATTAGCTTTTTGTGGCTGTTCTAAACACTACTCTTCGCTGGCGGTTTTAAACATTACGAAAACATTATTTTAGATTATACAACTTGTATGAGTGAACACTTATTTTGACTATGCACAGATTAATTTTATTAATTTCTTCTATTATACTAAAGGTTCATCCTTTTCGTTAGTTTCAGGTATGTTGCTGCAAATTTCTAAAATTTCAACAGACGACAATAAACTCAAAGTGAAGGCAATGTGGCCAGACTGAACTTTTCAAGTTAGTATAATCCACTAAAAACCCTGTTACGATCCTATATTGGTCCCTTAAATCAGAATGACTATTGTTCTTAACGGTGAAATCTTGTTTTTCTTGTTTAAGTTTAAATTTTTAATTAAAACGAGGAACAGCTTAATAATTGAAAGAAATATCCTGCGTCCTTTTAGTTCGCTTACTGGCAATTGGATGCAGGATATTTGTTTCAACTGCTATTCTTTGTATTCAACTGAAAATTTAATTCTGCAAGAAAAACAACGTTACCGTTAAAAAAAATATATAATCGTCATGATCTAAGGAATCAATAAAGGAACAAAAAGGCTTGTTGGATCTAGTCACATTGCCTTCACTTGGGACTTGAACTGCCATCTGCTGAAATACAGAAAATTTGCAGCAACATACCTGAAACCAATAAAAGGAATGAACCTTTAGTTTAATAGAAGAAATTTTAATGAAATTAATCTGAATATATCAAAATAAGTGTTCACCCATACAAGTTGCATAACCACAAGTAATATTTGCGCAGTGTTAAAACCGAATAATGTTTAGAACAGCCAGGAAAAGCTAATTTAGTGACAACAAAAAGCAATGATGGGATTCAACATAAATCGTTAAATTGAACAATAATACTTTCACGAGAACAGTGTGTGAACTGCTAACATATAATTACGAACATTAGGTGATATTAAAAACTGTTCATAGAACACTTGGGATAAATTGTTCTTTGTAGGATAGCAAATACTATAACCGGAGATTAAGGAAAAGAACCCGGTAATACAATAAAATTAGTGCTGACGATGTTCCCAAAGAGGACGAAGATGTTTAATTAAAAGAAAAGAACAGCGATACAAGGTAAGCTGCTTTTGCTATGAATATGTGCAATATAGCTTCTATCAGTAGATGGCCAATTATGTCTTCAGTAACCCATTATTGTGAATATAAAAATTGATCCTATGTCTTTTACATTTCTTGCTATTGCCAATTTTTAATGTTAAATGTTTTAATACTTATTACTGGCAAGTGAATCGTAATGAAAGTTTAAGTATGCATAACATACAAATAAAAATACATACCAAACTCGAAGGAATTTTTCTCAGATTTCAGAAAAAGTTGATGTTTCTCTGACAATTAGCATATAGAAATAAAATACCTATATCATACGTGATAACAGAATCAGATTTCTTAAAGTAAGATGGATTACAAATGGACTAATAAACAGTCATTATGTGTTATTTGCGTATACATAATAACATCTGAGCTTCTACAACAAATAAAAATAATGGTTTGTGAATTCATTATTGTTCCCATGTAATTATTAATAACTGCTGCGACACCAAAAACTGAAGTAGTTATTAACACTTAAAGCAGATGCTAAAGGAGTTGAAATAGCGATGGGCTACTGAAAGTGTTTTTAACTTTTAAGATAATGGAGTATGAATGTATATACGTGATGCTGAACCCAGAAAATTATTTAAAATAAATAAATAAAAAAAAAAGTTAATTTAAAAAAAGTGAACTATCACATATACAATGATGATAAAATATACACGAACAACCTCTTCTCTTATAGAAGCTGTGTCTCTTTGATCTTAGGAAAACAGCTCCATTTTTTTTCTTTCTTTTCTTAAAAATTTTTCTTGCAAACGTATGGAAAGAAAGATACAGTTTACGGTTAGGACTGAAGTGCTTTTAATTTTTTTAATGACTTCTTACGTAGATCTATGTATATGAAACAGTTTTCTAATATATATTTGTATTTATCGATTTCGACAAAAGCGAACCTATATGTTGAAACTGCTGATTCTTTGGTTTTCAATGCACTATACCAACTTTATTTAATTTTATACCAATTGGAGATTTATTGAGACTTTTTGAAAATAATATAATAATTTACTTCTCTTGTCTCATCATTTCACAGTATATTTATGCATCTGCATATGTCCAAATATCGTTGGCTTCAAGACAATAGCACTGTTTCTTAATATGAATCATTATTACTATTGTTTCGTATCATTTTTAGTATTGTTTCTTTTGGATTACCTTCTGGTGAGAAACTAGATACATCGAAAATAATCTAGTATTTTATTTAGTTAGTACTCGAGTACTAACTAAAGCACTCTAGTTAGCACTACAAAAATAAAGTATTTTTGTTTCCTAATATTGTAATTCAAATGTCCAATTTCGACCCTTATTGAGTTGACTCTGGCCTTCTCTTGTGTTGTTTATGGTACCTATTTATATTTGAAATTGTGTTCAATATTAGACCAATCTAATTCTCAAAATTTTGAATATTATGCGATAAATTATCTTGAAATCAGTAATCGAACTAACCGTAATAATATTAGTAATTCCAATTAATATGTTTCAGAACTCGTTAATCATAATATCAGGATATTTTACTCATTTTATAAGTGTACATTTAGGTTCAAGAAATTTTGGCGATTTCCAACTATTTTAAAAGCCATTTTCTAATAGTTATACGTAGAATATATTAATTATTAACATTGTAATGAAGATTTGGAAGGAACGAAGCATCTGAAAGGAAGAAAAATCCACGTTTAAGTAAATATGGGCATACCACTTTGAAGAATGATGAAGGGCACATTCCTTGAACTTCAACTTTGTCATCAATTTTCAGTATTTTCATTTGTGAAATCAATGACACATCACTTTTCATTTGTGAAATAAACCAACCCATCACTTTTCATTTGTTTATTTCACATATAAATTTTATCATTTAATAGCAAACCTAATTAAGAAACTAAAATTAAAATTGAATGAAGCCAATTACATGGCCTGTTTTGAAAGGTAAAATACATGACGAAACTACAGTATATCTAAGTTTATTAAAGGTACTGACACTGTAAAAATTATACGCTTCAAAAATGTGAGAAATGTTCACCTATGGCTGGCAAGTCAGTTGCTACGAATTTAGAAGCTCCCATGCTATTAACCGCACTCGGTTAAACTCTTCATTCTAATTAGAAGCTATCCAGTTTAACATTATTCACTGTAAGTATTCATCTTCTCCCTGGTTTTCCTTTCTCTACACGTTCTACCATGTGTCTCGGAATGAAGTTTCTTCTCAACACTTCTCCTTCTACCATTCCGAACACTTCTTTATTGGTTTTGCTTTCTATCTAGCTAATTTTCCAAACCATTTCCTTATTTTAGTCTATGATCTTTTTTAACAATTTGCGTAACAATCAACAAATGTAAGTTGGTCACATTTTTCAAATAACTTGAGCTTAGTCCCATATTTTTATAATTAGGGAACTTGAAAACCTATTTTCTTGAACCTTCACCAACTTATAAGGACGTACTTTGCAATCGATGTTCAAAGAACTTATGTTTCTTTTCATGAACTATATACGGCTTAATTTTACATCTTACCTTTTTAACCAGATTGTTTGCATATAAACTTAAAATATGTGAAGCATCTATGCTAGTATTTTGACTATTCAGAGATCAGGAAAATGTTAATGGAAACACATTAATGACAGAGAATAGATTAATTTTTGTGAGTAAACTCTTGTATATAAAGAATTAATAACTTTGACATTTACAATGGCACAAACAAAGTAATTATTACGAAGTAAAATTGTTAAAAAGAAAGAAAATGGTAGTCACAAACATGCGACCCATTCCATACAGTAAGAAATATGCAAATGTATTTATGTGTATAATTTTAGTAATCTATACAAAAGAGAGCTTAGTTTAAATTATGCGAACTTAAAAAAAAAAAAAAAATGTTTCTCATACAATGCACGTTTCAATAGTTTTATTTTTTAAAAAGTAAAGAAAAAGAAAGAATTTGGCATCCAATATGAAACTGATAACCAAGAACAATAGGTGGATAAAAGTGGAATCAATTATAGCATTCAAAGGTGCTTTCTCTTTTGGTTTTTCTGGATGCAGCATCACAGAAGTGCTCTAAAATTCAAAATGCTTCTTTTACAACACCAAAACGTTTAAACTTAATAATTAACTGTTATACACATATATACTAAATATGTATAAAAAAAAACACATTGAATAGTAAAATAATTATGATGCATTAATTTATCTGTACACGCATTAAATATTAACTAAAGATGAAATATGTTCCATTTTGCAATGATGTTTCGGAAAGATAAGACAGGCATTTTTCATTGGAACTTAATATATAGGGAAAAAATAGTAAACAATTTGGCAGAAGACAGCAAGAATTATTGCAAACAAAAATATTGCAAACATGTATATATTCCCAACTGATTCAGAGATACACTTGTTTGGCACTGACATTAAGCAGCTATAAGAGAGATTAATACATGTCAAATGATTTACTACAAGTTATAGTTATATGTATTGACTGCCTATGATGATGGTAAAGGTAATTAGTTATTAAAATGCAAATCACAATAATGAGTTGTGGATTATAAGTTGCATTACAAAATAATAAAAATAAATATCATCAGGTGACGAAATTTAGCATGCACATTGCAACGATAACGTTTAGGTATATTTAGTTTTAGGGCAACTTGGACAATAGTCCGGTACCTTATGATAACAAATTTTGTGACCAGATTTGTTTAAACTTGTTTCATTTACGCTGCTAAAGATACAACAAGTGAGGAAGCCATAAGTGCTTGAAGTGTATTTTTAATTTCTGCAAAATGAATAATAAATATTAATTAAGGAAATACAAAGTTTAAAAGTAACAAAAATAGTTTGATTTACTGAAATAACTATCGTGATAAGTTTTAGTGATAATTAAAGTAATTTTAGTTGAATTAAATGTAAGTGTGACTATAATTAAGTTAATTGAGAATGTTTCAATAATCAATTGTCTAAAATTTCAGCAAACTGAGTTTTATTGTCATTTGTGAAGGTTATCTAGGATGGAACTTCAGAAACATTACCTACACTATTGTATTTATATTCTACTCATTTGTATTTTCCAACTCTGATACAGCCAATACATGCAAATAGCACACTAGTTATTGTACTTTAAATAGTGCACTATTTATTGTCCTGATTTGCACCTCATACTGAAGCGTTCTTATTAATAATTTTAACGGAAGTGCGAAAGTTTTCAATTTTAATTTCTAGTTACAATAACCTTCCATGCGCCAATATCAAACAAGTGTATTTGAATTTATTGAGAACTGAATACATGCTGATATTAAGTACTTGTCGGAATGTTTGATAACGCAATTATTGATTGTCGAAATTACTTTTTTTGTGTGTCCACTAGTGAAATATTACACCACCTAAAGTACCGTAGTAACTTTTAAAAAAATATATATTTCTGGCAATACCCTTCTCCCTTGTACATATATATATAAGAGTTAATTTGCAGAATTTACAAATTATACTAATACTGATATCGTTGTACAGATCAGAATTTATAAAAAAAAAAAAATGGCAGTTTACATTCACTACAAAGAAAGACAGGACAATACTATAGAAAGAGGAAGCGAATTAATTACAGCTTTTAACTTAAAATAGTTATTTAACCAACTGCCATTTTTTTCCTCAATACAGAGAGTAGGCATTTCATATTTTTCAAACCCAAATGGTTTATTTTTCATACAAAATGTATTTTCTTTACAAAGAACATTCAGCAAACTCAAAATATTATAAGAAACTACGAACGTTCATTACGGCTGACAGCTGTGTGAAGTCAGCTTCTAAGTGGAAGCACACGGCTCGTAACCGTAGGTATATTTAATGGGTTAAATAATGGTATAGCATAGCTACCATCTTCACGCAAGTACTGACCCTTAAGATCCCATCACGCCTGATAGATATTCGGGGAATTCATAGGTACATATTAATTTAGAAAATGCAATTACCATTACAGGCTAATATATATATTATTTTTTTAACATATTCTTAGTATATACGTGCATGAAAAATATTAATGCATCTACTAAAATCTACAACATGAAGAGGTTGAGGGAAAGAATGAGGAAGTTCTATTATGAAAGATGAGGTCCAATTATTAACATGCTTAAACAACGACACCAGTTACCACCCAAGAATCAACCAGATTCCTACCTGTGCCCTCACCTGGGTAAGGGCTTCCATCCTCTGCTTCAGTTCCTCTTCCATCTCTGGAAGTTTGGCGTACTGCGCTATTTTTTGGTCGGCGAGTTCCAATTTCTCTTGGACAGCTCGGATTTTCTCTTCTTGTAACTAAACGGGAAATTTATATTTTTTTAAAAAAAGTTAATGAATTATGAAAACACTTCACTTTATCTATAGTTATCTTAAGTTTGTAAATAAAAACGAATTCAAAAATATTCTTAATTTTGTTTAATTAACTTGAGCACATTTTTACAGTCGGTAAGCAAAATAGTTCACTTCAAACATTTTCTTCAGCCAATAACACTAGAATAAAGACATTGATTTGAATAGGATTTCCGGTAATTTACTGAGTATGATTATGTTCTTTCTCGTCAAAGAAAATTGTAATTCAAATGAATAATTTGTACCTCTAGTGATAATTCAATTTTGTAAACACTACTAATATTTCGATAGTCTCTCTGCTATATTTATCCACATTTCAAAGAGACTAAAGACACTAAACAGGTTATAAATTATATCATTGTAAATCATAAAAAAATATATAAAAAATAAATATAAAACTTTTGTATGAACAGGTTGTTCGTGTGGAACACTGTCTATGAAATGGTTACTACTTTAAGTGTACTACGAGACCAAAGCAGAAGGCAATCTCCCCCCTCCCCCGGTCTTCGTGAATGGTGCCCCACACGAGTAACTTTTCACTATAGAAGTTGTTTTGTTTTCCATGACGTTCAGATGGCATGCCTCCCATTTAAAATTTTCGGGTGATCCTCAGGATTCAATGAAAGGAATCTCTGTAGGAGAAGAGCGCTCCATTCGACGCGCCCTCTGACATTGTTGTTATACCTTTATCTCCAGAAGTTTGTGTTTGCATTGGACCTTTTATCTTATATTTCCGGTAAGCACATTTCAAAACAAACATTTTCAGTACCAGGAAATATTCCTAAATATTTACCAGGCAGCATTTTTTTAATATTCTACTGACGCACTAGAACATGAAGAGCGGCTTTTAAGTGTTGATAACTTGAAATATTACAATTTTTCTTCCCAACGAGATGGTAGCTACCTTCAGGCGAATACATGTAACGAGGACTTCATGTTTTGAAACGAACTGTACGTATAAAGGAACATTATATATAAAAAAATGACACTAAATTTTAGAATGTCAACATGTACATATTGTTTATATTAGTTCTCTGCATTTAATTAAGATTATGTACTCAAATTAGTATACTGTTATAGGGATATTAACAGGGAATTCGCAGGGGTCACGACGGTTTACTCGTAGAATTACTCTCTAACACAACGGGTACTAGATTCATATCCGGTTATTGTAAACTTGTGATGGACATCATACGTGATATGATGGAAAAATCTTAACACAGAAGCCGCTACTCCTCAAGAGGGGGAAGGTTTGCTTGCGGGTGTAGAAGCGAAAGCTTGTTTTATCTTTAAAACGTCGTTCAAAAATCACCGCCACAACTTTGTTCAGTAGTGTAGCAGCCTGTTGAATGAAGAACTGCGTCTGGTGGATTAGTGTCAAAATCGAAAAATCAGCTTCGAAAACTTCTAAACTCTTAAAAATAAATTTCGGGAATAAGTGACTGAACTACCTTTTTTAACAGATTGGAAGATGACCGCGAACCAGTCGAAGATGACTCTCGGTTTGGTCGGCCTTTCACTTCAATCGCAAATGAAAACATTGTGAAGGTTCGTGATTTACTGCACTCTCAGCGTAGACTTATAATTATGGATATGGCTGATGAACTAAATTTAAGCTTTCTACGTGATTCATTCAATTTTAACTTAAGATTAGAACGGTCTCAAGTGTCCACGAAACTCATTTAGACCAGTAAAAACAACACCGACGTCAAGTGTTTTAAGAACTTCTTAATCAGGTCAAAACTGACCTAGATTTGTTAAACAGGGTAATTACAGGCGAAGAATCGTGGATTTATGATAGAAACAGAAACAAAGGCACAATCTTCGTAGTGGAAGAGTCCAAATTTGCTACGACCAAAAAACACCCGATAAAGTCGGCTAATTTAGACAATGTCGGTGATTCTTTTCTTCAATTCTACGAGTATCATGCATCACGAATATGTCCCTAGGGGCAGACAGTCACCCAGGAAAGCTTTAAAAATGCCCTTCGGCCTTTGAACAAAAGCGTGTGTAAGAAAAGACCTACACTATGGTGAGACAAGAGTCGAATCCTCCCTTACAATACATCAAGCCATGTGCATTCTCGATCACGGAATTTTTGGCGAAGTTCCTGTGCTTCCTCAACTCCTTTCTTCCCTAATAACGTCCCAATAGCCTGCCAATATTACTATTTTGAAATTACAAGCCCAGTCATAAAATTTTATAATCGCACCACATATATGCACATTCTTCCGTTCCACTCACTACTATGAATCCATAAATTCCTTCACAGTTACTATTTTGCATTTATGACAGAGTTAAACAGGATATTTAGGAAGACATTTGTTTTTATCTTTTAAATATGCAGCTTTGTCATACATTTTTGCTAGTGCTTGTACCTCCACATGCTTTTCCGATATACCTCAAACAAGCATTTTAAATGCATATTAAAGCTATATGTAACATTATTGTGGAAAGTGTAAAAGGTCTACCATTTTTGCTAAGAATTCTTGTCATAGATTATTACGTTGAGTAACTCACAGAACGAACATGAGTGTTCTTTGAGGATTTCTTACGACCATTTATTTGACCGAAACGCGTATACCATTATAATAAAAATTTGTTTTTAAACTATATACAAATATGAACTAACGATAGACATATACTCTCTCCATAAGTGCAAGAGGATTTCGGTAATTGCATTCTTTAGCAAGCCAAAGCTCTACAACACTGTTACTTAAAAGTGCGTCACTATCTGAACTAAAACTTCCACATCGTTGGTAGGATGAAATGCGGAGGATGACTTGGTATTTACATTCCCGCCCAGTATCCTGATCTAAGAGTTTGAGAATGGTTCTTTTGGAGTATGTTAAAGACATTTTTTACCTACAACATTAACGATCTCAAGGACCGCATGACCGATGCAACCACTGAACGAAACTAAATTACCGCATGGATGTGTATCGTGTAACCGGACACTGTTATTAAAACTTCATGAGCTTATCCTTCTCCTACAGCAGTGGTTCTCGAAGTTTCCGAAAACGCGGACCCCCTGTTCATTCGGAAAGTGATCTGCGGACCCCCTTGCAATGCTATCTCAAATTTTACATGAAAAAACAATACTAATTAGAATTACCACTGATAAGAAAAGGATCAAGAAAAATAACACAATAAGTAATTTATTCTAAAGATAAATGATGATCAAGAAAAATAACACAATAAGTAATTTATTCTAAAGACAAATGATTGTTTCCTAATGAACGAAATTTTAATTGAAAATACAGTAACTTTCAAGACTGAAAATCAATGTCTTTTCTTTTTACTTTCTCTTTTAAGGAAATCCCTTGATAAACAATGTTCTCAAATGTGGGGTCACTAATGTGAGGAATGAAATTCTTTGTGTTTTTCCATAATTGCATTGAAATCTGGAATAAGTTTTGTCACCATCAGTCTTAGGTCAGATTCCACCGCCGATTTCGCTTTAAGGTTTTAATACTGCAAAGAGCAGAAAAGGTCTGCTTATATAAGTAAGTGGTAGGAAAAGGCATTAAATGTTGCAATGCGTTTTTAGACAACTCTTCATACAACGCACACGCAACTACAAGCTACGAAGTTCATTTTCTTTGAAAACTTTTTTCAAGAAGTATCGCAGAATAGTTCCAGTAGCTGTTCTTGTTCTGTATTAGAAAGATTCATACCTTGTATGTCATGGATTTCTACATTAGTGAAAGGATTTTCAATCCACTATTACTAGATTGTGGGACAGGGAAATATTCTCGAAAACTTGTAGCTAATGCTCTCAAGTGTCCTACAAGTGTTTTGTGTGCATTTCAGCAGAGTTTCTCACCTGAAGAATCAATGAATTCCTTGAGCACTGAAAATGATAAATTGTTGTTGTTTTGTACTCGTACTGCTCACAACTGCAGTTTCTTAATCTTAAAAATACTTTTTCCATAACAGCTGTGAGTTCCATTTTATTACAATATATTTCAACTTTTAGGCGTCGTGGACCCCACTTTGAGAACTACTGTTCTACAGCATTACTTACTTTTCTAAATTTAATAATTTAAATATTACAAATCATTAAAACCTGATGAATCATTTAGAATATTCTGTACGTAAGTGAATTTGTATGTTAATGATTACTTACTTTGAGCTGAGCTTCTTTATGTTGTAATTCCTGTTCTAGTTTCTCATTCAGATCGTGTAGTGATGTTGATTCCCGTTGAGCATTCAGGTACCTTTTTTCTAACGTAGCAATTCGTTCCTCCTGTAAAAGTAATGCTTCGTTAAAATTATACACGCAAAAGCAAGTAAATAAAGCTCTATTTCAAAATTAGCCTGTTTATAATATAACTCCTTAAGTAAACATTAAACATGCAAAAATAATATATGTTTTTGCATGTTTATATTATATATATAAGGAAAACGAAATGGGGCTATATTGACTAATTTCAATTCAACTTTGTTTATGACTATTTTTGTTTTACACAAAGGTGCATGGAAGCCATGATTTTACATAATAATAATAATAATAATAATAATAATAATAATAATAATAATAATAATAATAATAATAATAATAATAATAATAATAATAATAATAAGAAGAAGAAGAAGAAGAAGAAGAAGAAGAATATATTTTCAAACTGAAACTGAAGAAACAATAATTCAATACTACAATAATAATTTGATAAAGCAAAGTAAACTCTAATCGATTGGATGTACTTTAAAACTTCACACCATTTCTTTAAGAAGTGTCACTACTTTTTTTTCATCGTATACGTATTAAATGCTAGGTTTATCTCTCAATAGAAGATGAAACCAACTATTGAAGATCAAAGTTGTGTTTGACTTAAATTAGATTCAAATTATACTCTTATTATCTCGAGAAAGAGTGTTTACAAAATTGAGATCTAAAGATAATAAATAAATAAAACTGGTGGTACTTGACAAAATCATATTTCCGATTACAACCAGAATATTATAACTTACTCGAACGCTTAAATTATTGGAAGAACGTAATATATTTTCCGTTATGACTCACATTATATGGTATTAAATATTAATCATGGAGATTTCCATCTAAATAAAAAAAAAGAAAGTCCAAGGGAAGCTACAGTGGTAAATTTGTATTAGTTACCGTTTCCGTAGTATTTGATTTCACATACACAGTTCATCATGCGACTCTTAATGTTACCATTATTGAAAACTCGCTTTCTATACGAATAATTGAATATCGTTCATCTATAACGACGATGAAATAACTTCGAAAGATTTCACTAAAATATTTGATCATTTTGGCTTATATGTTATTTATATGTAAAGAAGAATCCGCGTCTCAATTTAATAACTCAAATATCTTCTATCATAAAATATAAGAATTAATATTTTATACCTATTTCTTGATACAGAAAAGTGAGAAAAACACTGGAGTTGCACCTCAAACTCGGATGACTTAAGCTCAATTATGGATTTTCCCCAGAAGTGAGCACTTTACTACTTAACCCCTGTGTTCCTGAGAGATAGTCGAATCTCGAGTGAAAGAATTTAGTCTTTTACGAAAAGAGTTATCACGTTAGTATATCTTTAGTGCTTGAACAAACACTACATAGTAATTTACGCATTATTACTTCACAAAACATAAAAATCAGTCCAAAGGGCCGCGATGGCTCAATGGTAGAGCGTTCTCCTCTGGTGCATAGGGTCCTTGGTTCGATCCCAGCTTGCGCCAAGTGAGTTTTGTGGTGGACAAACACCATGTGCGTGGTTTTTCTTGAGGTTTTCTACTTTCCTCCCACTTTCTGCATTCCACAATTTCATTCATTTTCATCAACTTCTTTAGCCCAGCCGGCATAACTGTGGAACATAAAACTTAAAGATTTCATTTCATTTTTCAAAAATCAGTCCAGTACAATTTTAAAGAAAATCTAACAAATCATGAATAATGATATTAAAAGTATTAGTAACAAAATAAATATAGTTCCTAGGCTTATGAAATACATGTTTTCTATGATTTCAGTATCAAATTAAATATAGTCCTTAGACATGTTTTCTATGACTTCAGTAGAATATTTCTACAATGTCAATGCCCATCAAATTACAATTTAAGAAAGCAATTTAAACGAATTACTGTCTTAAACGTCCTCAAGCTATTATGATAATTTTATTTCATAGACTCTGCTTTTAACGTTGTCTTTTAAAACATCCTTCCTGTTAGTTATTTCTACTACCACTCTAATGGCTTCATCACGTAATGAATCGTAATACTTTTATTAATTCTTTTACTTGTTCTTCTTGAAAGAGCCACTTCTTATACACGCTGTAGTTTGTCTCTGGAATTTTAACCTACCCATTCTGTGCATTATTGTTAGTTTAATTTGCAGTTCACTGAAATTCTCTGATTTATCTGTTTGTACTAACAATGGTTGTTCAAATTGTATTTTGTGTTTGAGTAACATCTTTGTTAAAGTAAGTATTGGATAATACAATGCATAAAGAATCTGCTATGATCCGTGACTGATAGAACTGTACTAATGAAATAAATTCTTGTCACGATTAACAAGAAGTCATTAATATACCTAAATAATATGAAACAAAACGAATCTGAATTAATATTTATGTAATGATCCATACGTGTAAAATGATACATTCTTTTGCGTCACATATCTGATCATGAGGTAAGTTACAGATTATTTCGTATGTTATTTAAACACAATTTTAAATACCTTGTACAGAACCATAATACGACATTTTCAACCATCAGAAAAGATGGTTACATTTGATAGAATAACACTCTACAAAAGCATGATCGATATATCGTTTTCATAACGGATCTATGTGATATTCTATTGAGTTTTACTGATAATTTGATTTTTTTTTAATGTATGATGTAGAGAAAATTGAGAAGTTATGTATTTACCGCTCATAGCAATCAACGTTATTACTACAAACCTCCGTGTAATAAAATCAAGGGATTTTCTTGTTCCCGCCTCTACCAAAAATTACGTATGTCAGCCATCAGCTTCTTTCACAGGAAAATTTATCGAACTACCAACGGGTATGTCAGGAGAGACTATGCAGTAAAACCACCAGCAATACAGGAAGGGAATATCTGAGTTTCCTTTGAAAACCTAGACTAGAAAAAAGGACGAGACAGAACAGCCTGTGCAACTAGACACCACACTGGTCATCATTCCGATCCAATGCACTTTGAGGTGTACTGCACTTCGATCGCATTTTGAGGTCTAGGAGGGCAAGCTGTTGCTTAATTAACCACAATGGCTGAGATATTTAACCTTTGCTAAACCTTAAGTCAATACTAACATCCAGTGGCGTATTTAGATTTTGTTTCGGGGGGCTTTGCTAACTTTATTCCTGGAAATGTGAAAATGCTGCAAGATATTTCATTTGCTTTAAAATAGTAAATAAAATTTCGAGGGGCTTAAGCCTGGAAGCCCTCCTTAAATAAGCCACTGCTAACATCTCTTACTTTTTAAATTTAACTTCTCGTTTTCTTTTGTTTCTAGTTTGGCTTCATCCTTACACTTAAATACTGGCACCAATACAAAATTAATCTGGGTATAGATCAATATACATATTCCAAAGTTGGATGCCCTTATCACGTTGACGTGACATCAAAACATAACGTTAGGTGATATAGTTTTGAGTTGAGATGTGAAGATAAGGATGACTAAGGTATGAAAAGATAGCTTACCTCTGTACATTAGTTTTAAACTGATCCACTCACCTGATCCTCCTTTTGTGCCACATTTTCCCGAAGATCTCTCTGAAGTTTAGAATTGGCCTCCTGCATCTTGATTAAATCTTTTTGTGTTTTCGTTAGGTTTTCTTCTAATTCACTTATCCTTGAGCTCATTTCTGTTACACGACGTTGCGAGGCACTAAGATCTGCATTCTAAAGCATTAAATGTACATCAGATTATTATTGTTCTTAACTAGGTTATTATAATTATGTGTATTTTCATTTCTATAATTTATTTTTATTGGAAGCAACAAAGCAATTACATCTTAATAACAAAACTCTGGAATACTTTCAAGAATATTTTATATTTTAAAACCATTCTCGCTTAGTGCACATTAGGTTCTCTTGAAGAAAATGTGGTACACACTATCTAAAAGGCTGCTCCAGTTGAACCCTAGGTGCCAGTTATTTCTATTTTCTCTCACTTCAAGAACTGAATGTTTTGTTAACGGGAGACAATACGAACAGAAATAGTATTATAAGAGATATAAATACGATTTAAAAAATAAATAAATTAATTAATCTTTACCACTTGTTTTTTGGACACCGAGATCTGTTGGACACTATGTTTCCGAGATCTGCTGGTTTCCCGGAGACAGTCCTAGATTTACAAATTGTTTTAATGCATTACCTTGGTAATATAAAAGCAAACTTTCCACTGCATACAGAAGTTCCTCGAATTCATTCAGAATTTCTAATAATCTTAATTTATTAGTTGGTTGTTGCTTGGAGTTTAGCAACTTTTTTCAGCGCCGAAGGTATATGAGAGGACCCACAGTTTAAGGTGGAAACTGAACATCATAATGCGTTCAAATTTTAACATGTGCTCATCGGGAATCGAATCTGGGACTTGTGCACCATAGGCGCGAGCGCGCTAGCCACTAGACCGGCGGAAAAAGCTAACACTTCATAACACGCATGGAAAAATTCATTAGTTTTTGAAGGGATAGCCAATAATAAGTTATTTGATTACACAAAAGAGAATGTACAAGAAATAGCATTCCGATCTATTCATATTTAGGATAGTAGAATTGAAAAGCGGAAGGATTTTAAATAAATTCGAGACATCGTTTGTTCAAACAATGGAAATACCTTAGCGCAAACTAAATTGACAGCACACGGCTGAAGGTTTGATTCCAGCTCACAAAAATGTTGACTCTGAACTATGGCCCGTGCAAGCGTTTTCGGGAAGTGCTTCCAGTTAAAATTGTTCAAAGAGGGATTCGAATCACTATTCGTATTTGTATTTGAGGCGAAGTGCACTAATCGGGAATCAAATTCGGAACCACACGTACAGAATTATATTTATTACTATCTGCTTCTCCCTGTATTAGTACCAAGATCAGAGCACACGGCTACGATATTCATTTACTCATAGCAAATATTATATATATATAAAATCACATTAGTGAACAAATAATCTTGTCTACTACACGTTATGTGAGCAGTGTTGAAAGATGAGAGTGATAAGATATGCGATATAACGTGGGCAGTCTTGAAAACAAATGTTCAAGCTTGAGCATGAGCACTGACGAAAGAACACTTAACTTGGATGTTCGAAGTATGAGGAATTTTAAATGAAGATCCTGATGAGCTGCAACTACAAAATGAACGGATGTACTATTGGCGATTAGATCAGAATAAAAGTACGATATTCATCCTCGAATAGTAAGAACACTTGATTTTTCTTTTGGCAATTTCGAATTTATACTCATTGAGTATCTCTCGTTAGAGCAAACGTTTGTACAATCTACGATAAAAGTAAATACTATTAGGTTAGTGCAAATGAAATGTTCGTTCTAACGTCTGGTAGAAAATTCACCTGAGCAATACAACACAGACATGCTAAGATCACACATTTAAGTTACAAACTCTGTACACATCCAGAAAACAGAATGGGATACCCAGACAGTCAAAAAATAGTGTGTTATTGAACAATGTCGTATGAAAGCGCACAATGGACAGAAAACAATCGCGAAGATTTTTTTCTTTACAAATTCAAAATGGGACTCAAGAATAAGAAAATGAACACCCCATTCACCGTTAGTTTGTGAAATTTCGCTTCGGGGACACTATTTCACTGTGAAAGCAGATCCTGAGAAAAGCGTTTGTGCCATTGTACACGAGTTAAGCATACACCAATCCACTGTCGTTCAGCAGATCCGTGCCACGAGTAAGGTAAAATCGTTTGGACTCATGGGTTCACATGAATTGACATCAGCCAACAAGAATGGTCGTCTGGAACTGTGCCGCCTCTGAGTGTAAGGAATAACCAGTTGCTGGTATAGTGGGAGTGATCCATTATGTTTTTCTCAGGCAAGTGAAATCATCAATGCTGACCTCCATGAAATGCACCGCAAACCTGTCCGCAAGTATCGGTTAACAGACATGATGTTCTCATGCTCGACCACGTATCGGGCAAAGGACGGTTGCAATATGAAATAATTTCTCACCTATCATATTTTTCCGATATCTCTCCCACTGAATACCCCTTCTTCCGGCATCTCGATCACTTCTTGGGAGGAAAATCCTCCCTGACGATTGGACGGTGCAACGTGTGATTGAGGACTTCTTCGCATGGAAAATTCCAGATTTATTTCAACACGGAATTCAATCGTTGTCAAAAGTGTGTGCTTCCAGACGGAGACTGTCTTAATTAAGCACGTATTATAGTTTCAGTTTTTTTCTTTCTTTGGAAATGATTGGGTAGATATTTTACTCGCACCAACCTAATATATTGCATATGCTGTTTGTGTATATATACGTTTTTTTTTTTTTTTTTTTTTTTGTAGCTAGCTGTACAAATAAACAGATGAACAATTAGCCTTATCTAACACAAGTCATGTAAGTATGACCTTGAATAATGAAAGTAACAAATTATATATTTATATACACCATGTATCTTCGACATACTATGAGAAGTCTTAAAACCAAAATGTTCGAGTTTCAGGAGATAGTTCTTATAAACATGGATGAAAAATAAATCTGATTTGGGCGCTCGAAACATGAGAAATTTTGACTCAGAATTTTGAGAAGTTGTAACTCATAAAATGGACTTATTAACGACGATTATTTTAGATCAGAACATTCGCCAACATTAAAGGTCACGTGCTTTTTTTAAAATAGAAACATTTCGATTAACGATAATTCTGAATCTGTTTCATTACGGCAAAATATAGATTGCGTTATTTATAAAAAAGACACTTTAAAAACAATTACACTTAACTTATCTAATATATATCAGGCAAATAGGATATTTGACACTGAAAATAATAATGAAATTACATTTACAGATCAGATACTAGGTATAAGATACACTATTATAACAATTACTTTATTCTTTAAGAAAAATTGGCTAAACTTCGGGCAGTTGTTCTAATAAATATAGATGAAAAAATTCTTAATCGAACGCTTGAAGCATGGAAAATTTTGAACAAAAAATCTGTAAAGTTGTAACTGCCAAACGTATGAATGTATAATCTGTGATGAAAGAAGATAGAATTACATATGGACTGTATATAAAATATGCTGACTTTTCCATGATTGTATTAACGGCGATTAAACACCAGAGACTGAAATCACATACACATGAAAACCATTGCAAAAGTATTCTAATATGTTCTTTTCTAAGAAGCAAATTGTTTCTAAGAAGCAAAGAATATTCTCCATTCTGTTCCGAAGGAATTTTCGTATTTTGAATGATGTAAATAAATTACGTAGTACTGGAATTAAGTCTCAATTTAAACATTTCATACTGAGAAATTACTATATCTGTCCTAGCGAAATTATCTAGATTAAGGAATCCTTCATTACTATAGCAGTACAACATGTAACAAATCATTAAAGCATAAGTAATATGCGAAAGAATTGCAGCATTATAGCAGTGATTCGTGACTAAAAGACTACATACAGTATCAAATAAGAGAGACTTTGTTTCTTTCTAATAAAAGCTGTATTACCTTTTAGTTTGAAATGATCATTAGCATGCAAAAGCTAATTATTTTTCGGTCCTTAAGGAATTTTTTTTTCTTGTGTGTGTGTCTAATGACTACTCTCGTTATATTTCTATACAACAATATGTGTTACACTACTTTCGTACTTCAATTTAGATTCTGTTGATTGTGTCAAGGAAATATTTATTTCCGCTCGTAATTTTCTTCTCCATTTTTCATATTTTATTCATGTATTGCTGTCTCTCTTTTCCTCATCTTTGTCACTCTTAATTATACTTTCCTCGACGTTTATACGACTTAGCTAGTGTCTTCAACTGTAGTAAGAAATAAGTTTAGCTAATTATTCTTTTTTTATTATTAACTAATGATTGTTTATTTATAAGTGTGATCGACAATGCTGCAACTACTACTAATAATCACCTGCAATATTATGTTGGATTGAGCGAAAGGACAACTACAGGGTTCCAACGGGCTCTGATTAGAAAAATCCCCTAATTTTTCTCTGTCTCTTTATAAAAATTCCATGACTACATGAAATTCTCATGAAGTCTGGTATCCTCTGGTAATCTGCACGTGTTCAATACTTCCTGCTTCTAGTATCTGATTATGAATATACGTTTGTGCTAGAACACCCTTCTTATGCATATTTGCAATTAAGGATGATTCTTTGACGAAAAACCCATTGACCGCTGCATTTGGCGTGCGAGACAGACATCCTAGTTTTTACTATCTTTCATAAACATATCTATCCTTCAGTGCCAGTAAGACTATTGTTATAAATAAGGTCACGTCCTAATTCGTTAGAGCTCTGAAAGACGTCTTGAAGTTGTGTTTAGGTTGCAGAAAGAGAGATTCTTCAGAGTTTTTGCAAATACATCAACTATGATGTCGGACGTATGAAGTTCGTCTTAGAAAAGAAAAGAGAACCTCTTTTGACCTACATGGAGTGAATGTTGAATTACCTGAGGATCTAACAAAGATATACCTGCAACTGCTTTGCACTTTAAAGGAATTATCTGTTAACTCTGGTAATTGTAGAAGTTAGAATCCAGCGCCAGTCAAGTAAAATTTCCAGTTACTTTTGTTCCTTGGCCTCCGTCCACTTTATCTCTACATTTCAACAGTTCGGTTTCACATATCGAATCACGAAATCTCGTAAAGTCTCCCTACACCATTGAAGACGAATTGCCTTGGCCTTGCAGTTTGAAGTCTACCCAGGGCGGGCTGGCATTCAATAGCTACGATCTTGCAGAAAACCAGTTTCCAGCTTATAAACGCTTGCTGCCTTCAGGGTTTCTATAGAGCTCGTGTTTGGCAGCTTTTTTGTATAAATTTAATTACATAGCCCAATTTCCAATGCCCTCTGAAGGCAACTGGCATTTCCTACCATCGAAAGCCGCAGAACTTTACAGGAAATTTTGTGATCTCAGTAAACTTTCCTCGAAGAATCAGAGAGTGACACAGTACGTTACACATATTGCAGTCTACCGATTCATTGCACCGTCAATAACTTATACCGTAATTATGTGCAACGCATTTTGAAGTTACGTTACAGATATTTCTGTCATTTTGAAGTGTTCTCCATTAATCAAAACAAAAGTGTTCGTCGAAACTTTAAATTTTCATCTGGACTTACAATCAGTTTCCTGGGATTTCCTGAACATTTCTATTTCTCTGAGTTCTCAGTTTGTAGGAACCTTGAACTAAGTCCTCTTTGTACATAGCGATGAGTACAGAAAATAATTTCGATTCTCTCTGTTGCTAAACCAGAAGTAAAATTATTTTTGTGTGATTAAAATATAATTAATATCTATTGATATTAAAGTGATTTCGATACGATATATTAACTGATATACTGTATTATCAGTGCTTCATTTCGAAACTACATTGCTCTGTACAAACTATTATATTTTAAAGAATTACTGCTGCAATACAAGCGTAAATGAGTCATATCCTTATTAAAAGAATACAAGTAGAATCTACATTTATAACTAATGTAATTTTCCGTGTCGTGTTATTACAGATACCGATACTTATATCCTTGAGATACATGATATAACGATAACGTAAACAATAATAAAACGTACAATTATTATTAATGAAATAAATAAATAATATGATATAGATCACAATGTAGAATGTTACGAAGTCTTGAAGTATAAAAGCAATTTAAAATATGTTTATTGTCTATTATATAGATCTATATCTATCTATCTATCTATCTATCTATCTATATATATATATATATATATATATATATATATATATATATAGATATATATATATATATATATATATATATATATATATATAGATAGATAGATAGATAGATAGATAGATAGATAGATAGATAGATAGATAGATATAGGTATATATTATGATGATGTCCATTTATCGATGTCAATTATATGCACACTGAAAGTTTGTATAACTCAAGAATCTCTACTTTTGATCCCCCTCCCCCCGTCCAATGGTTCTACATTCCTCATTCATTTTCAATTGCTGAATTCCACAACCAAATTTTCATCCGAAATAAACACAAGTACGTTCGTGTTCGTGTTAAAGCACCGTGTTATCACGGCAATCATGTTTGCTTTACAGTCCACTCAAGTATAACTTTCCATTTCTGATACTGATATAAGAATATAAAAGCTTGTGTCCCAATAAGGCAAGTGCTAGAATGCATGTAGCATTTTACAGCTTAACGACAGTTTCCCTTAACCATAATTCGCATTCATATTACAAACTACATTCATGTTACCCAGGAATATTTCATACACGTTACACTGCACAGAAGGATTCTCTTCTGACCCACCTCCTCGCTGGTAATGTACACATTATTGATATATAAGGACAACGCATATTTCTTAAACTGCTCAGTTAAAACGAAACATGATCATTTTTATGATAATAAAAGCATTCAGAACATATTGTTTTATATGACATCGTTTTGCGTTAAAAGACGTGATTTTCATGATATAATATTTAAAATTATTTAAGATAAAAAAATTTTATAATTTAAAAACTAGTATCTGATATAGTCAGAAGTAACTTAAAATATTCATAGATAATGATCTAAAACTTTTAATACATGCAAAGTGCAAGGAATTTCTACAGTTAACTCACAGCATGCATTAAAAGGAAGAAATCTGGGATTCAAGCTTACATTACATATAAGTGAACTTAAAATGTATCGACATTATTTGCACCGAGAACAAAGGGTCTTTAGCTACATGACATTAACAATTACTGTCATTCATACAAGGTAGTATACGAAATTAAATAATTAACAAAAAAATATTTTTAAATAAATTTCTCGTAGAGAGTGTGTATTGTCTTAAATAGTGTACAAGGTGCAAATAAACATCTACTAATCTGCATAATGTAGAACTACTCACTTCATGTTATACACCGTTAAAACAGAAAGAACGTATTTACATTTAAACCTTTTTATATTTAATTAACTGCATACAATGGAAGAAGTGTACTGTGCAGTGTTGCCAACAATTGTTGTTTTGATGTACAACTAACTGTAAATTTTGTAAAATAAAACTTAATGAATTGGTTAAATTTATCGATTTAGTTAGGCATGAAAGTACTTTCAGAAGAATATGAAGTATTTTAGCTAAGTAACTGATGAACAATAGTACAAATTGAGACGCCTATGTAAGTGCCAATGCGTTATATGGAAAGAATTAGAGAATAATCTTCTCATGTTAGTGAAATTATAGGGCAAACTTTCCCTGCGCTGGCAACACTGCAAAAAGCTATCAAATCACTGATGATTATTACCAGGACTTTTTTAAAAAAAATCTTATTATGCACTGGACTACGTCTCACCTGTTTTTCTATCGTGTTCTGCAGCTCCAATACCCTGGATACTTCTGAGTCTGGTTCTATAGCCCCGTTAGAGAGCCTCTGTTGTGAAAAACGAAGGGTATCATAATTCTATCCTAACAATATGGCGTGTGATCTTTCTCATTTTTCTTTTTTCTTTTTTTTTTTAAAACATGAGGCAATATGTTTTTTTTTTTTTTTGTACATGTTTACACCTTTTATAATTACATGTGCAAATATACTTTGACGAACGTTGGAATTAAAAAAAAAAAGACAGATACATTAAAATATATATATATATATATATGTACACACTCACACACACTCACAAGAAGTTCTAAAGTACTTTAGCTTGTTGGTGCAATATTGTGTTTTTTGCACATAAGAAATGAGTACACACACGAAAAATAATAATAAATTTTAATACCTATCAAAACAAACATGCATGAATTCACGAATCACAATCACACATACGACATGGAAATCATTCAGTTCATTCACAGGCACACAGAAGTCACATGTTGAACAAATAATAATAATAAAATGAATGATGTGCAATCGTTTCACACCAATGAAATTGGGCATGCATATGATAAATATTAAATTTCTACGTAACAAGAAAAAAAATCAGAATCAATGACAAACAAATATGTTTCTGTATACAAAATAATATTATTAAAAAAAAGGTGTGACATCACCATTAAATGAGAAAGATGCTTATGTAAGATGTCTAATCCAATCTTTGTTCCAAAGGAAGATAAATTTCTTTATGAAAAAAGTAGATGAAACTGAAGTGAAAACCACATGAAACATCGGAGATTATTTTACAATGAATATTTACCTTCGGCAATTGCGGATGTTGATCCCCATGTTGTTGGTCCTGACCCTCTACGCCCTCTTGTTGACCGTTTTCCTTTGGTTTCCCTACGTCATCTGGTATTCGCCCCATTTTGTACTGTTGCAACTAGAATCACATTGACTTATGTTAAAAACATATTATTTGTAATATACGTTAATGAACTGCATTATTAGAAATAGATAGAAAGAAAAGGACACAGAGATAAACTGAAGTTAAACCATAATCTATTTAGAAGGACTATATCTATCAAATGAAGAAAATCCACCTACGCTACTATGTCTTTCTGCAGTAGGGCTGCCAGGAACTCAAACTGAAAGTAAGGAAGATTCTGTAAATTACTACCTAAAAGAACACGACTATAGAATGACAATATTACTAAGTATTACCATATTGGTCACAAAGACAATAGAAATAGAACTTCACTACTTTTAGCTTCACTTAGCGATACACTTTACTGCAACGATGACTGCTTATTAACTATATAGACAATTAATTGTAAATTGAAGCTAACACAAATATTGAGAATAAAATAATAAAAATGTATCTGCAGTACACTGAGTAAGACTTAATAGCAAAAGGTTCCTTGGTTTTAATAACATGAACATCAATCAAATGAACACTAAATGCTATCTAATTAGTGTGACGAATATTTTAGTGCATAACTGATGATCAAAATTCTGTAATACCAAAGATTTATCAGAAAATGAAGAACACAAGAGTAAAGAAAATGAAATAAATGTTGCAAAATACAGAAGTCAAACAAGCATTTTTAATTTTCAGAAATAACGAAGCTTCTGAAATTGATGGAAAGTGTCAAGTTTCAAAAGCCGATGAAAAACAAGCTGATGAAGTTACGGTAAAGAATAAATAAGTATAAGTAAAACTTGTAATTTATACTATGTCTTGGTCTCCCCATACTGTCAAAAATACAGACAGACGAAAACATACGAAAACTACGTGAGTATATATTGTACATGATATTGAAAGCACGAGAAACGTTCATCTTAAAGCACTTTCAAGTTTGATTTTTATAAAATATCCAACATAGTCATAATTAAATAAATGGTTTTGTAAAAGAACAAAGTAAATAAATAAATGAAGAGGAACTTTCAGATACAAAGCTTTCAACTCCATCTGTAAGTTGCCTTATATTAATTCAGTTTGCTGCTCAAAGCACTGAAGAGAATAGACTTTAAAAGAGGTAGAAAAATCGGAACTGATCTCTTTCCAGAAAGTGTGAAGCTCTGTATCGCTCTTATGGCAGATCTAATCAGGAAATCTCGTAACCGGAGATTCCATTGAAGAAATTACATTATCTCTAGAGCTCACTTACAGAAGCGAACGTTTGGTCATC